>NC_003075.7:17051394-17358126 GCF_000001735.4 Arabidopsis thaliana
ATCAAACAATTACGTTGAAAAGTCTTAAACGGGACCAACTATGAAAATGAAAAGAGCTCGTGCCTATTACAATCAAAATTCGACTCTCCTTAATTCTTAAACAAGATGATCACGTAGAAACCAATAGACCATAATTCCGGTTCTAGAAGATTGTGATTGTTGTAAGCAAACTATTGTAATCATATAATCTCTACTTCTTCTCCAACCACGTGTTTGGTCGACATCCCAAAATCCAATTGGTGTGGTAACTAGTGCCCATCGATTCACTTGTTCCTAGATAAATAAACTTGTAGTACTCTTCATCAACCAAATTTATTCATACTAATCCTTTTTTTTTTTACCTTTTTTTTGTGTGAATGATGACAAACATCTTGTATTTTAAAAAGACAGAACTTACTATCTTCAAGTCTTTTGACATCTTCAAAAGCCAAGTAAACATAACATTTTTACATGTATAAATCGAATAAAACAATCGTAAGTGACGTCCAAGATTGACACCACCAAATTCGTGGGTGACACATTCCCTTCCATCAGCATTTTGAGCTTTCATGTCATCTTCCATAAAATATAAAGGGAAATAAAATAATACATAATTCCATACACACAGATTACGTATACGTATACGTATCCATGTGAATTAACATAACCTTATATAATCAAATTTCTCTGCAACTTGTAACATTAGTATATTAGCTGCTATAAAGCTAAAAGTTAATCACATTTGAAGAAACAATACATTATAAAACAAAGAGGGATAAACTGATAGAGACGTTGGAACGTGGAAAGAACCTTGATCCAGCAACTTTACACATTGCCATTGGTCAAGTCTCTTAGAGATTAAGACAACATTAACTACATACCGACATTGTCGAGTTTCTACGGTGTACCTGAGCTCACTAGATTAAAATCCTTCGTTCCTCAATACTTATCATTTTGATCTCATCACTCTTTTACTTGTCTCTGAATTTTGATGAAGCCCATTTGAAATAACCACAGTTTGCTTCTGGATTAGAGGAAGGTCCCTGCAAGAGTTGTAGATATACTTAGCATGTAGTTACAACGGTTAAAAAGACTTGGTTAAAATCTTTTTACCTCAGCTCGAGAGCAGACGTAGAATCTGCGTCCGAATGTGGGACCTGGTTTCTTGACGACCCTAGCAACACAAGCTTCTTTATGTCCTTTGCAGAGAGGTATGCTGTTTTGCATTAGGTTCTGTATTCTTTGCCACTCCATTAAAGCTGCATCGTTTTTTTGTTTAGCTGAAGAACCTGTTTGATCCTGTTCCTGTGTTGAAGTAGTCGGTTCACTGTCTTCTTTGCCTGAAACATTCGGTTCTGTGATGCTTTCTACTTGGGAGCTGGGACTGGAGGAAACATAGGAAGAAGAACTATCCTCGACATTGTTTACTTTTGAGTTTGTAGTGAAAAAGGACTTGAGAGAAAGCTGAGATGATTGGATTTTCCTTGCTTTTTTCCTGTCTCCATCTCTAGAGATATTCAAAGCTCTAACTGATGATGCACGTATTCCATCACTAAGGTTATCAATGGAACCTGTTGCTGCCACCGTTTCTGCTTCTGTAACGCCGGAAGTGGATTTGTTCTCAAAAGAACAAGATTTCTCAAGTGAAATTCCCATCGAACCACAATTTCTCAGTGGTCCTGTAGAAATATCCCCACAAATTGATGAAGTATTACTTTGAGTTGATGATGAACATGACACCTCAATGGCTTTGGCTTCTTCATTGGCCCGCCTCTTCTTAAATACCGATACTGTTACAGTAAAAAAACAAGTGAAGCAAATTATAAAAAAACGATAGAGACAGGAATAACTTGAGAATATGAACCAATACAAGACAGCGGAATATATAGGAATTTTCTTGTACCAAGAGTTTGTTGGAAACCGTAAATCATGGGAAGATATCTTGACGCTAATGGCGGCGTGCTGTGTTCCGGGATGTCTGGTAAATCATCAAAACTAATGAATACAGGTACGTGGTCTGATCCCTTAAATTTTGTAACCAATCCACCTTTCCACCTGTAGTGTGTTCAGAAGTTGATTCACTGTAAATTTGAGATCCAAGTAAAATGAAAAAAGGAAATCTCAAGTACTTATTCTTTTAAATTGAAACACACATGTGATCATTCTTGATCATCTAGACTTACCTTGTTGGCATATTTTCATTCTTAAAACGCTTATACTCTGTTAATATGTCACATTCCTTGACATGGCAAGCAAGAAAACTATGCCCCTGCTTATCTTCGTCCTGATGCAAGCATGACCCAGCAACTAAGATATGATCAATCCTCGAACCGTAGTTAAATTGTTCTGCTCCACTACTTGAGGACCAACATGTGAATGCATCTTTCCTGTTAGAAATCCAGAAAGAAGCAATCAATGATAAACAAAAATTTCAAAGACTGTCTCCCTCAATAATAGAAACAGAAGAGGTTATCACAAAATTTCACCTTTCAGGATGTTTTGATCTGAAAACATCAGAGAATGAGCCTCCACGTTCAACTAGCAGAGATCTAAACCATTTCCTGAACCTGCATTTTTTTAATGACATGAAAATGAGATATCTAGTAGAGAAAAAATTATTAAGTAAAGCAAAGCGATTTAAACAGAGCATGAGAATCAGTTACATACTCGTTTTTCTCAAAATCAGGCCCAGCTTCACATCGATCCATAGCAAAAGGAGCAATGTTGAGATCCCCAACAACAAATACCCTCCTTCCTTGACGCAGAAGACACTCCCATCTTCTCTACAAGAAAACTAAAAAACATTTAATCCAAGTATCATTAGAAGCCGAAGCATCTCATCGATACATTCAGAAACCGATAAACTTACCTCTAAAACACCATAGAACCGATGCTTAAACTCGATCCTATCAGCATCATCAGCTACAGCTCGCGGCCCATAAACATTGAAAACAACTGACAAAACACATAAAGACATACAAACTGTAACAAAAAGATTCATTTTTACACAAAAGAAGTTACATTAAAAAAAGAAAAGGATTTGAGTCATACCAAAGTGGCCGTGATCAGTTATAACACATCGTCCTTCTTGGTCAATCATAAGAAGCTCTTCTTTCTCATATTCCTCAAGACCTTCAGCTACTGTAGACGTTTCACTCTTCCCACCTCGTGAATTACTGTTTACAAGACCAGTGATGCCTTCTTCTGCAGTAACAGGCAAAGCAGTTTCACAGCTTGAAGATGCTGACTTCACCCTGCAAAACGTTGCTACACCTGCAAAAATTTCAATAACATAAAAACTCCAACTTTTTAACATTTTCTCAAATTTCACTCTAAAGCCACTGAAGGCAAAGCTTGATGCTTACCAGAATAACCAGTACGACCTTTCTCACTAGTGCGAGTGCACGAGAAAAACGATTCATACCCATCAGCTATCGCCAAATCTGCTGTCAATTCTTGCCTTCTCAGTTTCGTCTCCTAGATTCAACCAGAGTAATACTCTTATCATGGATTCATCGGCGAAACCGAAGAAAAGGATTGAAATTTCAAAAGTCGAGTAAAACCTGGAAGCAAATGATATCGGCGTCGAACGAATCGAGAAGTTTGAGAAGAGAATCAAACTGCGAAACTCGTTGCCTAAGGCCATTAACGTTGTAAGTCACTATCTTCATCTTCTCCTTCTTCCCACTGTAGTTCGTTCGACAAAGATCATTCCTTTAGGGGAAATTGGGTATCTCTAAGATTGGACGGTTGAGATCTTAGAAGACTAAAGTCAGTAGAATCGACGGTTGACACGTGAATACGTAAGTTTGTAACTAACCGTAGCATATGATATCTTTTCAATGGTGGCGCGTGGGGAGCACAAGTTATTGATTTGCCTCGTCGGCGTCCACCACCATTATCGCCGGATTTTTATATATTCACGTAGAAGAAGAATGAGAAGACGAAAACCAACTTCTACTTCTTCTCAGTGGCTCTCTCTTTATCTTTCTTGGAGTTTAGTTAGAGATTTTAACGTTGCAAATGGATCAACCAATGAAACCAAAAACTTGCTCTGAATCTGATTTTGCTGATGATTCCTCTGCTTCTTCTTCTTCTTCTTCGGGACAAAATCTCAGGTTTTAGTGCTTAAAGATGTTAACTTTACATGGCTGTGTCATGTTTATTCATAGTTTCGTCTAATTACAGAGGAGCTGAGATGGTGGTGGAAGTGAAGAAGGAAGCAGTTTGTTCCCAGAAAGCAGAGCGAGAGAAGCTTCGTAGAGATAAGCTTAAGGAACAGTTTCTTGAGCTTGGAAATGCACTTGGTATATATCTTTTCACAAGATGAATACAGATTTTCAAAATTTTCTTTGAATTGAGTTTAGAGTAATGGTTTCTTTCTACAGATCCGAATAGGCCTAAGAGTGACAAAGCCTCAGTTCTCACTGATACAATACAAATGCTCAAGGATGTAATGAACCAAGTTGATAGACTAAAAGCTGAGTATGAAACACTATCTCAAGAGTCTCGTGAGGTGATTTGATTAACTTTGTCCATTCTCTTATTGGATTTATAGTTGAATATGCTCTGCTCAAGTGCTCATCTTCCAGTTCGTTTGATCAGCTAATTCAAGAGAAGAGTGAGCTGAGAGAGGAGAAAGCGACTTTAAAGTCTGATATCGAGATTCTTAATGCTCAATATCAGCATAGAATCAAAACCATGGTTCCATGGGTACCTCATTACAGTTATCATATCCCCTTCGTAGCCATAACTCAGGGTCAGTCCAGTTTTATACCTTATTCAGCCTCTGTCAATCCTCTAACCGAACAACAAGCATCGGTTCAGCAGCATTCTTCTTCTTCTGCCGATGCTTCAATGAAACAAGATTCCAAAATCAAGCCGTTAGATTTGGATCTGATGATGAACAGTAACCATTCAGGTCAAGGAAATGATCAAAAAGATGATGTTCGTTTAAAGCTCGAGCTTAAAATCCATGCCTCTTCTTTAGCTCAACAGGTGAGTGATCTCTTCAATAGTTTTGCCAACAAGCTCTTTCATGGACTGACCAGAGTTTACTTCCATGCAGGATGTTTCTGGAAAAGAGAAGAAAGTAAGCTTGACAACCACTGCAAGCTCATCGAATAGTTACTCATTATCTCAAGCTGTTCAAGATAGTTCCCCCGGTACCGTAAATGACATGTTGAAGCCATAAACCAATAAACATATTCCCCTGAACTTGTGTTTAATACCGTGATTGAGAAGGTACCATGATTAAACTTGTTGTAGATTATCCACATGATTAACGATGTATTCTTATCACAAGCAAATAAAACACAAAAGCATTTGCTTATATCTCTTTGCAACTGAACTATTGTCTATGACCGATGTTATAAGACTTGAGAAACATATTCAAACCTAACGGCAGATGTGCGTTCCTCGGTATCCTCTATACAAATCCCATCTAACAGATTGTGACAAATGATGTGTTCTGTTCCTGTACATGGGAGATTAGAGTTTGTGGACTTGGTGATTTGAGAAGTTAAAAAGTAATTTACATCTTTTGTGAAAGCTGGTAACCAGGAGGGCTTTTAACATTTTTTGACTTGAGGCTTGCACTTCTCAAAAGTCTGCGAAACTCATTGATGCTGATTCTCCCATCTTCATCTACGTCGGCCTCTTCAAGAAGTGGTTCGATGGAGCCTTTTAAACCCGTTTGCTGCAAACATTGATTCTAGTGAGACAAGGTAGACAAAGAGGGGAGTGTGAAAAGCATGAGACTGACCAATCTAAGTTCTTCGGGAGTTATAAACCCATCTCCGTCTATGTCAAACTTGTCAAATGCTGCTCTTGACCTCTGTTGCCACTTCTCAGAGTCATGCTCCTCCAATTGGTTCACGTGCAAAGCAGCCACCACAAACTCAGTGAAATCCACCAAACCATCAGTGTTGCTATCATTCTGCAGAGACACATAAACATTTTGGATGATAAACTAACCTGTCGAAGGGGCTTTAATTAGTCCTAATACTCTAAGTTTACCTACCGCTTGGAGAATCTCTGCAACTCTTGCATCTTTGAGTTTCCAAGGAACATCTTTCGCAAGAGCCTGTTAAGATTAGAAAGTCAACAAACTCTGTTGCAGTCATGTGTTGAAATCGCTTACTTGTGCTGTCTTCTTCTTACCTGCCTCATTTCCTCAAGGCTTATAGAACCGTTCTTGTCAATGTCAATCGCATCAAACTGGTCTCTGAGATCATCCAGCTCATCCTCATTAATTGTTTTCGCCAGAGCCTCCAAAAACACAACAACTCAGGTTAAGAAAAATACTGAAAAACTTAATCGTATGAAATACAAACTATCTCTTTCTCTATTACCCTAAGTGCAATCTGCTTCAGACGGCTGAATTTCACAAACTGACGCATATTGTTAAGAACAGATATGTCTATTGGAACCTCTGAGGCCTCACCTCCTTCTTTCACCCATGAATGTGCTACAAACCAAATCCATAAGTTGAGTAACTTATAAGTTAACCAAAAATAATGGAAATATATGGCATTTGCTTGTGCATAACATACATAGCGCTTGAGCTGCTGTTAACCGTGCCCGAGGCTCCTTAACTAACAACTTCTTCACGAAATCTTTGGCACCGTTGCTAATGGTTGGCCATGGGACTTCTCTGAAATCAGGTTTTTTCCTCATGACCTGTTTTTTCATGTCAATAGTATCCATGAACAAACAGATTATATAGATTGGATTGTTTTCTCAAGAAGATGAGTACTAGACCTCATTGAATATTCCGTCTTGAGTCTTATCCCAGAAGGGTCTTCTCCCGCAGAGCAGAATGTAAGTGATGACACCAATACTCCAAACGTCTGATTCAGGTCCTGACCTACGTTTCAACACTTCAGGTGCAACGTAGTATGCGCTTCCTACTATATCCTGAAATTTCACTCCTGCCATTTTCACAAAATCACCTCCATTATCTACCATTCTGCTCTCAGGGACAAGACTTGACAAGTGAAACTTTTACCTGGCTTTATGAAGTCCGACAGACCAAAATCTGTAGCCTTTAGAGATGAACCTTCTTCGGTTGATTTGAACAGAAAATTCTGAGAGGGTAAGGGATCATAACTCTTCTTAAAGTGATGAAGATGCTTTCACATATGGATTTGCAATTTCCAAGCATTGAATCAAACTGAATCGTACCTACCTCTGGCTTCATGTCGCGGTGAACTAGACCTCGTAAATGACATTCAGCTGCAACTTTCAGCATTTGTCTCACCACAACCGCTGCATCTTTCTCGGTGTAACGGCTATCTTTCCTGGAAAATATATACACATAAGTTGACTTGATGTAACTTCCCATCTTTTCTTACAGAATTTTAGCATTACTTCTATGTTAATACAAAGTTTTGTTAATCTTACTTAGCTAGTATTCGATCTAGCAATTCACCACCGTCACATAACCTGGGAAAAGAAAAACTCATCAAAACCAGAGTAAATTCATTTTTCTTGTATCACAAGAAAAAGAATGATAGTAAAAACAGAGACAAACTTGAGACTTACTCCATGACAATGTAAATATAGGTCTTGTCCTCAAATGCATTGTGAAAGCCTACCACATTCTCATGCCCACCTAAAGCTTGTAGTATCTTAACCTCTCGCTTCACATCTTCCACTTCAATCGGTTGAGTCATCTGTACCACACCAAAAACGCCATGGAGTTAGGTGTTACTCGTACCGCTTTCGCGCTAAGAAACTGTACGATTTGGGAGACACTCTAAGGGAACAAGCGAAAAACTAGAGAGGGAGCTTACTTGGTTTTCAAGCAATCACATTCGTAACAGGTTGGATTTTTAGGTTTCCAAATAGTAATTAAGGATCTTTAGCTAAAAGCAAATAACAACAATAGATGATATTTTTACCTTGGCCTTGTCGATTCTCTTGACTGCAACGCGATTGCCATTGTTGTTATCGGTGGCGACGTAGGTAAAGCCAAACTGGCCATGTCCGAGCAATTTCCCAATGGTGTATCGGTTATCGAAATCCTTAGCGTACCCAAAATCGATGCGTTTACCGTACGGGATCCCTCCTTGGTGCCTCAATTGGATCTTCTTCGTATTCTTCTTGTTTTTATTACTAACCTTCTCACTCGCCTTCCCCTGCGTCGGAGAATCAGGATTAGGGTTCCGACTACCGGTGCCACGTCTGGTGGCTTTAGGAGACGAGAAACAGAGACCCATGTGATGCTTGTTGGGTCCCTACTCTAATGGAGGATATTTTCACAGATGAGCGAAAATTGCAAAGATGAGGAAGGTGAAGCAGATTGTACTTGTTTACCTAATTAATGTTTTTCCTTAGACAACGATTTTCAAATCTTGTTGCGCACGAAAATAAACCACTATTTCGGCAGTTATTAGCGTTGGCCATTCATTTTGGTTATTACCATTTAAACTTGTGAGTTGTTGTGTGTAGAGAAACTTCCAGTTTTTTTACTTGAAAGATGAGATGTTGCAATACAAATCATTCAAAAAACAAAAACCCTAACAGAGTTTTGAGCTCATAAGGTTAACTATTTACAAACCTAACCAATTCAAACTCAGATTCTACCCCAAAATGGTTAAAAGTTTCCTTCAAAGCAAGTTAGAACCAAGGATGCCATGTTGGATCCATCATACATAGGTTGCGAGGCGACAAAGCTGCCTCCACCAATTCACTCACACCTCTTTGTACAGACTGTGGCGGCTCCACCGAGTTCTCATCCTGAAATGAATAACACGAAAATATCAGATTTATTAGTTCAGAGAATGGACAGGACCGTCTCCGAGTTTTATGAGAATGTTAGTAAGCATCAAAAACTCGTGGAGATGTAAAAACTGATTCTACCTCTTCAGAGAAATACTGTGGTGCTATTCCTCTGATTCGTCCAATGACATCGTCCACGTTAGAGTTAACTTTGTGCTTCAGCTCGGGTGAACTCAAAGTAGCAATTCCTGCAACAGGAGGAATAGGCACTCCAAGAGGTCTTCTTCCAAACCATGACAGAAGCTCATCGCGAAAGAACATGGCTAGTTGATACCGAAGATGTTCGTTTTGCTGCAAAATTGCAAAAGAGAAGAAGAGGTTAGAGGCCAAATGATTTGAGTGCACCACTTGAGCTTAGGTAATATTTTCTATTACCTTGGAGGAAAAAACTGCTTGAGATGCGGAACACATGTTTGACATGAGAGGACCTTCGACACCAAAATGAGAGAGAAATGCGTGCATGTTCCTTGTGAGGCGGAAAGGCACAGGTTCGTTGAGCTCGATCATCCCATTGGAATCGTAAGATGGGTGAAAATCTGTCTGGAACATTTTTCCAGAATTTTTGGCGAACAAGATCTTGTTTGGGGATCTCCCACCAATTTGTAGAATGAAGGACATGAAATTGGAGACAGCTAGCTGGACAGCAAATTGCTTCTTGAAAGCCCAAAGATGACTTCCGCTCATTGATGTCTTGTACATGTACTGAGAGAATATAGTGTCATTGACTATGTTCTTTGTGATTTCACCATAAGCCTGTAGCCGAAGATCTCCAATTGCTTCTGGTGAGATTTGCCCTGTGATAGCTTGATTGAGTTTCTCCTTGAAGTAGGTAATAGGAAGATCTGACTCTCGACCATTCCTTCCACAGTGATTCTCATACACCTCAAGGAAAGTGTTGTACATGAGATCATCCTCAACCATTCGGACCTGTGACGAAAAATGTTAGCATGCGATACTCCTAGAGAGATTTACCTACTCTTATTATGGACAGCGAAAAGGATAGCTAAGCTGAATATGTGAAGTTTCAGGGAAATCTCGTAAAGTGAACCGGACATGAATTATAATTTTTTCAAGGTATACCTGAGACCAGACAGGGATTATGATTGGAGTGTGAAGTCCTAAATGGCGTCTTCTCGACTCTTTATGCTTGTCAAACATTTGATTCATCACGCGGAAAAGCTGCAAGATTCGTTCGTCACTCCTCGCATTAGGAGTTAATGATGTTTGAACAATAAAATGCTTTTGCGAGCCATCAGAGCCAATAAGAGTCAAACGTCTGCAGCTGCTCCCATGCCTTCGTACAATTTGTATGTCTGCTCCAACCCTATCCAACTTTACTGTATGATCAGGTGCTACTTCCTACGCATTTAAACATATAATTAGGTCACCACCAAGCACAAAGAGAAAAGAAAAGAATGAAGGGCAAAACTTCTATAATTTATAGCCCCTCTAGAGAATGTAAACGTTGTAAGTAAACAAGAGACGAGGATAACAATCCAAATTACCTGGTCAGCAAAGTACTGTCCTGGTATCTCCACATCAACAACATTGAAGTCGCGCAGCACCTTGCTCTCGTCTTCCAATCTCAACAGAACAGGGAACCTGTCTTCAACATTGCTCTGAAGAATGTTTTTCCAGTCTTTCAGTTTCTTTGTCAGATCTGCGAGTGTGACAGGGAATGAATTACTTTCTGGATCAAGGTCACGCTCGAAATCCTGTTTGTATTCTCTCACAAATGCGACATGCTTGGTCACGGCATCTGCAGAAAAACAAGCTCTGCATACGCCCGAGAGTTCTTTCTTGAGTGGTTGGGGAACTTCAGCAGTGGTGGCAGTTGGATATTTGTAACATCGATGCAACAAAGCATTCACAACTGCAAGAAGTCTCTCTTCTGGTAAAGTAACAAACCTCGAACCTATTTCTGTGAGAAGAACCTGAGAGGAATTATACATCATTAGATTATCCAAGTAAAGAAGCAGGAAACGTGCAAGTGAGTCAAAATCTGAATCCAAGCTACTTGTACCAGACAGTCGTTTTCTATACTCTCTTTTTGTATGGAGAGAATATAAAGAAATCAAGTATATTCACCAACAGAATACTACCTCAAGTTCACTGGCTAAGTTGTTATGTTTACTCCTAAGAGCTTCCATAACATCCTTTGCAGCATCAAAAGCACCAGCAGCAGAGATTGCCATTGAACTGCTTTGATTCATAGGCTGATCATTCCCCGAATGCACATTGTTTATCATAGTGGCACGTTCACTTTCTTGCACATGTAAATTACCACCATCATGGGTTCCAACAGCCCCACTAGTTTGAGAACCTTGATGGATTTGAGTTTCTGATGGTAAATTACCTCCACCATGACCCGCACTCACACCAGGAACATTCTGCTGCATTCTTTGAGCCAAAACTACTCTGCTAAGCTCAGATTTATTTACTGCATCACGGCGTTCCAGTAAGTATGTGCGAAGCCAGTAATAGAGAGCCTGAAATGGAAAACAGTCTCATACTCATGAAATGACCAAAAACAAAAGTTCATCTAAAAAATTCAAAAAGGAACTTACCTGCGGGAACACTGCAGCAATTTTCATTAGAACCAATTTGCAATGGGGTGCTTCAGTTCGCTGCAATGAAATCAATAGCTGTGGTATCCAAGAAAGCCATACCCAGTGAGGTACTTGGTCCAAGTGTTTATCAAATATTCTACCAACAGGCTCATTTGTTGGATCGAAACTAAGTAGATAAAGAACACGAGCCATGTGACTTCTGGAATTGGAAACTCCAAATCTTATACCCTGAAGAAAGCAACTGACGGCATATTCTAACCAGATTTCATCTTGTGTATCTTGGTATGCCTGTAAAACGAAAGTAAAATATAAGGTCTAATATGAGGAGAGTGACTGTTAATAGCGTAGGAAAAGAAGCAGGATCTAATCAGAAGAAATACCATGTCACAGTAATTTCCCCAGCTTATCCATCCTTTGGGTAAATTTTTGAATAGGGTGATTGCGTTGGAATATGCAAGATTAGCACCTTCAGTGTCGTTTAGCTTCAAATGAAAATCCCCCTTTAGTCGAAATATCTCTGCCTTGTTCTTCGCTAGAAAGAACTCCAAATTTGTGCTATTAACAAGATTAAGACCAGTAGCAAGCTCTCCTTTCGTTTCCAGATGAGCTTTTGCTTGCTCTTTAATTTTAACAAAGGCTTCCTGCATACACAAACATGACCAAGACAACTTTAAAAATAACAATCTTTCAACCTCAAACAAACACAGATTCAGGGAACGGCAACTTATTATATAGGATCATGGCAAAGGATGAGGTGGCATACATGGCTTCAAATATCACACACATATTAATGGATGGATTAACAGCTACGCCAAGACATTTTTTAATAAACGAGGGAAAGTTTTTTAAAAAAGAAGCAAATTAATGTGAAAACTACTTGTTGAATTCAAAGATGCAGTTCTGCAACTATATGAAATCTGCTCAAATTCTAATAAAGTTAAAGGTCTATGAGAACTGTACCTGTACTTCCATTTGTGAGTGCCCATACATTTTTTCAAGTATCTGAACGCAAACATCATAAAGCCCTTGTTTCCGAGCTATCCTAGCAAGCTTATTGACGTTCCAAGCTTTGTCACGATAACCGAGGTGGTGAAGTGGAGTATTTGAAGTTACAAAGTCCTTAAATGCATCAATAACAACGTTATACATTTCATTCCTCCACTGCAGCATATCATACCAGACGGTCATATTGTCCCATTCATTTGGAGTCCTCAGCCTCCAAGTCTCAAGAATATCCTTCAGATCTGCATATAGATTTCCCTGTCCCCCAACAGCAGCATTTCCAGGAACTTTACTCCCATTTGCGATGTCAACATAAATTCTAGAAGACTCTTGGACCTCCACTAGTTGTTGGAATTGCTGCAGTAGAGGCACCCTAGCATGAAGAGACATTTCCGGTAACTGCCACCACTGTTCCAAGGCAAGATCAACACCTTTCCCAACTATGTTTTCAGCATCTCCGACACCATTTGCATTTTTTTCATGAAGGGAAAAACAAGCTTGAACCAAACGAAGCTTTGGCGTCTCTTCTACTTGTGCTTTGGGTATCACATGATCCTTCAAGTATGTCCAATCTGGAGCTTTCCAAAGACTATCAAGCAAAATTTCATAATTCTCAGTGCTTTTTCCAAAGTCCACCAGGGCATCCCACTGACCAAGTTGAGTGGCACAGTGGAGCCATTGCTCCTCCCACAGGCACATTTCAGTCTTAGGTACGGTGTTATTGTAAGTGCCTTGGGTTGCCTTAACCATCGCCTGATAAAAAAGGCTCTGAGCACGCTGCCAAAAACCATGTTGAACCATTGAAAATCCAGCTCTCGATTCGGTAGTGATGGACCTACTCTTCCACAATCCAAATCTCCTGTCTTCTTCATTTAACAAACGATAAAGCTCAGCAAGAGACTCAGCACATTTCGAGTCATTCGTGAACAGCATGACATGGGTCTCTAGTAAAGTCAATGCGAGATGCCATGCATTGTACGTTTTTCCTATATATTTGATAAGCTCACTAGGCATCCTAGGTTGAGGGTGGCTCAACTGAAGCCCTTCCAGAAGTGCTTGCACAACATTTGGCCTGTGTCCTTGCTGCTTCTTGTGGTAGTCCTTTGACAGGAGAGAAATCATAGGTTTAGCTAATGCTATCTGCTCTTCCTTGTGTAGGGTTGCCCACACAATTGGAAATACTAGCACCCACAAATGATAAGCAACATTGGCATCTGTGTGAGCCAGCTCCCTTAAAGGGATAACAACATCAGCAACCTATAGCGGGAAAAAGAGTACATATAATTTGTTCAGATTAATGCAGCTTCCAAAGTGAATAAAACACCAAAGAGCCTTAAATAATTCATAACTATTTTCGATTTAACAGGACAAACGAAAACACCATAACGACTCAGCAATCACCTGAAGTTTGCTTGCCGCGCTAAGAAATTGTGAATGCTTCATAACAATGCTATCAAACATTGAAGCAACTTCTTCAGGTCCCTCCGGCATAACAGGTGGTTGGTGATGTACTCCAGGATTTTGTGAAGGTAAAAGTGGTACTACCCTGGCAGAATTTGGTGCTAGAGTAATGGGCTTCTCCTCGATTAAGATGGCTAGGAGGAGATCAAGACCCTGTTTGAGCCAAAAGACATCACTCATAGCTTCCCAATCTTGGTTTTGGATAATGTACTGCAATCGTGCAAACAAATTGTTTCCGAGAGATTCGTGGTATAACAAGAAGAACTTCCTTCGCATATCAGGATCCCTTGCCCGTAAACCAAGCATGGAATGTCTCTCAACTTTCAGAGAGATCTCTTGTCGGAGTGCCAACGGATACCTATCAGTGAAACAGATGATATTGTCTCTCTCATAAAAAGCTTTGAATCAACATAAGATTAAAATAAGAACTTACTTTGTTGAATCGGCACAAAGTCCATATAAAAGCTGGAGATACACCTTATCCCACTCATCCAAAGCAACAGATGAGAAATGCTGCTTATCAACCTGTGAAAGCTTTTGAAGAAAAGAAACTATATCCTTCTGGGTAAGAAAAGCACCAGAGGACCCAGAAGAACCTTTCTTTCCGAAATCATCCTCAGCCCACCTTTTTAACATGTCTAGCACGCAGAGAAGCAGGCTAGAATCAGTACCCTTTTCTGAAAGCAAAGTGTTCAATATTTGAGTCACAGGTCTTTTGCAATCCGCTAAAAGCATAACCCTTTCATCAATAAGTTCCAAGACCAACTTTATATTAGATACGACTGCCCCAACATCAGCAGATTCAGACTCTATCCGCTGGCTCTGAAAAGGGACAGCAAAAAGCCACAAGAGTAAGCCATAGTTGGGGAAGCATGTAATGGATACCTGATTATTATTTCGAAGATAGGAAATTTTACAGGAGCTAGCTAAAGAGACAGAAATGATATTTTGACTTTGATAGTATATACGTACAGACCAAAAACATGCCAGCAAGATGATGAGTGAGAGGAATATAAAAGCTAAAATCTTACAAGGCATGAAATGAAGATCGTATAGCTATTTAGACGACACATTATATTTAGATATTCTAATACTGTCAATAAGATGTGGTGAATACCATGTAAAATCCGTTTAAGCTCAAATATAAAACATACGATTTTTATCTCTTAAGAGAAAGGTAGCTCTTACTAAAGAATAACTTACTTGTCTAGGATGAGCACCCGCTGCCAATCCCAGATCCCGCGAAAGACGCTGAAGGATATGCACCAGTACATAAGGATCAAGAAAGTGTTTCTGAACCTCTGCCAAGGTTTTGAGGACAACAAGTACAAAGCTGACTGAACCGAGAGAGTTATCATCTCCAGAAGCTTGTGAAGCAGTAACAACATGCACATGTTTCTGTATCAGCTCATTGACTTTCTGATATAATAGCTTTATCTCAGGAGGCGTACTAGCTCCATCCTGTGGGAAGGCAATGAAGACCATCTTCAACAAAGAGCATAGCGATTTACCAGCGTCCAACATCTTGTGTTTGAAAGATAGCTCAAGGAACTGGTGAAGAACAGAACAGTCAGCAAAGAATAGAAATATTTTCATATATTAGATTAAATCTGGAGCAATTATACCTGTGAGATCTGGCTGATGTTGTTCTTAATGAAAAGATGTGGCTGCTTCTCCAGAACCTTGTTCATGACATCCAAGCCCTGAGCAAGTGCGGTGGACGGATCTGATTGAGACGGTGGCATGCTGCTAAGCAGCTTTTCTAAATAGTTAAACTTGACGTTCGCATTTGGCCAAACTTCCAAAGCTTGTGAAAGAAAATCTAAAGCTTGTTTGTACATAGTGTTGGCTTCCCTGTCCTTAGGCTCAATTACCACAGCTACCTGTTCAAGAAAGAGAAAGGAAACTTAAAACGACAGTCATAAAGAGAATAATATCACGATCAACCAACATAATTCGAGACTAGAGGTGGTCAATAAGGTGTAGAACTTAACCAGATCCAAAAGAAAACCTACAATCCGCATAATCTCATTATAGATTTTCATACAGAATACTATACTGCTTTAAGACTGCTACCGCCAAACATCATTTCTTTAGAATGCAAATTACTCAGAGAGGACGGGCCTCTGTAATTTTGTAACTCCCCCGCCCAATAGATCAAAACCAGCAAGTATTAACATGCCCCAAGGTAGAAGGTGGGAGGTGTAAAGCCTTACTCTTATAAGAAAGTTGATGATTAGTTCTTCCATTGCAGCATTTGGCTTGAATTCCTCATCAGGCTGGGTAGCAGATCCAGGAGTTTCTACATTGGGGATTGACGATGCACCACCAGGTGACATAACACACAATGATGGGAGACCAGGTTCAATTTTAACTCGTTTACTTGGGTCTTCAGATATGGAAGATCCAGCGGTTGAGAGCTTAGGATCAACACCGGATGAAGGATGTAACCCATCACTGACCTCACTGGTTGCGTCGCCATCAGTAACCATTTTACTTTCATTCTGTCTTTGTCTCTCCCAGCTGACAACTAATCCAGCAAGTTCAATTGCAAGCCGCCTATTTTCTGCTGTAGTGTTATATGGCAAACCTAGACGACTTAAAGAATTCACCATCTGAGGAACAAACTGTGCTCTACAGCTGTAAAAAAGATCTGAGTGCCGGACAATGAGTTGGAAGATGTGGATCAAATTTGGAATTGAGTGACCCTCCTCCACCAAAATTTTTTTGGTGTATCTAATCCAAATCGGCATTCTTGAATCTCCAAGTGGAAGCCTTTTAGGTAAAGCTGGCATTAGAATATCCAGGGCTTGCTTAACTAGCATCTTATTCTCTGGCTGGCATGTCCTAAGAAGCGCAACAAAAACCTACATCCAGTCGACAAAAAACATTTGTTAACACTGGATTAGATGGAGGAGTATTTTAGGCACATGCTTGCTTTCAGGTTAGAAATGACAATCTGCAAGCTCGATAATGGAAAAAAGAGGTAAAGATGACATATTCTCTTATAAGAAGTTCCAATTTTCACTCTACAATAGAAACAATACGGAACAATAAACATCACCAAAGAAATTAAAATGCCCACTGGTACCTGGCAGAAAATTGAAATGGTACCTGGAGAATGATTTTCTCTGGAGCCTGGTAAGCATCCAAAAAGTGGCAAACATTAACAAATGCCCACTGTTTACTGGCACTATCTTCCCGTTTGAGATGATTCCATCCAAACTTGATAAGTTCTTTTCTGTGTTGAACCAGATCACTCTGAAGATATTTTAGAAGCAAAGTAGCTAACTGCAAAAGTTCGATCCTCAAGGGTTCGTCATATTCAGCAGAAACCTACAACATTTGAGATGAAATGTAAATCAGAACAAGTACAATAAGACCATGTCAGAAATAACAAATTGGACAGGTTACTATCCTTACCATTTACATCCAGAAAATAATACAGTAATCTTTCCCCACATTAATTTCTGTATCAACAAAAATTTAAGTTGCTTAGAGGAGAAAGAAACCAACCTCTTCAGGTGGATCAAGAAGCCTCTCAACAATGGTCTTGACTATATCAGGGTCAATAACTTCCCAAGTTTGGCCGTTTTGGAAGGCATGGGCAAGCATTGGAAGAATAAGCATTTGCATTGCCTGAACCAGATGATCATGGCCAAGTTGTTTCGACTGAAAAAGGTTTAGAAAATGCAAAACAATTGCTTTTTTCATGTTTGGTGGATATTCTTCTGCAACCTGATGAAAGAACCTAGTTATTTTACTAGAGCTGCAACATATGAGAATCAAGCATGAAATTTTGAGAAAGATACCTCAATAATGTAGAACTCCCTCAAAAAGGTGTAGTCGATACGACTATGGAACAAGAAAATTAAGAGAACATCGAAAAGAACATTCATTTCAGATTTTTCATGTCGCAGATAATTGAGGAAGCACTTGACAAGCCATTTGCTCTCTTTTACCTGCGAGTTTGAGAAAATAAAGATTTGAGATGGCCAATTTTTCTGAATAAATTTAATATTTTGATGGGGAACGAGTATCCCAGTAAAACAAGATGGTATAGATATAAGTCAGGAGGCTCTCAACATACAAGACCATAAAGACTCCCGATAAACACAACACCTAGTATGGACTATTTGAAACATCTACATCTATTTACATCAGGCAAATTTGCAATTGTGAGATGGTTTCTGTCTTTCTGATGCCCACATCAGTTTTAGACACGGAAACACTAAAAGTGAGCATTTAATTTCAGTTTGAAACACAAAGCTAATGTAGAAAATTATGAAAATAAGAAGTAGATGAAAATACCTGAACTAAAGTCAAATTTTGCTCATTCTGTAAACGAGATGTCCTTGCATGTGATTTCCAAAGGTGGGCCAAGGCATCAAAAATAGTACGGTTGCTCTGCAGCCAGCTGGGTATCAGTTTCACCATTGTTTTGATAAGATAGAGACCCTGAAAATACGCATCTGATGCTACATTTGATTTTGTTGATGGCGTGTTAGAACTTTCTGATTTCATAGGGGTGGGTTTTTCATCTCCAGATGATGCAGCTGGAGGAGTTGAAGCTGCTGCACTCAGTATGGCATCAGATTTTGGCAAAATTTCAGGAAAGGCATATGAAAGTATCTTGTGTGGAGATTTTGCAAGTTCTTCCCTTAATGGTTGGCCAGCATCTGATCGAATTATATACATAAACCTGACATTATACGGAAAAGAGGGAAACACTCATTACCCCATGGTCACATTCAGCCTAACATGAGATGTGAAAGAAAAAAGAAAATTCTAATGCAATGTTGTTCTTACCTTCGGAAATATTTTGGTTCACTTAATCTGGAAAGAAAATAATCGACAGCTAGAGTTGCATATCGATTCAAAAACTTGGTAAGCGGGAGACGGTATGGGCTGTTAATTTCACTGTACACTTGTCCTGGAGGAAGAGCTGCTTCTAAGTCGATAGTTAATGTTACAAGTTCATCTAGAAATTTTGATGCAGCAAGTGGAAGTAAGTGGAAGAGCTCGATAATAGCTGCCACAGAAAGAACAAAAAAATGTGTTAATATATAATCACATGACCAGGCATCTGTTTTTATATATTTCCAAGAACGTGATTACCAGCTGCAATTTTCGGCTCTTCACCAGCTTTCCATGATTTCTGGGACTGTGCAAGTTTCTCTGGCTCTAACCACTTTTTAAGGTGCTCCAGCAACTTACATCCTAATGTCACATTAAACCAATTTGATAGAAGTTCAAGAAGACGTGCCAGACCTTGGAGTAAAGGCATATTGAGATTCTTTGTCTGTGCCAGATTAACTAGTATAGGTCTGAGGCTACTCTGAAGAAGTTCTTTGGGCATCCGTTGTTGATTGATAACCTAAAGAAAAACAGAGTTTCAGAACAGCAAAATAGTATATTAAATAACATCATTTATCCCAGAAAGAGAAGAGGGCTTTTAGGTAGAGGAAAACCTATTCCATCAAGTCTATCTTCAAAATCCTCAAATTAAATGTGCGTGCAAGAATTGGAAACAAAAGACAGATAACTACGAACCTGTCTTAACCCCTCCTTGGCAACGGTCACAATTTCTGGTGCTCGACACGTTAAGGACTTGAAAAACATGGAAATTATCTTCGCACGTAGTTCATTGTGACTTTGAGTTCGAAAGTCAGCCCAAGCCATAGTTGTGCACAGAATCTCAATACAAGCTGTTCGAAGTCTGTTCAATGATGTAAGGACTTTAGGACTCATCAACTTCACAGCCCATAAAGCTTCATCAGCCTCAGCTATTTGTAACGCTTCTTGCAAGAAATTAACCAACTCTGGAGTCACCTTTAGAAGGGGGGGCCTCAGTGCTAAACAAAAATTCAGAGCTGTCACAGTTCCAACCTATAAGGCCATATTAAAGAAGGTAAGACAGAAGTCCAGAAAGGATTTACAACAACCAAAAAATAGCAGAATGAGGCACCTGTTGATCAATTGTCTTTGATCGAAGTGGACGCATTATAAGTGGCTGCAGCAAAGGCTGGTATAAAGGCTCAAGCAGTTCAGATACTTCACTACCAGTCCGGCTAGCCAAAAGTGCAAGACAGTTCTGAACATTTTTCCTCACTGTGATGGATGCATTAGAATTGAACAATTCAGTAGCAAGATATTCTACCACATCTTGAAAGCTTTGTCTGCGCGCATCATTGTTTGCTTCGTCAACATTATTAACCACTCTTAGAATCTGTATAAGAACCTGACTTGTCTCGTCTTGCTCTTTGCTAGCATAAACAGGAAGCCTCTTTTGGACATAGACCAGACCACGTACAATTTTTACTTGAAACAGACATAATGTTTCAACATTCACTTTCCCTACCAGCGCACCTAATCCCATTACTCCTCCCATTTGCGCTTGCCATGTGCTCCCATAACAGCAATGCAACAACCGAGGTAAAAGTTGTTCAAACACTGGTATTCGCACACTTGGATGGGGTGAATATACCGGATTTGTAGAAGGACTGGAGACAATCATAGATGCACTGTGAGCACCCCTAGCCATCAGCACATCAGCATGTTTGATACGAGCAAGGAACAGCAGAGTTTCAGCAAACACATTTAACGAAGTCAGAGCAGCTTTGGCATGGAGCCTGTTTTCATCTGCAAGCACATCAACAAGAGCATCTAAAAATATTAAGGGATCCAGCTGTTTTAAGTAGGTAGACCAATTATTCTTGGGCTTGGAACTTGTTGAAATCAAAGAACCCCCAAGTGGACCAGCACTAGTGGAAGTATACGACGAAGTATAGTCCCCATGCAAAATAATTGCAAAATGCCGACATATGTTTACAACAAAGTCATCATCGGAGTCGCTGAGATCCGGATCAGAACTGGCAGCAATTATAGTTATCAATAGTGTCTTAAAGATCGACTTCTCAGCGATTAACTGCGTCTTTGTTTTAACCCCTAAGTCAGCCTGCAGCAGGAAAATGATCCTCTTAATAAATATATCCTTTTATATCCTATGACACCACGTACCACATATCATGTAAGGAGAAAAATAACTTGCTCACAAGAAATGACATGACACAGTCCTAGCTCGTTTTTTCAGAAAATACAAACACATGGCAACAGGATAACAGATACAAAATCGAATCATGTCTCATGTCAATGTGGTTCAATCAAGAAACCATCAGCAGCAAAAAGATCCTCTCTATAAATAAATCCTTTACATCCTATTAGACCATTACACAAATGATTTAAGTTAAAAATAGGCAACTCACAAGAAATGACATGAAACAGTCCTAGCTCCTTTTCTTTTAAAAAATACAAACGCATGGCAACAAGATAACAAATACAAAATCTAATCAGTCAATGTGGTTCAATCAAGAAACTATCGCCTAACAGGTAGCCCCGTCTTCAACATCACGTGATGTCAAAAACCTAATTTATGAAGCATTGTGAATAATGGAGATAAGGTAATGGTTTAAGAAAACGTCAGCCAACTGAGTAGCAACTTTGACATTGACCAGAAAGCTACAGAGTAAAACTATAAAGGGATTAAGATTATAAGAGAAATTCCAAAAACCAACCTCTATTTCTGTTGATTCACTCCTGCGCCAAAATGAATCAACAGAGGAAAGTAACAAAGTTGATAATTGCTTGGTCGTCTGACCCTCATCAGTGACACACCCAGGCAAATTAAGCTGAGACAACAAGCAAACACGGAGGAATTTTAGAGCTTGCTTTTTGTAGTATATCTCTGTAGTGAGGTTTTTCTGCATAACAGCTGCTACAGCAAGATTAATGAATTTGTCCATTGGCACAAGAAATGGAGTGGACGGCTCAAAAGTCAGAACTAAGCGAAGCCCATGTTCTGGATTATCTTTGCATTCAAGTGTAAGTGGCTCTTTCAGAAATCGCCGGTTGCGACCACCCAACTTTCCCACAATTTGTAATGCTTTACCACCCCAAGGATATGGCACCGGCTTCAAGTGAGACCATAATGCTAAGATCACTTCAGACATTACAGTTGCCATACTTGGCTCCAAAAAATCAGGATTTAGACTATCCACCCAGAATTCAAGGGTGCGTAGCCCCAAGCTCACAAGTTCATCACTTCCTCTCAAACAGGATACAAGAGGCCTCATGAGACGGGGAAGGTAAGGCAATAAGGAGCTTAAGCGTGCAGGGAGTGTCAAAGAAAGTTCCAACAGAAGATCTCTCATGTCTTCCCCGGCTGGACCCTCGAGCATTGTCAGAAGAATATTAAGACAAGGTAGCAGCATAGGGACTAAATCCCTAAGAAGCAGCTCGAATTTACATCCAGCAAGTCCTCTGAAAACAGTTCGGAGCAATTGCATATAACCAAGAGGCTTTTCAACTTCAGTAGCATTCTTCATGCAGACTTCCATAATAAGAGGCACTTGAGGTTGCAATATCCGTTCAAAATCAGATGGTGCTTTTGACACAGCCCCAAAGAGGCACCGGAACAGATGCAGAATTAATTTAGTTGCAGCTGAATCTGGATTCTTCAGAACATCGAGCTTGCTGCTTACCAAGAAATTAATCAGAACATCTGCAAATGGCTTGTATACTTTGGGAGCTTGCAGAAGAGTGGCAAATATTTGAACCAGTTGAGTATTGTCGATTATGCACTCAAAAAGTTCAGGCATACATATAGAGAACATATCCATTAGATCACGAGGTTCCATAACAGCCAAAATTTGGGAGAAAAGATTTAGCATTTCCTTCTCCTCATCCTTATCTTTGAAGAGAGCTAGGCAATGGACACCGCTCTTTAAAACACCAGAGGCTTTCCATACCTGCTTGAAAGTAGAGATTACTAGTTGTTTATCAGCCATACATTATTAATGCCTACACTAAACAATCTAACATTCAATACCTCATCTTCTCTCATTCCTTTAAAAACCTGAGTAACAGATGACTGTGACGCAAGAGCTTGTGGGTGCATTCCCTGAGGTCGGGGCAAATGTGCATGGGTTATACTCCATATGATTGTCTTCATTCCTGAATAGAAAGTAGGAAAAGTGCTTAACATAAACAAACATAATCAATAAGTATAACTGATCCACTAAGGTGAAACGTCAGTATGGCCAAAATTCCATACCCATCACCAGTGTCTTGATCAGATTCTTACAATCATTCACTTCTTTGGAATGTTCGGCAGGAACCTGCAAATTCAAAACTGCCTGCAACCAGCATGGTTTGGTAATTAATATTTTTTTGCCAGATACTTTCTATCCAAAGTAAAATATAATGAATTATTAATAAAGAAAATAATGCTTC
Organism: Arabidopsis thaliana; assembly: GCF_000001735.4. NCBI lineage: Eukaryota > Viridiplantae > Streptophyta > Magnoliopsida > Brassicales > Brassicaceae > Arabidopsis > Arabidopsis thaliana. Next base: position 17,074,482 of record NC_003075.7, read on the forward strand.
AGTAGAAATAATAACAGGCTTTAGAAACGAAAGTAGACCTCTATATAAGAGGACATAAGAACATTAAAGAACGCTATGGAACTACTAAGTTTGGACATAACAGCGGAAGTGTGGAACACGATCCCCCATTGGCTGATAATTTGGGTACTTACTAAGACAAAACAGCCACCATAGATAATTACCTGGACAGGAAGTTCAAGCTTCGACCTCAAAGTGATTTGATCCTTTCCGTCACCCTCCTCTAAAAGCTATGAAGGAGAAAGCAAGACTAAGTAACACATCATTGAAATAAAAGAGTTGCCAATCAGAATCGATAAAAGTTCAAGATTTCTCTTTTTTTGCAACAAAAGTTCAAGATTTCTCAACAAAACCATGTAATCTGTTACAGCTAGACATAAAATATAAAAACTGGCATATCAAGCAAAACCTATACAAAGACAATAAACAACAACGCTAAAAAGCTGAAACAACATGGAAACTTGGAAAGCCACCAGAATTACCTGAGGAACAGTACGCTTGAAGGTATTGAATTTCCCAACAAAGGCATCCAAGATACGTCCCTATAAACAGATGATGAGTAAAGTAAGTTAATGATTAGAGCAGCCAACCGATTCTAATATGAGCTCTCAGGTGTAAAGTTATACCAACAATATTCGCGCTTCATCCATTGACTGCTGATCAATGCCTTTCTCAAATATCGGTTCTACCTGAACCCAATATAAGTATTAAGTTATACTAAAATCTTGATTCAAACATAATGGAGAGATTATGTCACATAAATGTTAAGTAATATATCGAATTTAAATAAGGCAAACTAGATGAAAAAAATAGGTTTACCAGATTTAACATCAGACGCGCACAAGTTGTATGGATGTTAAGAGAGAGGGTCGAGTCATGCATGTTCCTTGAAAATAAGTAGATGATCCGCGATAACTGCCACGTTGTTTACAGTCAAATAAGATGAATTGTAAAAGAAAAATCACCCATAGAGTAGACAATGGAATGGGAAAAGATCTAAAAGAGAGAAGCCTGATTGATGTTGGCAAGAAAGATTGACCAATATGTTGTTCCTAAGATTAGTTGTTTATTGGCATCTCGATCTGTCAGAATTTTTTGGGAGGCCCTAGGTTTCAAGTCTATAAGCAAGGAACATATTTCCCAAGTGTGAGCACTTTCTGATCACAATTGATAAGACTGTTAAGATGAGGATCTATTTTAATACACAACCACATATACATAGCAAGAACTGTGTGTACTGGAACACATTAGTCTCACCTACTATAGAATCCAATGTTTTGCAAAGTTTCCAGAACTTAACTCTCTCAACTAAGAAGAGCTAATCTAGGAAGAGAGGACTAACAAATAAAAACAAAAACAAAGATAAGGTAAAGTAAGAAATAAATTGCACAGACACAACGGGAAGCACCTGAGAAAGGGACAAATCTGCTCGAACATGGTGAACAATCTCGGCCAGTAGGCTGTAAGCCAGAGGTCTCAAAGACTCAAAGCATGCTCGCCCCGTTCCAACTAGAACCCTGACACAGAAAAAAATAGCAAATAGATGACATAAGTCATTATTTGTTAATATATTATACTGCGGCACAGTGAAATTATACAGAACAGTAGAAGGTCTACTTGATAAAACAAAACAGCTTCCTGACAGGTGTACAAGTTTAAGAATTCAGAAAGGCAAAAAAGGCACATTATACCTCTCTTCCAAAAGAGTGTCAATAAGAGGAAATAAACCTCTCTTGAAATCCGTCCCAAGTACATGCTTTAGTGAGACTAATAGTTCCTGCATTTCATAGACCAAAAAAATATTCTTTACTTGCAAGCCCATGACTGTATTACAAGGTGAAAACATAAAGAAGAAAAAGGAACAGACAGTTCTCCACCTTTCTGATAGATGCAGAATCCGAACAGGTGACAAGCAAATTTACAATGCTCTTACAAATGCTTTCTTCATGCGGCTTGATATATTCGGCACAACTTTTTAACAAATAAGTCAAAAAGGAAACGGTCTGCAAACAAACACTACAAGTCAATATCCCTTAAAAAACAAAATAATTCAGGTGAAACAACAAGGCAGTGTAGGCCTTAATTAAATATTTTTCTCACTGCCCAAATAAGTTATGGTTTCCTTCTGGATAGAGAGCCATTGTCTCACCTTAACCTGAGCACCCTTCAGTTCGATGAACTGAGGCTTCATATGTGAAGAAACTTTCTCAGGTCCAGGAATAGATATAGCAGCAACCATCAGGGGTAACAAATTAGGAATATTAATCTGAACAAGTCTGCTATACAGCTGAAAAAGAAACATAACGACGAGGGGGCTCTCTGTGACTATTTTGAATGAACGAGTACTTGGGTTGATCTGCCCATTCCTGGAAGGTGCAGTAATGGACAGCGACTGATCAGATGGTGTAGGTATCTCCACAGGTTTCACTTCTTCCATTTTGACATTCTCGAAAAAATGGCTAACCGTCAATCTGAAGTTCTGGTATATTTTGCAGACAAAATCCAAGAATGGTTGAACCTCATTTTCTAATGTTGGCCTAAAGTTCCTAAGAAGATCAAAGATGATGCGAATGCATATTAACCCATTTTCTTCATTATCTGTCGTGAGCACCTGCATTGCAACTTTCAAGAGGTCTTGCACAAAAGGACGAAGAACCTCGCTATGTGGTAGACGATTGAGGATCTCAACCACAATGTTGCGTAGTTTGTGCTCAATATTATCAGTAAATTGAGGCTTTGTAATCTGAAGAAGAATCACTGAAGATGCCCGGAAGTAACATTTCAGAAAATTCAAGTACTCAGCCGTATGTGTGATCTCTAGACTGTCCCTGACCTCCACCACCATCGCAAGCCTCTCCTCAATAGCTATAGAACACAAAAACAAGCTTCGAGTAAGTGTCGCTACATTTTTAAATTAACTTGAACTGACTCAAAATCAAACAAAAATTCCTCAGACAAAATCAAAGCTTGAAGAAATTTTCAAATCCAAAATCAAAGAAACTAATTCTGAGCAACAAACAAACAACCCAACGACGAAATGAAGAGAAAGAGCAGAGAATGAGTGGTATTACGTAGGTCAGGCTCCACGAGACGACGAGAGTGTTGCTCAAAATTCTGAATTGGACTCATGGCTATAAAAAAAGCTGACCCAGACAAGCGAAAACGCTGTCTTAGGGTTCCGTCACATAGTAGGAATAGTAAACGTTGCTTCCTCCTCCTCCTTTCTAAAACCCAAACCGCGACGATCCCTAACGCTAAGCCCAAGGTGCTCCACTAGGTCAGACACTAACAAGGGTTTATCAAATTAAGCTAATTTAATAAGAGTCGGTTATCTGGTATAACACCAATAGCCTCGAGGTTAACGATGGAAGATGATGAATTTTCCCTCTCGATTTTTTTTTTTGGTGTGGGTCTCTCTGCGAGACTCCCCTGAAAAGAGAAAGCGAGGAGAACCTTTGAGAACTCGAGCGTAGCAGTGCAACGAAACGAAATTCAGCAGCCGAGTTATATATAAAGGTCCCAACTTTTTTTATATAAAAAGTCCCCATTGTTCCCTCAAATTTCAGAAATGCGAAGAAAACAAAATCTTATGGTTAAGGAAATGTAATTAACACTGATAATATAGTTGTGTTCGTTTTTTATAATCATCGAACAAGTTTTACACGGAGAATGAAAGTTTACAGAAAAAAAGAGAGAAATCTTTCACGCCATTTTTTTTTTCTTTCAGAAGAAACCAATTGGATGATATTTTCGTCTATTCAACCATATAGTTGAAATTATCGTAAAAAATTCGGTCAAAACGAAAAGAATTATTAGAAGCAATTTCTATAATTTGTTCTGTGGTAAAATCAAATATTATGTTCGTGTTACAAATTCTCAGACGTTGTCGGAGCTAGTAACCTTGGGTCTATAGGACCTATTAGGAGTATGTCGTGAAGTTTCTCTTCGTTGGCCCGATGATGACCGCTCTCGACTCTCAGAATGATAATCTCTCGACCTACGATACTTGCTTCCTCCTCCATGTGCAGTTCGATTGTTGTGATTACTACCATTTTGATCAATGCTGGATCTTGAAGAGCTAATGACTGCATCAGCAGGAGTACTCGGCGTGGTGTGTTCGTATGGCAACGGCTTAATCTCCTCCAAATCAGGTTCCGGGGTGAATCCGACTGGTCTTTTCGACTCGTCCATTTTCCTAAACGTGATCGATATCCTGAAAGCAGAACCGACGATAGCAAAAACAGTATGAACAAAACAAAACGAGATAACACCGATAAATTGCAAAACACCAAATCCTTTTGTAAAAAGAGAGAGTAATGGTTTCATTACCAAACATATAAATAAACGTTGACAAACAATCAAGGTGCTAACAAATTACCTCTTTGTGGGAACGGCAGGTACACAATGCTTAGCGACATCAGCTCCATTACCCTTGAGCACTAGAACTGATCTGAAGCAAAAAAAGTGAAAAACTCGTCAAAAAGTTAAGCAACAGAAGCTTCAGTAGAATAAACTCAGAGAGGGTACGCAAACTTTAGTGATTTACCCGACAGGAAGCGGTATAGAGTAAGAACCGGAGAATTCACCAGGTCCTAAGACTTTGAGATTTGAACCAAAGAGTATATTGCATTCACTGAGGAATGATACTGTGCAGAAAGGGCGGAGGAAGTCATGGTTATCGATGTGAGGAGGTATGCAATCGTCTTCCTCATAGATATTGACGATACAACTATCCGGTACACAAGTTGGAGGAAGTACATGCCACCCAACCAACCTTTTGATTATTACTTTGAAAATAGATGGCATTGGATCAACATCTCCACGTTGAAGGATTCCGGGTGGGTTTCCCGCTTTGTCCTATCCAAAAAACAAAAAACTCTTTCCATATTCACTATAGTTGATAAAATGTTTTCATTTTTAAAGATGAGGAAAGAGTCACTTACCGGTGCATAGTTATAACAACATCCGAATTGAATAGTAACTCGTCCTTTGCCTCTCATCCACTTATGCGGAGCGGTAAAAGTACGCTCTAGATATCGAAAAAGAACCAAAAATTCAAGATTAGATAAGTACCGTTTAGAGTTTTCAAATTCACATTATGCAAAAAGCAATGAAAGAAAACCAGAAGCAAACCTCGCAATTCTCCTCTACGGCCTTTCTCTTGTAGTTCATAGACAAAATCAACAATCTTTTTCTGCTCCACCGCGCTAAAAACACCGGTATGCAATTCAAGTCCTTCGAGAATATTAACAGACCTCCCTCTAACTTTCTCATAACAAGAAAACACTTTCATTTTCTTCACATTCATAAACCGATAACGCTCTCTTTCTTCCCTAGACAATTTACGCTTCTCAGGAGTCTTCATCGAGTCTCCAACGGAAGGACTCACATCAACTCCATGTGAACCTAATTCATTCTCTTTCTGGTCTTCCTCCTCGAGCCCATCTTCTTCTCCCATATCAGCCCAAGACATTTGTGCACTTGCCGCCTCAGAAACAGTTGACTGAGATGATGGCATTGCATGACTTACACTGTCTGACAAAGATCCAAATACAAAAGCCCCAGCTTTCAAACTATCTAATGAGTGAGAAACACACAACTTCCCGTCATAAATATTGTCCATCTTGTTATCAACTTCTTCAGATTCCATGTTATCAACTTCTTCAGATTCCATGTTATCCACCATTGAACCAGAACCCGCTTTAACTTCTCCATTACTACAATGCTCTGTAATAAGGAAACACAATTACACATAAGGTAAGAGAACAAATACAGAAATCTCACGAAGATAGCTTGATTACATAGAATATTCGATATCTCTAATCATCACAAATCTATGAATTAGTTTAGAAATTATTGTAACTCCAATCATTAAATTGAATTCAATAGCTGAAGAAAATTTCGAAACAGAACACACAACATTAGTAGTAACGAAAATTCTCCTCCGTTTCTTTAATCGAATTATGAAAAAAGAATCAGAATTTTCAACAGAGAAGAAGAATTCAAACCTGGGTCTAGAGAACGGATTCGATCGGAGAGAACATGAGCACAGTCGTTGCAGAGATCTCTAGATAAGAAAGGCAACCAATTCGTAAGAAATTCAGAAGCAATCTTAAGTTCGGATGATTGATACTTGGCGAGAAAAACATCTTCCTCATAATTTGGTTCCATTATCTTCTATCGCACAAACCAAATCTCGCTGTTTCCGTACTTTAGTTTCAGTTTGTACGGATCGAACAAACTTTTCTCGAGTTCGTTTACTTTGCTCTTTTGAGTCGTCTTTCATTGATAACAAATTTAGGTCGGATTTGCTTATAAATATTTACAAAAGGGTAGTTTTGGAATTTACCACTACAAAACGCCGACAAAAGTTCTGGTCCGTGAAGCCCATGAATCAAAAGGCCCACTTAAGTTTACGTTAACCCGGAAACGAAAATATTTACAAAAGGGTAGTTTTGTGATACAACAGCTTCCACTCTACAAGCTCGTGGTGAGGAAGAGCTCCTCCAATGTGTTTTAGTATCTTTTTTATGCGTTCATGTCTGTTTTGACTTTGTTGCCGAGAAATTTTACTAAAACTAGTAAAGCTAAGCTCTTTGAGTCGTTTTTCATGTTTAATTGAAGCAGTAGATTGTTCTTCTTCCACTATTGGATGCCATGGAAGTAGAAATCTTCAGGATTCTTCTTGGCTTTGATTCTGAGATTTTTGCAATTTGAAAGTTTAATCAAAGGCTACTGTGATTTTTTTGGATATTTTTCTATGATTTGTGATTTTGAGTTGTGGTGTTTTCTCTTTTTCCCGTTGTTGAGATGTTGAGAAAATTTCTGTCCAGAATTGTTGATTCACACTATTTGCTGATTCGGTTTGGTATGCATTGGTTTTGAAATTAAAACTGATTTCGGTTCGGTTTCATTGGTTTTGTTGAAAAAAACTAAAAGAGTCACGCGATGGAGAATTTGGAGAGATGTGCGTCGATAAAAAAAGTCATGAATTGGAAAGGGTACGAAATAGAGCCTTCTGATTGGCTTAAAAACTCAAAAAAAGTGCAATAGTATACTTGTTGCTAGCTCTTATTATTTGATAAAGTTTTGTACTTGCATCTTTTTTTTCAGTCACCGGAAGTTGGAATTTCGTTTGTGATAGGATCTAAACAAGTATCAAAGTCTACAAATGCTGGATTAAGCAAGTTAAAGCCTTTGTGATTCCCCTGTATCTTCAACAACGTCGTCTTCAAAACTTTATCCAAAGACATCTGTGGATAGCCATAACAAGCCACAGTTACATTATACAGGAAAGGTACCGCCTAAGGCTTTGCATTCCAAAGAAATTGTCACAATCACTTTGTTTGATATGTTTGTTCTGTGGATTGTTAACATTGGTTTATACTTGAGTGAGGTCCCAGACAGGAAATCAAACTCACATTATGCATGTAGCTACTGTCGTTCTGTTGACCATATAAAGCCTTTACTTTTACTGTAGTTAGTTTATAGTTGCATTCTTTAGCTTAGTTCTCTGCTTTACACACTTTGCAACCTAGTAGAACTTTTCTCTTATGACACCCGTGGTCAATACATTGGTTGACAATAATGAAAGTGGAGCTGCTATAACATCTTTTCTTTTTATCAAGTGATTTTATGTTCGGTAATAGCTTACTGTTTCATTAACTCTGACAAACTGTTTATTATTGCACTGTCTGAACACTTAAAGATGAACAACTGACCATAATTTCACTTTCACATATATCTGCAGAACCTCATTGACCTGACAGGTTCTGAGAGCTCAAAGGCTGAAACCAGTGGTTTAAGGCGCAAGGAAAGGTCTTATATAAATAAAGCTTTGCTGACTTTAGGGACTGTGAGTTCTTGGTTATCATTGTTTTCCCCCAAGCGACAATAGTTTTTCGAATTTAAGAACCTTTTTTGCAAGTTGGATCGTTCTTTTGCAAATTTGTAGGTACTTGTTATAGTATTTGATACTCTTATTTACTTTCTGTTGGTGACATGCATAGTGCTGATTTCACTGTCTCTTATATTTTTATGATCCAAACATGAAACACATACATAATCCATCCTCAACCAATGGAAGAGTCTATCAATCAAAATCCTGAAGCTATGGAAGCACTTATCTCCAATCTCTTTGGAAACATCTCGTCCTTGAAATCTGCTTATATCGAGCTTCAAAGTGCTCATACTCCTTACGATCCCGAGAAGATTCAGGCAGCGGACAAAGTTGTCATTTCTGAACTCAAGAATCTTTCCGAAATGAAGCATTTTTACAGAGAGAATAACCCCAAGCCTGTATGTGTCTCTCCACAAGACTCTCGTTTAGCTGCAGAGATTCAAGAGCAGCAGAGTTTGTTGAAGACTTATGAGGTCATGGTGAAAAGGTCGCTAATGGTTTGTTCTGTGTATTGGCAACACTTAATTATTGGATGATAATCACATATCAAGGAGCAATCTTTGGATGCATACGATGAGAAAGAGAAGGAGATGATGATGATGATAGGCAGCATCAACAGAACCGAGCTTCTATCTGTTTTGAAGGCGAAAGGTACTAATATAGACAAGTTACGGTTTGCAATCATGTACTTAATTTCCTTAGAAAGCGTTAACCAAACCGAAGTTGAAGCTGTGGAAGCAGCATTGCGTGAAGCTAAGATAGATACAAGCACGTTTCAGTATGTGAAAAAGATCAAATCGCTGAACGTTTCTTTAGCAGCAAACTCAGCCAGCAAAAGTCATATTGCTCTATGGCCAGTCTATAAACGTGGTGACCGCGCGGGAGTCAAGAATCTCTTATCCAGTGATGAGAAACTAGCGGTGGCAAGGGCTGTTGAGTGTTGAAGCCTTAACTGAAGGAAAACCGAACCTGGAAACAGAGTCATACCTAATACTGGACCCGAGAGCTTCAAAGTCAGGCTCTAGTAGTAGTAGCCATGTGAAGGGACCGTTTAGAGAAGCGATAGTTTTCATGGTCGGTGGAGGAAACTACGTAGAAAATAAAAGTTGGCAGGAGCTCACACAGCGTCAAGAGACAGTTGAGAACATTATCTATGGAGCCACAGAAATCCTTAATGGAAGCTAGCTGTGTTGGGACACAAGGTGGGACTAGGTGGTTCGGTGAATTCTTGACCATCCAAAACTTTAATTATTTATTTTGGTAATGTTTAAAGACTTAATTTGATTTACACAATACTAGTACTGTATATGCTTTTATTTAATATATCCATAACCAAAATAAATTTATATTAATTTTATTTTGAAGTGAGTTTGTTGCTTAAAAAATAAAAAAGTTAAGCAGAACTTTTGATTTCCGAATAATTAATTTCTAGGTCAACGAAGTTGGTTCCGCCGTTAACTAGACTAAAGATTGCGTTTTGGATTTACTTTGGATTCTAAGCTTCTTTTTTAAATGATTGCAGATTTGCAGAAAGAAAGCTTCTTCTTTTATTAAGTTGTGGACAAATGGCTGGTACTAGCATGGCTGAACCTGAAGGTGTCAAGATGTCCCATGACTGTTCAGAGGAAGACGCAAGAAAGGAATTAAAGGTTTTGTTAGATAGGGTCAAATCAGCTGCAACAAGCTTGAGCTATTTGAGATCAAAAGCTAGAATCTTGGCCGTTCCTGGTCTGTCACTCGGTGCTCAACAGCTACAACTTAAAGATGATACTACATTGGCTGGAACCAACAAGAACAAGGATTCCTTGGTTATAGAGGATGGAGTCTATACTTTGAATACGCTCCAATCCATAGAAATGGTTATTACTGATGCGCTGGAGTCTCTTTTGAGGAGGGTCACAGCGGCAGAATCTGAAACGTGTTCTCATAAGGAGAAGGTGATTATATGTGAGGAAGAAATTACAAGGAAGACAGTCCAAATCCAGAATCTGTCCTTGAGATTAGAACAGACGGAACGGATTGTAATGACAGAGTGTGAGTCGCTTAAAAATGCCCTCACTGCTTCCAACAATGTTTTAGATACACTTCTTTCTTCCTCCAGACGGCACTTCCAAACCATTGAAGCCCGGTCAGTCTCATCTCTTTTATTTGCAACTTGTTAGCTGTTTTATGTAAATGATAAGACATGTATATATGTGATGTTCCTTTTGGAAAGGTACAAACTACAAAGTATGTAAAGCAATGTCTATGATAGCGTGAAGAGCAGAAAAATCAATATATAGTACAAGCAGCTGACGAGTTATAGAATTTATTAACAATTGCTATGTATTTCAATGTTACTGAAGCTATTGTCATATGTTTATTACGGTGGAAGCAGGTTGGTTGCTAAGTCGACACAATTGGAAGGCGAGAAAGCGCAGAAAGAGGTACAAGTGCAAAAGCTGATGGAGGAGAACATGAAGCTGACCACTCTTCTTGATAAGAAAGAAGCTCAGCTTCTGGCCTTAAATGAACAATGCAAAGTCATGGCTCTGAATGCTTCAAACATCTGATTCTGAATCTTTCATCTCTTGGCAAAAGAGAAGATATTCTAGGTGTAATCCTTGGACGACATAGCATTTTTCTATCGGATTCTTTTCTGTTTTTTTTAAGATTTGAAAATTCTGGTAAACTATCTGTAGAACATGGCTTTGAATAAAGCAAGCATAGTTGATCTGCTCACTTGTTAAACTCCTTGTCCCTGCTCACTTGCTAATTTTCTGAAAACATTATCATGACACTAAACATATGATATGAGTAAGATTTTGCAAAGCATAAATATTTCATTTGGTTTAGACAAGGATCAAGTTTCAAGATCACATAATTCAATTTTGGAGGTTGAAAGAAGATCATGATTCAAGAATATGTTTCTGACTTGGTATTTTGAAAGAAGTTGTGTATATCTTCTTCTTCTTCTCTTTTGGGGGACAAATTATTAAAACCAACTATCTATTGGTCGTCTCTAATCAATCAGTGGAAAAAACAAGCAGAGAGGATTAAATTCTTCCACCATGGTCACACTCACATCGACAGGTATTGCCTCATGTGTACTATATGTTATAAATCATTTCTCTCCTATGGTCATTTTCATTCACAGAACATGAGTATCCACAGATATTAAGCATTTACAAACAAGAAACACCTTGAAATGACTTCTTTAGTCTCTCTAAATCTGGAAGAGAAAACACATACACTTCTCCTACAAATGGGGGAACTAGAATACAGATTGCGACACTGACAGTTATCAGAGAGTGTCTTCTTTGCTTTGCCAAAAACTCACATAAAAACTGCAAAGAGTATTAATCAGTTGAAAGACAGAAGACAATGCTTTACTCTGGTGGCCTTAGAACATGGTGGTGGGAGAGCAAAACTTCTCTCATCATAAGTTATCCAAAATCAAATTTTGTGGCTCAGATTTCATTGGAGGAATCTTTGTCAGCTTGTGGTGCTGAGTTGTTGTTGCCACATGGAATAGTCATTTTTTTGCAGACATGGATCCTACAGAGTTTAGGGATATGAGCAACTCTTTTGTAACTCTCTCTTTAGTTCTTCTTCTGTGGATTTAGCAGACATTTATATATTTGTTTAACATTTAATTATCTTATTTTCTCAAGTTTATTTCTTGTATCGGTGGTTGAGGTATTATGCACATGTATATTATGTATTTTAAAAAAAGATTTTATCTTTTAAAGCTGTCCCTTTTAAAGGTATTGGATTGGAAACTGAATTTGTAGGAATTTTTTTGGAAAAACTCCCTTACAATAAAATATTATTTCTGATATATTTTATGCATTTTGTTTGTTATGAGCTGTCCATTTTTTGGTATTGGAGTGGAAACTGAAATTCTAAAAAAAATAAGGAAAACTACTCTTTATATTCTTTTATGTATTTTTGTCGTTAGGAGCTGTCCCTTTTATAATTTTAAAATTGGAAATTGAATTTGTAAGGAAGTTCGGAAAAACTCTTTAAAAAAAAACAAAAAAAAAAAACTTAGTTCTAATATTCTTTTATGCTTTTTGTCGTTAGGGGTTGTCCCTTTTATAGTTTTTGTATTGGAATATAAATTCGTAGGGAAACTGGGAAAAAAAAATCTTTCAAAATAAGTCTTAATTTCAATATGTTATGCTTTTTGTCGTAAGGAACTGTCACTTTTGTAGTTTTATAATTTGGAGAAAATCTTAATTTCCATCACCGAAGCCTGATTGGTGACTATGCATGGCTTGTAAAGAGATACATCACATCATACCTACCTTGCAAGATCAACCTCTTTTGTACTATAGTGTAAAGGTTTTAAGTGTATTATTTTTGTTGTAGACATGTAATTGGCTAAGGTATCCAAAAATATGATATTAGTAGTTTCCAGAACATAAATTTCACTTTAATTTAGACAGGGCTTCAAGTTCAAGATCACACATAATTCAACTTTTCGGCAGAACTGTTTCATGTGAATATAAGTGTCAAGATTAAAGATAAAATGATTACACTGTAAATGTATATATTTTATTAAATATTGTCATTCTTTTATGTTGTGAATGTCACCCACACAGCTTACCTTGGTATGTAAGCTATACATCTTGAACATACAATAACATCACAAAAATATTTCTTTACGACTTTAGATCAGAAGTAAACATTCATAAATCATAGTTTCACAATATAGTTCAATAAACTTTTTTTGTTTCAAATAAATGAATATGGCCATACTGAATAAGAACATGGAGTCCCTGTAATGTATATAGTGACTCGAATAGGTAAATCAAGAGAATTATTAGTGTGGAAAAGTTGGTTATGATGATGAAGAATTGGGGTTATGGGGTAATGAAGAGTGTGAGGGATCATGTCTACAAGTTAGAACCACAACAGAAGCGCCAATTCAGGACAGCCAAGTGTTGTTCCTTTCACTTCCACCTGATTCTCTCACTGTCCTTCTTCTCCTTTGTCCCTACACACACCATCTCTTATTTTTGTTCTGTTTTCTTTAAATTCTCTTATAATACATACATACATACATATATATATATATATCCCATAAATACGACAAAATCCCATCTTCCACGTTTTGGGTTTTCGTTTTTACTTTTCTCCTCTCTTCTATTTTCACAACAGTATCATTTTTATCGTTTTTCGTATAATTTTAAGACGATACAAAATTCAATTATATCACCCGCCCCTATTAAATGTAACGGTTGAAGCCAAACTCTTAAAAAAAATTCTTCGTCTTTGTCGACCAAAAAATCTTCTTTCTTATTTCTTGATATTTGTCGTTTATATCTTTAAATATGCTAAAATCTTACAAAACCAAAACAAAATTTAAATTAAAAGGTTACTTTAGCTAAAATGTTTAAGCAAATCTTAAAATAATTCCGGCTACTAGCTGGCTCTTCTTGATTAAAACCCTAATGGTGTGGCAGATGATGGGAAATGAATTGACGGGAGAGTGAATTACGGGTTGTTTTAAGTGAATTTACCACCAGATCACCACTGTAGGTTTAACATAGATGTTTAATTACAAGTTTACAACTATACATACAACCGATGAAACTTTTTAGACTGTGTGAATTCACCTGATTAAACAAAAAATATTGATTAGACAAAGGATATACTATTGTAGAAACAGCCAAAAAGTCCTTTTCAACCACACTTAAAATTTCCTTTTTTGGCTATCAAGATATACACGATATGGTGTTTCTACCACGGAAAATTTGCAATTAATTCGACTGGAATTATCACAAAGCCAAAGATGAAAATGTTTGATGATGTTGATTGATTCATCACCATTAAAATGATAGGCAAAAAGCAAAAAAAGGAACGAAAAATAAGAAGTTGAATATATAAATGGAAAAAAGTACGTGGAACACAAGGCGTCGGAGGAATGAAATGGGAACTTGCATGGATTTGATACTGTCAATTAAACAAAAGATAGGTTCCAACCTAAGCATTTGTTTTCGTTTTCAGATTTTCACATGGGGACGAAGTTTGCTTAGCTACATCTTTTCCCATATGTTTTTATAAACATATTTCCGATAAACTATTTAGATCATTATATTTTTAGTTACCAAATTAGTTAACCCATCAAATTTTCATATTTTAATCTTCCGTAAATGATATTAATGGTTTGTAAGTTCTAACTCTTTGACTGAATTTTGAAATGACCCCAAAATGTTTGTAGATATACAATTAACGTTCTCAAATTCCGCTGATTTTTCCGCATGGCACTTATTATATATACTGTATTTTTGTCGGTGACCAACATAATGTTAAGTTCCGCTTGGTCAGTAGATATAAAATATAATGTCATATGAACCTCGTAATAACCCGTATATCCTCTCAATGAATTTGGTTAACCAAGAAAATATAAAACTACCAAACTACATTAATCATTTGGTGTTATTTTGTACATCTTAATTTATAGACAAAAAATAAAATAAAAGAATGGGCATTAAAGTGTTGGCAACTCTACTTGTAGCAAAAGACATGTGATCTTGTAGTTGCAAGTACGTACTTTGGTTTATATATCTCTATACTTCGTCCGTAATCCTTTTGTAAACGGACTCAATTTATGACAAAACGGGTATCTAAATCTATTAACGGCCATATGGTATTTTTTGGTTATTTATTCATATATTAGTTGTAATAAAATTGGAAGTTTCAGTAGAGACAAATTCTGAAGAAGAGTTTATAACAAGTGTAGAGAAAACAGACACTACTTGTATTAATTTGTAGAGTTGTGTCTAAATAAAAACACAAAATAGAGACAATGTAGGGTAGTGTTTATATAGTCCCTACCTTATTTATAAGACCCTCCAAAAATTTTATTGTATGCATTCTTTTACATATTTTTGGCCTTTCCCTTATGGCTTGTCTCTAAAACTGCTTTGTTTCCTACATCCCACATGATATTTGCTTTCACATTACATATATAAAAAAGAATATTTTGATGGATTGATATAGTGGTATAGGAAAATTTGGGAGCATTGTTATATCTTTAGATAGTCCTGAGTTTAATTCTTCATTGATGCAAAAAAAAAAAAAAAAAAACTTAGACCATTTGGCTACTCTATCTAGGCCATAATATAACAATTTGGCCTTGTAAGAAAAAACAATAACCCTTGAAAATAGTTGGACGTTGTATTTTTATGTCTTGTGATAAAAGGAAAATGTTCAAATTTTGAAGAGATCATATAAGATAATGTACGAATAAAAACAAGTGTTTGGACATTTATGAAATTTAATAATTATATTTGATGTCATATGTTACGTACTTACGCGGCTTTGATTTGATCACCAAGGAAACACTTCATGTGGTTCTGCATGAATTAGTCGTTGTTGTGTATATAATACATATAACCTAGTCACAAATCATCCAAAAAGTCATAAGTAAACCTAATAAATCTATGTTAAAAGCATATATGAGATTTTTCTTATTAAATTTAATAAACACTTCCAAAATTTTCTCTCTCATTGTGCCCTTAAATACCCCTCCATATTCCTCCCCACCACCTTCACATCCACACCTTTCTTCAAACATACCAAACTCTCTCTCCCTCTTCCCTCTTCTCTCTAGCCAAGTTAGATTTCAATAAGGTCAAATCATGGCGATAAAGAAGTCGAACAAAGCGGCGTTGTCTCAAGCAGCATCTCTAAAGCAAATCTTGAAGAGGTGCTCAAGTCTAGGAAAGAAGAATCAAGGTAATTGCTACTTCAACGACGTGCCAAAAGGTCACTTCCCGGTCTACGTCGGTCAACACCGAAGTCGCTATGTGGTCCCAATCTCGTGGCTAGATCATCATGAGTTCCAGTCACTCCTCCAACTAGCCGAGGAAGAGTTTGGTTTCGAGCACGAGATGGGTCTCACTATCCCTTGTGATGAAGTCGTCTTTCGTTCTCTCATCTCAATGTTCAGATAATACTCGATATCGAGGACTGGTCTTCATTAGCTCAACTGGTCATTCTCTCAAGAAATATTCCCCTTTTAAGGAAGTAAGAGTTTGATCACATTGTCACACTCCAGACTCGGAAGATCAAATCCTCAAAGTTATTACCAAGAAACAAGAAATAAGGAATATATGCAATCTATTATTTAGGTTTTTTTTTTCTTTGCTAAGAAGACGGAAGCAAATGGCGGGGATCGCGTTAAGTATCGACTCAAGATTTGTGGCTATATTAATATACCTAACAGTTTTTTTTAATTAACCACTCTTTTGGGATTTTTTTTTCCTTCTATATATTTTCGGTGCCTTCTTTTATATATTTTATTTTCAAATATTTTGTATATTAGTTTGGATGGAAGACTTTTCCCTCAAGTCAACGTGTATTGTTGACCGTTGGTTCTTGAGAGGAATAGCTAGTTTTATTTGTATTAATTTTTTATTCAAGAATTTTCATTCTAAAACTGTTGTTAATTATTATCTTCTATAAAACCTTCATAAGTTAACTTAACTAGTGTTACAAAATAATGATTGATTAGCAAATAAATTTGGTTTCAATAAAATAAAAACTAAATACAACATATTAAAAAATATTATAAAAAAAACATTCACGGTCTATCCAGTATCAACCATAACTGGCCAAACATCAACGATTTACCATTTGTAGTTGCAATCTTGTTTCTACTTCATCTGATATTTGTAGTTGCAATCTTGTTTCTACTTCATCTGAGCAAAGCGTAATGAAAACTATTTATATTTCGATCTGTAGACTTTAATCGTAAGAAGAAGGAAAAAAACTAATCGTCATGAGAAGACGATAAGTCGATAAGTATGATCCAAAGTCTACAGTAATTTCTGTTTGAGTGGGGTTCTTATTGATAACAATAATTGCTTTTTCGTCGTTTCGTTTTCATGATTTATCATTTGTTCCAATTGCCTCGTTTTTGTTTTACTATATCAAAAACTCATTTTAATTTGGTAAGGCCGCCTTCAAGATTTGTGTCGATATATAATAATACAAGCAAAGCTTATCACATAGTTATATTTAAGTGATAATGAAATTTATTTTCTTATATATTAGAGAGAGATATAATTCTATCAGATTATGCTTTTAATATTGATCCTATTCCTCCCGGTTAAATGATATTAATACGATGCACATCGTAGGTATTAAGCTATCAAGATCGTCTATCGACATATGTGAGTGATACATATGTCCCGAAATCTTTATTAGAGAGATTGTGTTTTTATTTTTGGTTTTAGCGTAATAATATCTATATATTAAAATATCTCACTAATTAATACGTCGTAGGTAAAAGCTATCAAGATAGTCTATTGATCGACATATGTGAGTGATACATATGTGTCGAAATCTTTATGAGAGATAGTGTTTATTTTTGGTTTTAGCTGAATAATATCTATATGTGCTAAAATATCTCACAAAATACTCTGTAGACTTTTAAAATATGATTTTGGTTAGTATTGTTAGATATCTTTAAATAACCAGATAAATGAATTGTAAAAGGGAAAGTCATTAACTTGAATAAATGTAAATTGTAATATCTGTTAGATATAAACCCATCTATGCTATTATATGGTATTGAGAACTTTTACATAGTAACAAAACAATAATATACATATGTTTTTTTTTTGTTTTTTTTTTGTTACGATAATTAGATGTTTGGGGGATTGAAATAAGAAAATGTGTGTGTTTGAAAATGGACAGAACATGTAAGCCACAATGTCTCTCCTATCTTGACTCTTCTTTTCTTTTTTATTCTTCTTTTTCTGATATTTTTTTTTTTTTTTGTGATTAATACAATAAGCGCACACAGTTATCATATATTATAGTTTTAAATTAGAGTACCAGACGACACAAGTGAATTTCAAATATCATATTCAGAGGAAAACAAAACCTGATAAATGTATTTTATTCAATATAAAAGACTTAAAAGACCATGAAAGAAAAAAGAAGAAGCAGATGTCTGTACAAACTCTGCCTTGCCCATACTATCAAGTTGCTTTGAGTTTATACCTTGTCTCCTTGACATTGATGAGCATTATCTGTTTGATCTGTTTCTTGTCCTTTTTCAAACTTTTCATTTCTTATGTTTTCTAATATCCATTTGAATATTTACATTATTATTTTCATGTTGCATGGACCTCACGTTCCTATTTCTATTTTGTCTCTAAGAATAATAATTATTCATCTGAAATTTAAACCAATGCTTCTTTGAAAAAAAAAAAGAATTATTTTTCTGGTAGAGCCATTTTCTGATTTTCATGGTAGAATGTCAAAAATTACACTAAATATCAAAGTTATTCGCTATCATCTCAACTCTCAAGTATATCGAATTTTTCAAAAGTCTTCACAAGAACATGATAATTACTTATCATTGACCAAATATAATTTTGCCATTTAATGACTTTTCCACCTACATACATTTATCATTTTTTGATATAATGAAATATCAAAATACATCTTTATCAGAGATTGTTCTTCTTTTCTCCATGATGTTGTCTTAAATTTTATACATTGAGATTTTTTGTAGAAAGGAGAAAATGGCTCTCTGTTTTCTTTCTTTATGCTCGGTTTTGTAACAAATTTTTAATTCGGTCTCGGTTATAGTCCGGTCTACTTCAATTTTAAGTCAATTCAGACAACTAGGGCGTTTTAAGGTGAGGTTTTGTTGTTGTGTAGAGTAAGTAATAAGACAAAGATTGATCTTCACTAGAACTGTTCTCTTCTCACATACTCAAAACGCATGTAAACATATAAACATATCATGAAGGAAGATGAAAATCAAACGAACCAAAAGATAATGAGTGTGTTATCTCCTAGCGTTTTAACGTGCACTGTTCTTCGATTTAGAGGAGAAGAAACGACCTAATCCTCGCGTATGCTTCTCATTATCTTCTTTAGAAGAGGAAGAAACAGAGCTAGACTTCATGATAGCGTGGACCGTTGGATTCACTGTGTGCTTAACAGAACGAGATGGTTGAATGATATGAACATGTGGAAGATCATCTAGTGCAGAGTTTGGTGTTACTTCTGAGGCTTTGTGCTGTTGAAACTTCTTCTCAGGGGACCGAGATTTGAGAATGTGGTTGCTCTGTGGCTGTAAGGATTGTAACTGTTGGCTGAGTAAGTGAATTGTTTCTTGACAAGCTGCAAGCTTCTCTGTTGCAGATACTATGTCTTTCTCCTGGAAACAAGAAAATTGCAGATTATATAGTAGATGTAACAAAACGGATGCAAAAAGCTAATCTTATCAATAAGATATCAGTAAGACAGTAAGAAGTGTACCTGATTAGGTTGGAGTTTGGATGATGAACAATTTTCGCAAGTCTCATTCCTATAGTATAAGTCAAATTAGCAAAACAAACTATGCATAGTGGAAGATCTAAGTAAGTTATGGTTTTTGTACCTTTGCATCTTTTCTTGAAGGTCTCTGCATTTAGCTAGAGTCTCCTCATGGCCATGCTTTTCTGTGGTGAAAGCCATTTCAAGTCTCTTTGTCTCTTCTTCCAAGCTTTTCACTTTAGCTTCAAGTTCTTTGGCATGAAGATCAAGCGATTTGTATGACTCAGTAACGCATTTAAGCTGAGTTTCCGCCAAGCTTTGGAGATCTTCTGAAGAAGTGAGCTGCGATTTCAGCTTCGATATCAGCTGCTCTTTTTCTTCCAACCATGCCTTTGTACTTTCAAGATTCTGCAAACATCTTGATAATTCTACTGCAATGTTCTCTTTCTCCAACTTTAGCTGTTCCACCTCTTTCAACAAGCTCTTGCATGATGAATCATCACCATTGATCAAGTTATCTACACAGTGATCTGTCTTAGCAAATGTGTCTCCCAGTGGATTAGAATCTGACTCTTCAAAGAGAAGTGTGACCTTATCGTTGCTCTCTGTAACAGGGATCTCTTTACTATGGGGCTTGAGAGTCAAAGCACCATTGTTTAGATTACTAGCTAGAACCGAAATGCGGGAGAGTTCTAGCATAACGTCAGAAAGGCTTGATTCACCGGTTGGATATTTACTAACCGATGAAGAGAAATCCTCCAAGCTCTCCCTCAGTTGTCCATTCCCATTCATGTCCTGAAGTTGTGTTGCTTCTTTTGTAGTTGATTTTATGAAGTGGTGAATATTGGCAACAGCTGCTTCCAAATCTTGTTGCTTGGTGTTCTTCTGCTCCTTTTCGCTGTTTTGGATATCCACATGTTTCTCTAGAGTTTCATCAGTAACTTCAAAAAGATGACTTGACATTCGTTTGGTTGATGATCCTTGCATCTCTTGGATCGAAAATCTTGCGGCTTCAACGATTTTGTCAATGCTAATGCCCTCTTGAGATTCAAATATCCTGTTGATTCTTGAGCGGAGAACCATTAGCAGCTGATCAAGTGTTGTTGTATCCTCATCTGGCTCACTGGACTTACTAGAGGACTGTTTTTCCACAGATCTTCTACTGCAAACACTGTTGGAAGATTTTGAAGCTGAGTTAGCTCCATCTGGATCACTACCTACTAACTTTTCAATCTCCAAGAAGTCATCCATCAACTCCAGTCTACTAGAACTCCTAGGCTTTGAGGAACCATTAACACTTACTTTTCTCACTTTATGAGAATCTAGTGAGGTTGCTGGGCCACACTCAGAAGAACTTCCTTCTTCATCAAATCCATCTTCGGACACCGAGGTGACACTAGGCGGATAGTGATGATCATGACCACTGGATAGACTTTCAGAGAGATTTCTGCTATTTGATTTTGGAGCATTCTTGTCATTGTTAAACATATGCATCTGCCCTTCAAGAATCTTAAGCTTCCCAAGAGTCTTAGCGCATACATTTCTCGAAACCTGCAGTTCATTGTTACGAGCAGAGAGATGTTCTTTAAGCGTCTGAATCTCCTCCTCCATTTCCAATGTACGTCTTGTGAGATATACATTCTCTCTTTTGCACTCTTCCAACTTATGATCAGTAGAAATCTCTGCCTTTGCGATGTGTGCATTGTGATTTTGAGACATGTTTCTCTGTGCTCGAGGGTCTGTGAATTCATGCCCTAAGCCTTCAACTTCTAGCTTCATTTGAGCCATAGCAGCAGGACCAGGAAGCTTTTTCCGCAGAAGTCCTCTAAGCCTATGACACTCTGCTTCAAGTTTTGCAATCTTTTTCACACCTTCCAGATGCTGCTTATTTGCGATATCCGCCGACTTCAAACTCATGTTTTTCTCTTCATTGCGGATCTCAACTTCTTTGGAAGCAACGTGAAGATCGTACTTCAGATAACTAATCTCCTTCTCAGCCAACTGAAGATTAGTCTTCAACTTTTCCACATCAGCTTCAGCTTTAGACCTCTCCTCACTAATCCTTACTATCATCTCAGATCGTTCTTGCAACGATCTAGTGAGTGCTGCATTGTCAGAAGCTGCCCGGTGTAGTCCTTCACTCAATTCATCGATCTTTCCTTCAAGCTCGGCTTTGATCTTATCCCATTGACTGGTCTTAGCAAGAATCACATCCTGCAGCTTCTTATCACTCTCTTCTTTCACAATCCTTATCTGCCTTGTACACTCTTTCAACGCATCATCCAAATGCGATGCTCGATCCTCTGCAGTGAGCTTTAAGAGTGTAACAGATTCGAGTTGACGTTTAAGTGCCAAAGTTTCTGCATCAGCCTTCTCCCATCCTAAAAAAAGAACAAAAGACTATAATCAGCAACAAAAAAAACATCTCAAAACAAACAAAAATGCTGAAATAACATTTTACCTGAAACAGCTTCTTCAGCGACTTTGGCATGTTGAAGAATCAAAGATTCTTTAGTGTTGATCTCAGAGTGAGCAAGAGTGAGTTTTTCTTTAAGATCTTTAACTTGAACTTCAAACAATTTGACCTGATCCTCCATTCTACTCATATGTGTGTATGAATCCATAGTTATCTGAACATAGTTTGTGTTTTTACACTTCTCCTGACACACAAATCAAACACACAAAAAAAGACTTCAAATGAAAATTTCTATCTCACAGAAACTGACAGATTATCACAAAACTATATAAAACAGAGGTTTGGTGTAAAATTAAAGCACCTGATTCTCAAGAGAAGCCAAGTAGGACAAAGAACAAACAGGAGTTGACTCGATTCCAACAACTGGTTTCTCAGTCGTGGCTTTGTCCGAAGACTTTCTCTTCCATGGCCAACCTCTACCCTCCATTTTTTTTGCTCCAAAATAATAGTACTCTGCAGAATCCGTAGAAGAAGGAAGAAAATAAGCTTTAATAAAAAAACAGACAAAGAACTGATAGAAGTTTTGAAATTTGAACTAACGTACAAAAAAAGGAAACAAAATCTTCCGTAAATGTTACTTTCAATTTCATCCGACAAAATCCCGCTATATATTTATTATACTGTATCACCTCAACAATGACCGTTTTGTTGTTTCTTTCTTTTTTTCCGCAGTGATTCACATTTAATGATTTCTTTCCAAAACTATGTAACCAAATTTATTGAAAAGTCTACTAAAAAAATAATTCAAATCCCATCGCAATGGGCGCGAGCGAGTCCTTCACATTAAACCTGATCATAATCATCATCAGCTACCACAGTATCGCACTTAGAACACACACAATCAAATTCAAACAAACTTTCGCTTGACAATTTCAATCGAAACCATATCTTTTCAAGTTTAGCTAACTATCGGAAAGAAATTACATACCGAGACTAATGATTCCACAGACTTGAGAGAGCGCAAAGATCGAAGAACATTCGTCGAGAGAAAGAAGAAGAAAGTGGGAGGAGCGTGTATGTGCCAGAGAAGAAGGAGCAGTGGATGATTTATGCGCTTGGGCTGTCGCTTTTTTTCAACTTTGACGCTCCACAAAGACACAACAACGACATCTCTCTATTTCAAAAAAGTTTTATTTTTTTATTCATTTTAAATACATTTTAAAAAAATTAACAAATAAATCGCCATTTGTTGTTCTTTTTTCAAAAACGGAATACGAGGGTGCAGTTATCCTCTACGAGCAGGTGCATGTAATACCATCTGATGGATTTGACTTATCGTTTATCCACAAAAGATTCAAAATCTTCCCGGTTTTTAAGTTTGGGCTTCATAAGGCCCAATTAGTGGCAAATCCATCACAGTCCACTAGGGTTTTTGAGAGACTGGATATAAAATTTGATTTTGTTCATTGTTGTCATTCGCCGTAATCTGAAGAAGACGAAGCAAATCCTCCCACAAAGAATCATCCATGGGTCGTGTTATCAGAGCACAACGTAAGGGAGCTGGTTCCGTCTTCAAATCCCACACTCACCACCGTAAAGGTCCGGCCAAATTCAGGAGTCTCGATTTCGGGGAGAGAAATGGTTATCTGAAAGGTGTTGTGACGGAGATCATTCACGATCCAGGACGTGGTGCTCCATTGGCTCGTGTAGCTTTCCGTCATCCTTTCCGATTCAAGAAGCAGAAGGAGCTTTTCGTTGCTGCTGAAGGTATGTATACCGGTCAGTTTCTTTACTGTGGGAAGAAAGCTACTCTCGTCGTCGGAAATGTTCTTCCTCTCAGATCTATTCCTGAAGGAGCTGTTATTTGTAACGTTGAACATCATGTTGGTGATCGTGGTGTTTTCGCTAGAGCTTCTGGTGATTACGCCATTGTTATCGCTCACAATCCTGATAACGACACTAGCAGGTTTGTTGTATTCAATACCTTTTCTGGTGATTCGATTGATTAATGATGTATAATGTAATGTTTTGTTCTACTGAATTGTTTTGTGTGACTGAATATGATATATATCTCATAGACCAGTTGGCTTAGCTCTGCTGAATTGTATCATGAAAATTGTGTTTAGTATACCATTTCAGTTTTCTGATTGCGTAGAATTGCAGTGAACACAATTTTTACTTACGAGCATTGTTCTCAGTCTCACAGTTACGAATTTGCGCATGATTTTGATAGGATTAAGTTGCCATCGGGTTCGAAGAAGATTGTGCCAAGTGGATGCAGGGCCATGATTGGTCAAGTTGCAGGTGGTGGAAGAACAGAGAAGCCGATGCTCAAGGCTGGTAACGCATACCACAAGTACCGTGTGAAGAGAAACTGCTGGCCTAAGGTTCGTGGTGTGGCTATGAATCCAGTTGAGCATCCTCACGGAGGAGGTAACCATCAACATATTGGTCACGCTAGTACTGTTCGTCGTGATGCACCACCAGGAAAAAAGGTTGGTCTTATTGCTGCAAGGAGGACTGGTCGTCTCAGAGGTCAAGCTGCTGCTCTTGCTTCCAAGGCAGACTAAGGAGAGGAGGATTCAAGATGAAATTGTTCACTTTTTTGGGATTTTTTGTTGAAACCTTGTTTTGAAACCTTTAGATTTACTACTATCATGTTCTTTGATACGTTTGCCTATCAGGTAGAATCTGCATTTCAGGGATAAATCTTAACTTTGATTGCTGTTTCGTTTTGACAAGCTAACAAAATTAAGATTTTTTTTTTAAATGTCAAGAAATTATTACATAGTTAAGAAACAATCCCAAGAGTTTTTGTTTAAAAAAAAAATTTTACCCGTCGTTTATTTTCTTCACCATCTCATTATACCTATTGAGGTTTTTGCTTAAATCGGCTGATAAAGGCATTAATTTTAGCATTAAATTCATCTTGTTTCACACTTCTAACTCTCGGGACTTTAAACGTTGTAACTTTAGGCTCTTTAACCGCAGCCAGCCTCAACGACACTGTTGAGCTACCAGGCAGAGTGTCGTTGAGGCTGCTTAAGTAAACACTTCTATAGACTATCTCCCTACCTATTTTCTTAAGTAAACCTTGCCGTACTATGATACCATACGGAGATATGTTTATGAGAGACTTATTGGCTAAGACATTGAGCCTAGAACTAATCCCCAAGCCAGTGCTAGCTATAAGGGGTGCCAAGAAATCAGCTTCCTCGCCATTCAGATATGCCATGTAAAGTAATAAATTTCTATCATTCTCGTCTAAGCCATCATAGATAACCCTCAATTCCTCAACTTCATTATCAAAAATCTCCTGCAGGTAACCCGAGGACGAAAATGGTTTAGTCATGCTAGAACTAGTATCTTCATTTGCAGCAGTAAAAACATGGACTCCACATCTCGTCACTGCACAACTCCCATCTAGAAGCTTTTTCTGCTTGTTCACAGTAAAGAATTCAAATACGACAAGATCAGCCAATATACTGGAGTCATTTCCTTCACAGGCAGTCAGATGCATATCGAAATCACAGAAGACAAACATGTGATCCTTGGGAACACCTTCCCCTGGAATCCAACAATGGAAGTTTTTTTCCAGCCTATGAGATACACATTCAGTGTCTTTCCATCTGCAAACACAACTAATGCTAAAAGCACCAGCCTGGTATTCCTCCAAAAATGCAACTTCGACTAAAATAGCAAAACCGCGAATGAGTCTCCATGAAGAACCCAGTTGTATGATCACGGAAGACCCTGGTTGCAGATCAAATGTGATATTTTTACTTTCAGGTGAAGGCACAGTAAAGTTGAGAGCCAAAGATTTGTTGAGTTCCTGTTGCCGCAAGCGAAAATAAATCAGATACAACAACCTGTGTCAGAGAGAGAGAGAGGAAGAGAGAGGGGTACCTGTTTCTCTCTCGCGATGTGTGCTACATTAGTCAGAGCGTTCTTTACAAATTCATTGACCACGCTTGCAGAAAGAGCAAAGCAATTACTGAATGTGTAATACCTAGGAAGCCGCTCAAAATTGGAAGGAATTGATAAAAGAGACACACAACCATGTGCATTCAAGACTTCTAGACTTTGGGGAAGCTGTGGAAGTTCTTTTAAGGCAGTGCTAACAAGATATAACTCTTTCAGATTTGGCGGGAAACCCTCAATATCGTCGAGATCTGAGCATCCAGACAGATTAAGAACTTTAAGAGATTCGAAATCAACCATGTAAGGCAGTTTTCGCAAATGAACACAATCTTTCATATTCAGGCAAACAAGTTTGCCAAGATTTTGAGTAGACGTGACTAATTTGGCCAGGCTTGTTGATTGCTCATTGTTCCAAGCATTTGAAACACCTGAGAATTCTGGTAGGAGATTGAAAAGCTCTCGATTCAACTTAGCTTGTTCGAAGAGGGACACAATGGATATTGGTAATTCTCTTATGCCAGTTCCCTGGAGATGTAGTTCCTCAATATTTGGTGAAACTTCTGGGAAACTTTTGATCTCTCTACAACCTGAGAGATTTACAACTCGGAGATGTTGTAATTGACCCGTGGCTGGAAACCTCTGCAATTTTCTACAGCCTTGGAGATCAATTAGCTCGATATTTTGAGCTTTTAAAATATCGTCAATCGCAGTAAGCTGTTGGGAATGACAAAGCTTGACCACCTTCAGCATCTCGAGGCTCTGAACAGAAAATCATATTGGAGAAGAAATAACAAAAATTTGAAAAAAAAGCTATAAGACGGCGGATAGGAGTTTGCTTACCTTGGTTCCTGCCCAAAGTTTCTGAAGCTGACTGTAAGAGAGATTGAGTTCAACAAGGTGGCATGGATCAAAGTCTTGTGGCAAGGATTGCAAAGGATAGTTCTCCCAGTGGAGGAGTCTTAGCTCATCAGGCAGAAACTTAAGTCCTTTCGGAAGGCGGAGGCTATAATGGTTTTCATAACTGGAACAATAAATCTTCAGGAATCTAAGGCTTAGCATATTCTCAAAGGCACCAGGCTTCACATCAAATGTTAAGTTCGATGTGTCCAGAAGTATGCCTTCGATATCTTCAGTGCCCTGAAATATAAGGGAAGGAGATAGATCAAGAAGTTGGTTCATCTCCAAAAGTAATTAAGTTTTGTATAAAAATGATAGAATATGCCAGACCAGAGTACGAGTATATGTTGCTTTGGGATCTTCATTTGCTTCGAGTTCGTCATCTTCAAGAAGGAATTTGATGCTCCAAGGATCTGACAGTCTGCGACGCCTCTCGATCTGTACTGTTTCTCCATCGATTATTTCTCGGCCAAAGTCTTGGATTATTCTATGCATTTTCACTCTGTTTTCTGAAATAGTCACCAGACAGTTCTCCACAAGAACATCAATCCCAACATGTGGAAAAAAACCACACCCCTCAAGTAGTCGCATCACATAGTCAACATTTTCTCCACTGAAGAAACAAGCAATGTCCAGAAAAATGTTCTTCTCGTTGTCATCAAGTGTTTCGTAGCTGCTCTTGAACAAATCAAAAATCTTATATGGAGTTCGTTGTTTGAGTTTGAAGAATGTAGTCTCCATTTCTGAAAGTTCCTTTCCCTTAAGCACTCTGCAGTAAAAGCTGAGAGCTAATGGATTTCCACTAGCATAGTCAATCACTTTCAGTGATAGTTCCAGCAGATTTTGTTCATTTATATCTCTTCTAAAAGCACACTGAGAGAACAGCTGCAGAGCCTCATTCTCATTAAAGCTCTGAACCTCATACACATGATTGATCTGACAAAGGCGGAACACTTGTTTATCTCTGGACGTTATGATGATTAGGCTTC
The DNA here is from genome assembly GCF_000001735.4 of Arabidopsis thaliana. Classification (NCBI taxonomy): domain Eukaryota; kingdom Viridiplantae; phylum Streptophyta; class Magnoliopsida; order Brassicales; family Brassicaceae; genus Arabidopsis; species Arabidopsis thaliana. Next base: position 17,101,894 of record NC_003075.7, read on the forward strand.
CCGGGCCGAACCAATGAAACCCTTCGAGAAAAGACTCGGCAACCAAAGGATTGTGCACATCATCAAGAACAACAAGAGTTCTCTTCTTGCTTAATTTGTCCCTGGGGAGGCTAGGTCTCGTAATGCTACTGCATACACGAGGCAATTCCTTCAAAATTTTCCCAAAATGTTCCTCCAGCAAACGGTGAAGCCCCTTCCCACTAAAAGCCTTGTCAAAGTGTTTGATGAAACAAGAAGCTTCATAGCCACCAGAGATTTGGTCAAAAAATGCTTTAGCAAGTGTAGTTTTGCCTATGCCGGGCATACCCCAAATTCCTATGCGACGGACACCCCATGGTTGCTTGCAAAGCAAATGTTCCATCTCCAGCAGCCTCGAGTTGATTCCGATTTGTTCCGTGGGAAAGAGTTTCTCATGCACATCTTTGACAATCTCTTCCACAAGTTCGCTCTCACTGCATTCCTCCCTGTTTGCATTGATTTAAAAATCACAGAGTGAATTGTTGCGGAAAACACTAATGAATATTGAAGAACAAAAAATGTTTTGGATAAACTGCCTCACATTTTGTCAATCTATCATAATAACATTATTAGTTCCATATAAAACCTTTGATTTGTATAATATTTCTTTGTGGTGTTAGATTTGTATAATATTTCTTTGTGGTGTTAGATTTGATAGGTGGAAAACATTTTGAAGTAGAGACTTTTAATCTTCTCAAAGTGCAAACGACATATTAATCAATCCACAGTTACCTATTGTGGTGGCCTGGTAATTCTCTCAGTTCTTGGAGTGCGCTACTCCATTCTCTTATCCGGTCCACTGACTTGTGCTCCTGCACCACCACATCTGATGAACTAATGCCATAATACACAGGAACCACCAGCTGGCCGGTTTTCCTCCGACACTGAAAGACCCTCACGAGCATGTCCAGGCATGAGGTGGAGGAGACGCAGCTCTTTGAGAAAACCAGCACGGAAGCGCTAACTCTCTCAATCACATCCAGAGTCTCACTGTAATTTACAAATGCAGAAATTCCTTTCCGGCGAAAATCCATGGAGAGGTGGCTGGCGAAGGAGTATTGTAGTGTATCTTCGCAGTATATGTAGACAGTGGGAAGTAATCCATTAGGTGGCGGAAAATCCACGTTGTATATATATTGGATCCCTTGTTCCTCTAAAAGTCTTTGATCTTGTGTTGTGATGATAATCCGACTTCCAGGACCAAACCACCGAGCTTCGTTTGCCAAGGCATCTAATTGTCCTATGCTGTCCACATCATCAAGAACAAGTACCACTTTCTTGTCTTTCAACATTTCATGTGCAGCTTCCAATTGAAGAATCTCACCAGTAAACTTGTGATTTAATAGTTGAGACAGTAAATGGCTTTGTAACTGCAGTTTCCTGTCGTCCTCATTGTAGCAAGTTCTTGGATAGCATCCTTTGATATCAATAATGATAGTACTCAATTCGAATTGAGGAAGGAGTTGTTGGTATAAACGTTTAGCGATGGTGGTTTTACCACTCCCAGGAAGACCACATATACCTATCAATCTGACTTTATTTGAGTCCAGACCTAGCAGCTCTTTCATCTTTTCCATATGAGCTTCCATCCCAACTAAGCCTTGGGAAGCACTTGATTGAGTGGAATTATTCATTATACTAGAAATATCATTAGCTATTTTTTTGACCATAGCCTTTTCATCATCCCTAAACATATAGTAAATAAATAGTCATGAATAACTTAAAAACAAAAAATTGTTTGATGCATTAAGAAGAGGCAAGTGGTAATGAAAAACTGACCAGTCGCGTGAACGGTAACCATCGATTGTGGCCACTTGCTCCAAAGCTTTAATCCATCTATCAATGTCCTCTTTGTTTTTTCTCTCACATTCTTCTCTGTGCTTGTTCATAGCCGTATCATCAATCTTTATGGACCTAAACATAGTCATCAAACACATATTAAAAAACTGTGAATTACTTTCATGTGTTAAGAAAGATTAAGAAGACTAACAAGCGGCTGGTAAGTTTATAGACTCTAGGCAATTCCGCCAAAGCTCTAGTGCATTTCCAAATGTCTTCATCTGTTTTACCCTTTCGTGTTTTTCTGAAATTATCCCCAAAATCTCCAGTCTGCTTCAATACATCAATTGGATCCAAATTATAGAAAATAGTCACCACTCTTTGACCCAACTCTTCTTTGCACTTCATTATCTCCACCAACTCGTCGAGACACCACGGAGAGAGAGCGTAGTTCCTTGAGAGCACGACAATCACGATTCTCGAGACACTAATCGCGTTTCTGAGCTCAGGTCCGATCGACACGCACCTCTCGGTTTCATTATCGATTAGTGGCTCGAAACCCTTTCTTCTTAACTCTTTCCTAATCCTACTGAGAAAGGATTTGGGTACATCTACAGAGCTGAAGCTCGAGAACACATTGTGTTCCCAATTGCGAGACGAAGCCGTTATCTTCTTCTTCTTCTGCGGATTGGATCTGATGAATTTTTCATAAATCAGAAATGAAACCGTACCCAAAATCGTGATTGCAGCCGCACAGATCCTAAGGAGGGAAGCAGAGGAATAATCCATTTAGAGTACGATTGCAAAAGAGAAAAAAGACCTTCGTCTGCACAAAGAAGAAGACCACCATTATTGACTCCATTAGCACCATTGGTTACAAATAAAATATATGTATTTTTCGTATTGGGAATTTAATATATTTTTTTATTAGGTAACGGTCACGAGAAGTCATTAAACTATCAATCCAAGTCGCTGTTTGCTTTAGTGTTTTAGTCAATGGTCTTCTTCTCTCTTCCACACTTGCCTCTTGAAAAACCAGAGTCCTAGTTCCATGCTTTCGATTTCAACGCGAGACATCATCGATCATGGTGGATTATTCTTCTTCTTCTTCTTCATCCGTTCAATTATCTCCGCCGCAGCATCAAGTCTTCCTCAATTTCCGAGGGAAACAACTGCGGAACGGTTTCGTCAGCCATCTGGAGAAAGCCTTGAGGAGGGATGGAATCAACGTCTTTATCGACAGAAACGAAACCAAAGGTAGAGATCTCAGTAACCTTTTCTCGAGAATCCAGGAGTCGAGGATCGCGCTCGCCATTTTCTCTAGCATGTATACGGAGTCGTATTGGTGCTTGGACGAGCTTGTGAAGATTAAGGATTGTGTTGACTTAGGCACACTTGTCGTTATTCCCATCTTCTACATGGTGGACACAGACGATGTCAAAAACCTAAAGGGCGCTTTTGGTTACACGTTCTGGAAATTGGCTAAGACTTGTAATGGTGAAAAGCTCGATAAGTGGAAACAAGCTTTAAAGGATGTTCCTAAAAAGCTTGGCTTTACGTTGAGCGAAATGAGGTAACTTTATCCTTGAATTGTCAAAGGACATTACTTTGTTTGCCTATTAGGGATCTTATGGTTTATGTGATTGATTCTTTTCACTTGTCTTGTAGCGATGAAGGCGAATCCATCAATCAAATTGTAGGGGAAGTCATAAAGGTGCTATCATCTGATGTTATGCCTGATCTAGAAAGGGAAATCCCCATTGATGATCCTTTTCCAACAGGAGAACAAGTACCTGAAGCTGCTCCTGACTCGCCTCCTCCTCTGTTTGGCATTGAAACACGACTTAAGCAATTGGAAGAGAAGTTGGATTTTGAGTGCAAGGATACTCTTACCATTGGTGTTGTTGGGATGCCTGGTATTGGTAAGACCACTCTGACTAGTATGCTTTATGAAAAGTGGCAACACGATTTCCTACGCTGTGTTTTTCTTCATGATGTCCGTAAGATGTGGAAAGACTGCATGATGGATCGGAGCATTTTCATTGAAGAGTTGTTGAAGGATGATAACGTGAACCAAGAAGTCGCTGACTTTTCACCTGAATCCTTGAAGGCACTCCTACTGAGTAAGAAATCTCTTGTTGTTCTTGATAATGTGAGCGACAAGAAACAGATAGAGGTTCTTCTCGGGGAATCAGACTGGATTAAGAGAGGTAGTAGAATCTTTATCACAACTAGCGACAGGTCGGTGATCGAGGGGATGGTTGATGATACATATGAGGTCCTGAGATTGACTGGTAGAGACAGCTTTGAGTACTTTAGCTATTTTGCCTTTAGTGGTAAGCTTTGTCCTCCAGTGAGAACTTTCATGAATCTGTCTAGATTGTTTGCGGATTATGCTAAAGGCAACCCATTAGCTCTCAAGATATTGGGTAAGGAGCTAAATGGAAAAGACAAGACTCACTGGGAAGAGAAACTTAGCAAGCTGATGCAAAGTCCCAATAAGACAATACAAGATGTCTTGCGGGTAAGCTATGATGAACTAGGTTTGTCTCACAAAGATGTCTTTCTTGATGTCGCATGTTTCTTTAGATCAGGGGATGAGTATTACGTGAGGTGTTTAGTGGAATCTTGTGACACTGAAGCCATTGATACTGTGAGTGAAATAAAGGATCTTGCCAGCAAATTCTTGATAAACATTTCTGGCGGACGAGTGGAGATGCATGATTTACTGTATACATTTGGTAAGGAACTTGGTTCACAAGGGTCGCGTAGGCTGTGGAACCATAAAGCCGTTGTAGGTGCGCTGAAGAATAGAGTGGTAAGATAAACCGTAGAACTGTTTGATAGCGACTGTAGCAAAATTTGAAGTTCTCTTTTCATGATAATTAGAAGCTCACTCAGCACTCGACTTCTACTTGCTGATTTCTTGTCTTTAATTGGTTAACCAGGGAGCCGTGAGAGGTATTTTTCTTGACATGTCTGAACTGAAGAAGAAACTTCCTTTGGACAGAAGTACCTTCATCAAGATGCGCAATCTTAGATACCTCAAATTCTATAGTTCTCGTTGTGATCGAGAATGTGAAGCTGATAGCAAACTAAACTTTCCGGAGGGACTTGAGTTTCCGTTGGATGAGATACGTTACCTCTATTGGCTAAAATTCCCGTTGATGAAACTTCCAAAAGACTTCAACCCCAAGAATCTTACCGACTTTAACCTGCCTTACAGCGAGATTGAAGAGCTCTGGGAGGGGGCTAAGGTACGTGTGTCTTTGTTTTATAATTTCACCGTTATGATTTTTAGCTTACTTGATTAGTGTTGCTTAATTTTTCTTACTGTTCATTGCAGGATACACAGAAGTTAAAGTGGGTTGATCTTAGCCACTCAAGAAAGTTATGCAATCTGTCAGGGTTGCTAAATGCTGAGAGTCTCCAAAGACTAAATCTTGAAGGGTGCACGAGTTTGGAGGAGTTGCCTCGTGAGATGAAACGCATGAAAAGCCTTATTTTCCTCAACATGAGAGGATGCACGAGTCTCCGGGTTCTTCCGCGTATGAATCTGATCTCTTTGAAAACTCTCATCCTCACCAATTGCTCAAGCATTCAGAAATTCCAGGTGATTTCAGATAACCTAGAAACTCTACACTTAGATGGAACTGCAATTGGCAAACTTCCTACCGACATGGTGAAGCTCCAGAAACTGATTGTATTGAACTTGAAAGACTGCAAAATGTTAGGTGCAGTTCCAGAATTCCTAGGGAAGCTGAAAGCTCTGCAAGAACTGGTGCTATCTGGTTGTTCAAAGCTCAAGACTTTTTCAGTTCCTATTGAAACCATGAAATGCTTGCAGATATTATTGCTTGACGGGACAGCACTTAAAGAAATGCCAAAGTTATTGCGGTTCAATAGCTCTAGAGTGGAAGATCTACCCGAATTAAGACGTGGTATTAATGGCCTATCCTCATTGCGACGTCTATGCTTAAGCAGGAACAATATGATCAGCAATCTGCAAATCGACATCAATCAACTCTATCATCTGAAATGGTTAGACCTGAAATACTGCAAGAATCTCACATCAATTCCATTGCTTCCACCAAATCTAGAGATCTTAGATGCACATGGCTGCGAAAAACTGAAAACAGTTGCGTCGCCCATGGCCCTTCTTAAGCTTATGGAGCAGGTTCAGTCTAAATTCATTTTCACCAACTGCAACAATCTGGAACAAGTTGCAAAGAATAGCATCACATCGTATGCTCAAAGGAAAAGCCAGCTAGATGCACGTAGATGCTACAAAGAGGTCTGTCTCATTTCTTACTCTATCTACTTGAATCTCTATAGCAGTTTATGATAATTTTCTGTTTTTGTGTCATTTTTTGCAGGGGGGTGTTTCAGAAGCTTTGTTCATCGCTTGCTTTCCAGGAAGTGATGTACCTTCATGGTTCAACTATCAAACATTTGGATCCGCATTAAGGCTGAAGTTGCCGCCACATTGGTGTGACAACAGGCTTTCAACAATAGCTCTATGTGCTGTTGTCACATTCCCTGACACTCAAGATGAAATCAACCGTTTCTCAATAGAGTGCACTTGTGAGTTCAAAAATGAACTTGGGACATGTATACGTTTCAGTTGCACTCTTGGTGGAAGTTGGATCGAGTCTCGCAAGATTGATTCAGATCATGTGTTTATCGGTTACACTAGTAGCTCACACATAACAAAACATCTAGAAGGGTCGTTGAAGTTGAAAGAACATGATAAATGTGTTCCTACGGAGGCTTCAATCGAATTTGAAGTGATAGATGGAGCAGGTGAAATTGTGAATTGTGGTTTAAGTTTGGTGTACGAGGAACCAAACCATGTCGTTGTTGAAAGGAACTGTAAAGGAGCTTCATCAAGAAGAGATATGTCCGTTGGAGAGAGCATATTGAGCATTGCTGCTGGGTATTTGTCCAATGTTTTGAGGTTTCTGTGGCTAGGTGTTGTATTCTTTATGGTTTATGGATTTTCTAAAATTTTTGTTAAATAACTTTTTTTTGTCTTCATTAAATTACATGTTTATGTATAGTGAAATTTGTTACTGGACCGGGACTAATCCATGAGTTTCTTAGTTAGCTAAAATTCTTCCAACGGGTTAAGATATCAAATGTTGTTTCATGGATCCTAATGTCTAATATAACCAAGTATGTATTTGAGTAATCTCACATTTAAATGGCTATTCAAATCATCCCACAGTAGAAGAACTCCACAAAAATGGTCGTCTTTCATGCTCCAAACATCATTCATTACATTTGACATCATCGAATTTCACTCTCTTGCCCACACAAAAGAAAAGCCTTTCAGCGATTCCCTTTTTTGTCAAATTCACATTACAGTCTCGTGAGAGAAAAAAAAAAAGAAGAAGCTTTTTGACTAATATTTTGGAAGACACCCATTGGTCAAGATTCTGAGATAACTTTAACTTCATATTATTATTTTCCCCGAAAGAGAGAGTAGACTAGAAGTGGTCAGTGGGTCTAACACATATCCTAAAATAGTCGCATGTATATACAAACCAATGAGACCATATAACACACATACAAACATGTCTATATATAACCCATCATTAGTTTGATTAAAAGTGCGTAATTGTTCCTAATTATAATCTTACTTACTATCTACTTTTTACTTATGTGGAGCCTCTCCAATGGTTATTACGATAAATTAACAAAAAGTACTGTGCTTTTTTACACTTGTTTTTGAGAAACATTTATAATTATTTTTATGAAATGTTATCACTAGAAGTTCTTAAACAACTAATGAATCAAACTATCAATTGTCCACGAACAAATTTTGATAAATATTTTTTACGCTTGTTCAAGAATTTTAGTTTAAATATTTATTAAATTAGAAATTAAACAAAATTGTTTTTCTTGAATCATTTGCATTCTTGATACAATGTTTTAGATTCGTTATACATAGGAAAAAGATAGACGATAGAAAAGAGAGAATTGCATAAAATACATGAGAGTGGTTTAGTTGGCCCACCTTAAGTATGAAATGGACAAATCACAAGCCTTGTCTTTCCTTCAATCACATCCCTCCCCTTTAAAAGCTACCATCAAGTAAAATCTCCATTGCCAAGATTTTGCCATCTCTTTTCAACACAAATCTATCAATAACTATATATCAATACATTCAATTTTTGAAGTACTTTAGTGTCTCTAATAGTAGAAGATCAATGGTACGGATGTCGATTCAATTAGATGCTCACACGTTACTACGTTAGCATGATTTTCTTATTGCGCCAATTTCTTAAGACTTTATTAGTCATGAAAACCTAACATTTTTAATTATTTGGACAGAAATACTTCTGATTTGAGAAAAAAACTCTATTCACAGATGACACAAAAATATTTCGGAGTTCAGAAAAGTTTTGACATTTGTTTTTAGTATTACATGTTTTTAGAAACTTTTGTTTTGATAGAAATAAAATAAAAAAATGAAAATGAATTTGCTTAATTTCAGTGAATCTTTTATTCATTTACATTGTATAACAGAACAAATAAGAATAAAAATACGAAAACAAAATGATTTGAGATAAGGAATAATTATTATAAGAATGAAGAAAAAAAAAAAAGGAAGAAACGGGTTAGGGGCTCTTGAAACTACGACAAAGCATGCCCATCGGACTCCCATCTTGTACACCGCACGCTCGACAACTCATAGGCCCACTTTGGGCCAATCTTATTTTTATTTCTTTACTCTAATTAACCGTTAATTAACAATCGCTAACCCTCTCACGAAATCAATTCAGGCTGTTTACTTTTACTTTGATTTTGTATATAAATTAGACCACACATAAGCTATAAATAATTCATGTAATGTTAAGTACAAATCAAACAAAAAAAGTTTGTGTAACTTAATTTAGATATATACGTGAACTCTGCACTAGGTAGAATTAAGTTTTATGTCCGACTCCTCGTACTTAAACCAAAACCCTAAACTATAATTCGTTACATCAAACACAAAAGTAAATAGCATATATCTTCACTCACTCACAGCCATATATACATTATTCTTTTTTCACGAAAAAGTATATATAGTAGAAGAAAACAAATCTTTCACACATCTTTATATATGTTATACTGTATCAATAAATTCTACGTACCTATATAGCAAACGTTACGCACCATATTATAGTGTTATCTTTTATCAAACATGTAAATCCCTATATAAGTCATAGTCCAAGTTGGAACACAATAATCCACTGATGAATCTGTTCTCTTCTTCTCTATCACTCAATAACGTGGAAGAAGCAGTCTCTACTGATCCCTTGTTATTGCTCTCTTCGTTATTGTAATGACCGATTTTATTGTTATCTTCTTCATGATGACCTCCAAAACCCGAAACTCCATCTTCTTGGCTCATAAGTTGAGAAGCAACAAATTTATCGAGTGCTCTCCAATCCGTCGTCATCACTGATGTTTTCTTCTTCTTCTTATCTTTATTTCCACTACTTATTAGCGCATTGAAGCTCACATCCTCTTCTATTAAATGTCTTTTGTAGATATTTTTATTCTTCTCCAATGATGTAATTGACGTCAAGCTCACTGGTCTTTTGGTAAGAGGGAGTGAAGGGCTTTCAAGCTGCGGAAGTTGAATGAATTGATCGCAGTGGATGAAGTTTAAACCGATATCTGATCCTTCTAGTTCTTGCTTGAACATTAAATCTTGTGCAAAAACGTTTTGTTTCTGCTTAGATACGTAGTTAAGAGGCTCCGTAACTGAGCGTACTCCACTCGGTAATTCGTCGTAAAAGTAACTTGAGCTCCAAGTTTCTGTGTTCTTGGCTTGCCCGGTCATTGGCTTTTTCTTGAACGCTCTACAAACCACCCACCCTTCTTCCTATGACACATACACAATCATATTAAGGAATGGTTTATTATATTTGGTGTTAGTAACTAAGTATGCCAAACCTTTAGGCCAATGTCAAACAAAAAAAAAAATGTTTCTTTTATTTGCAGTGAGACACAATAAAAGCATGCCTTAAAAGTGTGAGACCACAAGATAGAAAGCTAGCAATAAGCATAGGTACATACTCATATGCAAGCTAAAATCAAACTATTTTTTTATTTTTTAAATTGATTTTGAGATATTGCAAGAACTATGATACTCAAAAACATTTTTCATAGTATTTACAAAATTTGCTTATCTAAAAGCTTGATAAGAGATTTGAAAAGATACGTATAACTCACTTTAATTAATTCATGTATTTATTTAGACGACTTTTAAGACTTTAAAGTTTAAACTCCTATTGTATATATATTTTAAACTCCTAAATATATGAAAATCCTATTCATATATAAATGGAGATAAAAAGGAACGAACTTTGGTCTACATGGAACTGAAGTTTTAGGACAGATCCTTTTTACTTTTTGTTTTGTGATTAAAGGTGTAACATTTTACATAAGTCTTAAAGATACTCGACTTTTACCTAAAAGGTTAAAATGTGTCTCGTAAAAGAGCTTATGAGCAAACAAAAAGTCGCTTGGACCCATGAAGGACGACTAAACATCCATGTAATTCCCGGTAGAGGATAAAATTTAGATTGAACATCTAGTATAACAATTATCCTCAAATCTATGTATTTCAAAATGATATCAGGTAAAACGAGAATACCTGAGGAGGTGCATTCTCATCTGACTCTAGCCGGTATTCATGCATGATCCAATCGGTTTTTTGGCCATTAGGGGCTCTTCCTTTGTAGAACACAAGTGTTTTTCTCATACCAATCAGTTTTGACTTGTCGTAAACAGCCTTGTCTCGGCCCGTGGCTTTCCAAAACCCAGCCATGGTCGCTCTGTTTGTTCTTGTTCCTGTTGGATATTTCTTATCTTTGTGGCTGAAGAAATACCATTCATTTCTTTCCTCATATCCGATTCGGCAGCTCTCTATAATATACATAATTAATGCTCATCAGATCTATGTATTCACATTGTCAGATTAAGAAGAAGAAAAAAATCCTAAATTAAGTATGCATCATGTATTTTGTGAAAACCTTGTAAATCCCATGGTTCGATTCTGTAGAGATCAATATCTCTTATGACATCAAGATCGATCTTTTGCGATGCAACTTTTTTCCTTAAATAGTAACCAACGAGCTCTTCATCTGTTGGATGGAATCTGAATCCCGGAGGAACACTACATGATTGATCCACCGATTCCATTATTTCTGCATAACACCAATACCACAATGAGATCACTATATGTTATATATACGTATATATAATGATATGTACATGTGTATGCATGCTACATCACAAAGAGATGGGGTTATATATTAGAGAGAGGTAGAGAAAAGTTAGATAATTGGTTTCATGGAAACAGGGAGAAAAAAAAAGAAGAACTTATTTGTAATTGAGTTTAATCATCAGCTCATTTGGTGGTTAGTTTCCACTACTTACTTTTCATGTTGATGCACTTATTAAACACATGTACTCAGGTATTGTTTTTGATTTCTTACAAAGAATTAAGAAAATGGAACAAGATCATGCAAGTTAGGTTTAAAAGTTGAAGAAATCAAAGAGGACATGCATGAGGGCTTCTGTTCATATATGACGCATTGACGCTAAAAGAAAACGGAAAAGAGAGTTTTGTTGTATCATGCGTTCCTGTTGTAACGTGGTTTATGAATGGTGGCAATGATCATATCGAGAACCGGAATTATTCTTTTGTAGACATATATTACTATACTTTATAGCGACCCAAACCTAGCTACATTATATATATACAGCCTTATAGAATACAAACAAAAACAGCTTTTTCTACATAACAAAAGCAAAAGAAATCATCAAGTCTTAGCAAACAGTTATAATGGTTTCAAAGTCTATGTCTGTTTTATCTTCATTTTAAAGAAAGCTCAAGACTGTACTAAATATACTATACACACATATAAATATATACGTACAAATTCGAATTATATGCAGATACAAATTACTAGGGTATCCGAAAAAAAAGAAAAATATAGGTATTAGGTTTATACAAATTAACGAGCCTTGAATCATGATAAATAAAAATACCTGAGAGATATTATAATGGATATACAAAACATTATGCAGATCGGTCAACACGACAAGCTAAAGAACCAAGGAAAATATAGAAAAAAGGACGACGAGAGATCGATGCTTTAATTTGGTGCAAAATAAAAATGCACATGTAAGTTGATGAGACGATGCAAATGGACTCTTCTGAGCTTGAAAGCCCGTGTAAATTAGGTTTTACCTTTTCTTCAACCTGTGGAATTATAGATATGTGTATAGGACACTATTTACTCGTTTGGAAACAAAAGAAACGAGCCGTTATATTAAGAAGAAGAAGAAGAAGTCAAAGAAAGATGGCTGTGTAGAAGATGATGTTCATCGAGAGAGAGAACTGATATTGATCTTGGTTATAAGTTTCGGTGAATGTGAAGAGAAAGAGAGAGAGAGAGTGAGAAATTGATGATTCGATGACATATAAAAGGTATAGAGAGTGTGGACCGCTCAATTGCGCGTGGCTTTCTCCATGTCCCCATTTGCGTACGTCACCCTCCTCCCGCTTCTTTTCACATTCTTCTTCACTTTTTAAAAAAATATATATTTTAGCTATAATATATTTTTTATTAGGAGTAAAACGGAGTTAAAGACTTTAAGATATCAAACTTATTACTTCTGAGTTCTGATTTTTCAGATTGATGTATTATGAATATTTGCATAATTGCATACATATTTGAAGAAAAACTCAAATTAATCATGTTTTTTTTATTGTCATCAGTTCTAGGTTTGCAAGATTTTTGCATACTACAGGGATATTGGACGTTAATATAAATCGAAGTTATCACACGCACAATTAAGGAATGATCCATTTCTTTTAGTCAAATATGGTATTCAATTCTTTCCACTTTTTTTTGTCGAAATCAAAATTCAATTCATTGTACGCCTTTTTACCAGTATATATATTTCTTTTGGTGTAAAATCAATATAAACATCTTTAATTTTGTGTCATGCAAAAAAAAAGAGTAAATAAACTACCAAAATTTATATTTTGGGTTTATATGTACATTGCATCTCTACCAAAACTGCCAAATAACTCTGACATTCTTTCAGCTTTGGGACCTAACTTAGTTTGTACATATAGGAATGATATGTACCATTTACATTTTTTTTAATTCATATACAAGGACTAGGTTTAAGTAGTTCAAAACTAGCGAGTTGCAACTGCTCTATAGTATTTCAGCAAAGAAAAATAAAGGAAAATTTAAAAGATTATATAAAAAATTCCGTCAGACCAATAAGATCACGGGTTTTAATGTTGCAAACATTCTGACATTCTGGAACGTGCCACGCTGGCACAACAGAGAATTTCCCTCTGCCACGTGGTAGAGATTAAACAAAACCGCCCGCTTCACATGCCTGTGAACTTCACATCATCCGTCGATTTACCAAAAGTATCCTCACCACTTCGACTTTTCTAAGGGTATATTCGTAGTTTAAACAGCATCTCCGGTGACAGCCTTCTCTTCTCCAATCATTTAGCGACAAGAACCAACGAGAAGGGAGTGAAATCGAACACCAGCCACCACGTGTCAGCCACTGGTTGGTTGTAGAACTATTATCTTTACGTAGAAGACAAATAAAGCTAGTACTAATATATACACATATCATGCGAAACAAGAATAAAGTTATAATCTTATTTTGGTACCAAAATGATTTGATCTATTTTGGGAGCGTCCTTGTAACATTTAGAAATATGGTAGTCCCAATTTTTGTCATATATTCACATGTTCTTCAGAAATATATATGTCGTTATAGACATTGATTACTGAAGAAGTTGTAAATGACTTGCCAACAACAAGATACAGAATTAGAAAGAAAGAAAAAAAAACATAGCAAAGTGAACTAATCTGGTCCTGCATGCTTTGGACCTGTGCCATTATAGCTAATTTCAACAAACGTGTTTGGACATAACTTGTTGGGCTTCAAAATTGCACTTATTGCCGTTGTTTCGTCGTTGACTCTTGATTATTAACAAAAAGTTTATGATTTTCTAAATTAAATTTTCATACATATAATTCTTAAAATTATATGTTAAAGAAATAAAGTATTTCTACTAAATAATATTAATTGGTAGAGGATAAATTAAAAATAATATTAATTGGGTTTAATAGGAACTTTTTTTTTTTTTGTCAAAGAGTTTAATAGGAACTTTAATTTAGAAAAGAAATGTTTTTTTTTCAGGGATCAAACACGTGGCCCAACAGAGAGTTATAGATGAGCTGATTATGATTTAAAGTTGCAGGATGCAGGAGGAGGGTATGATTTGGTTTACCATAATTTGATTAGTTTCCCAAAAAAATTTAATAAGTAGCTTTAGGTTTTCTTATGAACTTTGTTCTTTGTCTTAACGAACTCTAACGTTGACAAAAGTCTCGGAATCAAGCTTCATGCACGTGTCAATTGCATGTTTATATTCGAATTGACGAATCGTTTTGCTTGTTTTCTCTGCACGTTTTTTTTTTTTTTTCGTTTTAAAGTTGACGCATGCTTTTGGAAAATAAATAAGAAAATTATTAATGCTAAACGCATGCTAGGGATTATCTTGTTATTCTGTTAGGCTGTTACATTAGGAAAGAGCATATGTCTCTTTTCAATAATAAGTTAATCTCATTTGTAACCTTTATCTATAAATATTGGGTTGATTTTTTGTGTCTTCACATTTTTTTTTAGATATCAAATGTTGTTTTTTTCTAAAATATATATTAAACTTCGTACGGTATGAGACACATAATTCATTTTGCATATTGATAAATAGAAATAATGATTGTAGGGATCTAAATACGAAAAAACACATTATTATAATAATCTCGATAGATGAATATATAAAGTAATTATTTATAGTTCTTGCTTGAGTCATGTTCTATTGGTATTGGCATGCCGACGGAATCCATTAAAACAAAAGTCGAATTTGTTATGGTGAAATTGTTATTAATTCTTCTATAAATGGTGAGATTTTAAGGTGAAACTTGCTGTTTGTCTTCTTCACTTGTTGTGTTGGCCGTTAAGGTGAAAATAATAATGACTTGGTACTTTGTAAGTGAAAAATGAGGGAATAAGAGATGTCCACGTAGGACGGTGGTGGGTCGGCCGGCGGTCACTAATCAAGCGGCGGAACTCATCATCCCTAAGTGGGTCCCATCCACCCTCCCCTGAGTTTTTGGCCGGTGAATAAACAAACTCTTTCAATAACTTTATTTTCTTTACATCTCTTTATTTTTCTTGCTTGGAGTTTCTAAAATTCTTATATTCGATCTACTGGATTTTCACAAAAATATTCTAGTAGATTAATCAGAACATATGTATGAATATAGATGTTGATCTTGATCAAGATCAAGTGACGGTGTTAGTTTTTTTAAAAGCAAGTGACTGTGTTCATAACTTAAGAAAATTATTTATGAAAAGAGAAAGGGAGAGAGAGAGGTTAGCGTAACCGGCAAAAGAAGATTCTAGTGGGACACATTAAGATCATTTTACACCATTGCTAGTTGTTACAATAACATTTGTCCAAATTCTTTCTAAAATGATTTGATAATAAATCATAACATTTTTTCAAATTCTTTCAAAGATCATTTGATCATAAACCATTATGATTTTATGAATTTTATTGGTTCATTTTTTTCATTTTAATTATGAAAGAGTCATGTCATGTCTAAGCAATTATATAGCTAGTTGACAAACCAGTAAACTGTAACTTATATATATATATATAGAACTTAAAGCATTTGTATCTTTGTCGTCGAAATATGTATCTTGACAAATTTTGCCTTTGGATCATTATTGAAATTAACTACATATGATAAGCTTAAAGAAACAAGTCAACTCTAAATCGCCGTCCTATATAGATCATTCACATGCACTTAAGATTGAGATAATGATAAAATTGTCATCTTATCTAATGCTGATTTTGAGAAAAATAGTTGCACTTCTGAAACCTATAAAAAGTAATATATATTAGTTCAAGATCGACATGATCACACTCGCTAGTGCTAAGAACTAAGACTAACAAAACATAAACCAATTTTTAACTTATCTGGAAAAACATATAAAACAATCTTGAACTTATCTATTTAGGTTTACTAAACATTTTAGGCAAAGTTTTATTAGTTAGCTTTTAAATATTAGAGTCACCATATTAATTCTATAACCACCAGTCGTTTATAATTCCTTTATTTATACAGTATTTAACAAAAGACGATTAGTTAATAACATGATTAGATTAGTATACCAAAACTATTTGATTACATAGATGATGAGCATATTTGTTTGCATAAATATATAGATGCACTCATTTGAAGTATATGAACCAGCCGTTAAACGAGAATATGACCCATGCTCTAAGGTGGGTCGAGCTATGTAAGAATTCACAAGAAGAAATCGTCGTGTTATCATAAAACTATATATAGTAGAAGTCATACTGGAATTTTAACTTGTAAATATAGGTCTTTCTAATCACGCAACAATCTTGAGATTTACTCATTCCTTTTTGTCTCCTCCCACTAACATAATGGGGCATACACAAAACGGGCACATATATATATACAATTCTCTCATTATGCTTATACTAGAAGTGTAATCCATAAGCTTCTTTGCAACGTTACTTATAATTTTCACAACTTGTTCAAATCTATGCTAATAGATATTGCTTAATTTACCATTTATCCCAGAGAAATAGATCGAAAAGGTGATTAATAGTCATTTTGCACCCGAAAAAAGAGAAGAAAATGATTTATTAGTCAAATTCCTTAATATTTTCAATTATATGATTGTCTATCAAATTATCACTTTATAGATATACGTTGTATGTAGTAGACACACAAAAATGTACACATCCCCTTCAAGCAAGCTTGGTATAGTGTTCCCGTGTGGTAATGTCATGTGCTTATACGACTGGAAAGACCCAATACATTAATTTTTGAAATCGTGAAGAAAAAGAGACGATGATTGATTATTATTTATTATAAGAAAGAGTAGGGATCTATGTACTGTCATAGTATGAAACTATGAATGTGAGTAATAATACTATATGAGTATATGAGAATTGATGGACTTCTAATTATATTAGCAAATGCAAGCAGTACCGATCATTGTTCTTTGCAAGTCAATATGAAACTGATGGGTGTATTATTAGAATGATTAAACGAACTTAAAGAAAAAGAAGAAGACTAAAATTTATGCAGAAAATAAAAAAGCACCAATTGTTGATAGATTCGTGCCATGGGAGTTGAAATTTACATATGATAAAAGCTATAAAGGGGATGTGTATAATTACTGGTGATTGCGTGGTTTGTCCACGTACATGATAATTTAATACGTTAGTTTTAAAATTAGAGATTGGTTAGGAAAAATTGAAAATATATTTCATTGGCTGAAAAATGAACGTGTGGGTTGTATTCTCTCTTAAGTTTGTCTTACATCTTTCAAGTGAAATCCAAAATCATGATAGTTCCGTAATAATCACAAAAACAGCATTACAAACTAATTAATGATATCTTTATGAAGGTGAAATTCGTCCCAATATTGGGCCTATAAAGCCTATATCAAATCAGGGCCACATGGGTTGGTGATTGGGTATAAGAAAATGAAGATATACATTTTTTCTGGTAGTTGTTAAATTGGGCTTAAAGGCGGCATACCTTAACAGGCCAAGCCGCTAAAATCCACAGCCCAAACTAGTTTAACCGCTAACTTTTTTAAATTGTTTAATTAAACGATGTCGTTGTAGAATTTCTTCACAGTTCACACATTTGTTTTCAACCCAAACTCGAGGTTTCTAAAATTCCTAATAGCTTTTTTCATGGATCATTTCATTGTTGGGTTCGTATTTTAAAAAACCAAGATCCACATGAACTTCGACAGTGGACTTTTCCACGTGCGAAAACGACAGGAGCCAGAGTCAAACAATGCCAGGGTGTACGAACTTGAGGCACGTGACGACATCAGTGGCTCAACGGTCTTATTCAGAATCAGCAGCAAACTATTGGCACGTGACAAAGAACCGACCCCACCCACCAATCATTTTGCTCCCTTGTCTCCTTCCTCTATCCTTACCCCCAAAAACAAGTCTAGCTTTGATTAAAACAAATTTTCAAAATCGCATTAGTGATTTTGTAATTTTAATTATGGAATTAATTATTAGTTGAATGATGTTTTTTCTTATTTAGTAGAAATCAAACACACTTCGGCGCAAAAAAACATAAGACTTGCTAAAGCGAGTCCCACATGCATCAAATCCCGGATGCGTTAATTACGTTTGACTGATAGATAATCTCTAGTGGACCACTCGAGATTGTAACAACAATTTAATTCAACTTCTTGGTCCAAACAAAAGACATTAAAGAAGCTCCAAAGACCAATAAATACTGCTGAAATTTTTAATAATTGCTTCTTGTTTTTTGTTTTTTGTTTTTGACTAACAGTTTAAATCAGGAAGACTAAAAATAAGAAAAACGGTTAGGCCGGTGAAGGCTGAGAGGTTGGGTCGGCGGAGGAAGGAACGTCAGGACCAACACGACAGCCTTCAAGCATGAAAACAACATCGGACATTGTTGGACGGTCTAGAGGATCTGTTGCAGTACAAAGAAGTCCGACTTTGATTCCTAATAAGAACTCTTCCCATTCTGATGATTCCGGGTCAAGTTCGAGTAGTCCTGGTTCTAGTAGCTCTGTAACTTGACCTCTCTGAAGCTGTTTCTTTACCCATTTCACTATATCCTCGTCTTGTGTGAACATTACTGGTCTTTTTCCAGTTAGGATTTCGAGTAGGACAATGCCGAAGCTGTAGATGTCAGATTCTCTTGTGATTTCCCCGGACAATGTGGCTTCTGGAGAGACATATCCTAGTGTCCCAATGGTGTTTGCTGTGACGGCTGATCTTGATGGGGATCGAATTGTGAGACGGTCAAGCCCGAAATCAGATATATGGGCTTCAAAGTCAGCGTCGAAGAGTACATTCTGTGGCTTGATATCACCATGAACCTATTTGGAATAAGAGATGTTAAAAAGACTTAAAAGTGATGTATAATCTAGAATGTGATTTAAACTATACAGTTCTTACCATGTTGGATTGATGGAGGAATCCGAGTCCGCGCGCGATCCCGAGAGCTATGAGGTGGCGCATTGGCCAGTTTAGGACATGGCCATCTTGGTGGGAAGCTTCTTGGAGCAGGGTAGATAAGTTCCCATTGGGCATGTAGTCATATACCAAAAGCCTTAAATCTGGTGGACCTGCGTAGTAACCTCTAAGGACTGTGATGTTTCGGTGCTTGACTTTACCAAGAACTTCGGCTTCCTTTTTGAACAAGTTCTCATTTAAGAGTGATCCATTGGGTAAGCGGCGGATAGAGAGAACCATTCCGTCATTGTAATTGGCTTTAAATAGCAATCCATATCGGGTTCTGCTAAGAACGTTTTCTTCATCGAACTGTCGTGTTGCTTCAATTGTTTCAGCTAGAGTGATCTTGTTATTGAACATCACTAGCTTTGGTTCTCCGTTTTCTGTGCTTGATCTGCTTGTGCTGCTACGAACTCTACTTCCTGCGCTTGTTCTACCAGGACTGCGTTTCTTCTCTCCCGTTGTAGACTGTTGTTTCAGCTTCTTCCTCCATTTCAAGAGTGTGTAAACGTAGAAGCAGCAGAAGAGTGACAAGAGGAATGCACCAATTGCAGCCATAACTATCATCAGAATCATTTTCCTTTTCTTCTTCTTCCCCTCCGCTGTGCTGCTTTCACATCTTCTGTTCAATGGCTTCCCGCAGAGCTCTGTGTTGCCTGAAAATTCTGATGTGTTGTTGATTCTTGAGCCTAAAGAAGCTGGAATCTCTCCTTTAAGGTTGTTGCTTGAGACGTTGAAGTATACCAGGTTACTAGAAATAAGGGCGAGGCTAGCCGGAATCTCCCCGGTTAAGTTATTAACAGAAAGATCCATCTTTGTCAAGTTTGATAAACCAGAAAAAGATCCAGGTATGACTCCTGAAAGATGATTGTGGTCAAGTGACAATGAGTTGAGAGACGAGCTCTGAGAGATTTCTGGTGGGATTTCGCCTGACAAGTTGTTCTGACCCAAGTCAAGCACCTTCAAACGCGGAAGACGAGAGAGATCAGCTGGAATATGACCCATTAGCCGGTTAGATCTTAACTCAAGAACTTCAAGAGCTGAGCAGTTTCCAATTTCAGGTGGAATAGACCCAGAGATGTGATTATCTGACAGTGACAAAGAAACCAACAACCGAAGAAACCCAAAAGTCTGCGGTATTTCCCCGGAGAATGAGTTCGAGCTAAGGTTCACATACCTTAAACTCACCAAGCTACTAAACCCTTCAGGTACAACCCCAGAGAAGTTGTTTCCCTGCAATGCAATCACTTGCACGTTGGGCAAACCAGAGAGCTCAACCGGAACCTCACCAGACATATTCTGCTTGCTCAAATCAAGAGCTGTTAACTTAAACAGATTGCCTACACTAGCTGGTATCTCACCAGAAAATCCATTCCCACTCAAATTCAAAAAACTAAGGTTACTTAAGTTGCTGATACTAACCGGAACTGCCCCGGAAAACCGATTTCCACTCAGATCCAGCTCAGACAGACTTGTCAACGCCATCAACTCCACCGGAAAACTCCCATTTAAGTTGTTTTCACCTAAGTTTAGCCTCTCAAGCTGCTGCAGATTCACCATAGACGAAGGAACATAACCTGAGAAGCTGTTTCTGCCTAAAGATAAAACCTTTAAAGCCTTCATGTAGCCAAGAAATTCTGGAATCTGACCTTTTAAACTATTTCCTTCGAAATCTAAAACATCTAACGAACCACATTGCTTAATCTCAACAGGAATCTCACCAGTAAGAGAGTTATTAGCCAATTTCAGTTCCTCTAATCTCTTCAAGTTACCAATATCCGGCGGAATCTCACCGGAAAACAAGTTTCCAGAAACATCAAGATTCTTTAGTGACAAAATATTAGTCAACCACAACGGAAAACGACCGGAGATTCGATTTTCCTGGAGATCCAAGACCTGTAAACCGGTACGACAGTTCGCCGTCGTCTCAGGCCGTACGATATCGGAGAAAGCATTGAACCCTAACTGAACAATCGTAAGCGATGTGTTGCAGAAGAGAGAAAACGGCACAGTACCGGAAAAATTGTTATTGGAGAGCGAGAGAACCTCCAGTTTCGGAAGAGCACCGTACGCGGCGGGAATCACGCCGCCGATTTCGTTCTCCGACGCGCTCAAGTGAACTAAGGAGGAGCAGTTTGAGATAGCAGACGGTAATGTTCCTTGCAAGAGATTGAAATCAAGCCATAAGTACTGAAGACTTTGGAGGTTACCTAGACTCGCCGGAATCTCGCCGGTTAACTGATTATACGAGAGATTAAGAAGCTGAAGCTGAGTCAAGTTAGCGAGTCCACTCGGTATCTGACCAGAGAAGGTGTTCGACGAAATGTCAAGGAACTGGAGACTCGATGGTAAACCAACGGGGATCTCACCGGAGAGACGGTTTCCAGCGACGTTAAAGACCTCAAGCGAGGTGAGATTCCTCATCGCCGGAGGTAGTTTACCGGAGAGTGAGTTGTACTGAAGAAAGACGGAGAGTAGGCGCGTGCAGTAAGCGAGTGAAGTAGGGATAGTACCGTTGAAAGAGTTAGACCGGAGACTGAGCTTCCGTAGCATGCGTAGACCGGAGATACGATCGGAGATTCGTCCGGAGAGTTGGAGACGAGGAAGACGGATCTCAGTGACACGGTGGTTAGTACAGCCAACGCCACGCCAGTCACATGGAGCTGCTGGTGTTGAAGGATCCCATGAAGTTAAAGCACCGAGAGGGTCATGGAGGTTGAGTTTAAACGCCGTGAGAGCATCAATCTCGGCTTGAGATTCATCGGCGTATGAGACTAACGGCGCGTAAATGACCAGGAAAATGAAGAACAGAGATATATCCATGGCCATAGATCTGTGGCAGTGAACAAAATGAAAACTTAGCTTGAAGAAGGTGAGAGAAGTGTCGCCATGAGTGTGGTTTTTTTCTGGGAGAGAGAATGAGCAGAAAAAGAGTAAAGTTAAAGTAAAAGAAATACAAAAATCTGGTTCTGTAGATAATTTGAAGTCCGCACTATAATCCATGCATTTACTAAAAAAATGATACTATTTGTTGGAGGGGAAAAAACATTATTCTAATCATTATATTGTCCTTGCAAGTTTTTTTTTTTAAAAACAAATACAAACAGAGAAAATCACATTATTTTGTTTTGTTTTCTGGTCCACTCGTTTTAAACTACGGCGATCGATTTTCACGGCGAGAAATGTCGTCGGAGCTTGGCTTTGCTTTACTTACCACCTTCACGGTGCTCTTGTCGTATTTAAGCTTTTCTAATGGGTTACTGCAACCTCGTAGGATTTCTCATGGATTGTCCAAAAGTAGCAAGTACTTGACGAGGGATGAGCTCTGGTTCACTCAAACCTTAGATCACTACTCTCCATCTGTAATCAATCTTCCCAATTTCGTTTCTTCTTCGATTTTAGTTTCTGTTTCTCTTTCGTTATTGAAATTCAAAATTCGCTGCAAAATCCTAGTTACCAGTTCCAGCTGTTTCTAATTTTATTTCAGGATCATCGCAAATTCAGACAGAGATACTATGAATATCTTGACCATTTACGAGTTCCTGACGGACCTATCTTTCTCATGATTTGCGGCGAAGGACCTTGCAATGGAATCACCAATAACTATATTAGTGTAAGATATTTTTCCGTGAAACATATCCATTTGATTGATTAATTTATTCTCATAATCTCTGAAATTTGCATTGGTTTTGTTTGTTAAACATGTTCTTCAGGTGTTGGCAAAGAAGTTTGATGCAGGCATTGTTTCACTCGAGCATCGTTACTATGGAAAGAGCTCACCATTTAAGTCGTTAGCCACTAAGAATCTCAAGTATCTTTCTTCCAAACAGGCCCTTTCCGATTTAGCTACTTTCCGCCAATATTACCAGGCAAGTAGTAGTCTTATACTCTTATGGTTATTACTTTCTCTAGGATCAAATGTTTAAGAAGCTGCGTTTATTAGCATGTTTTGGGATTTGTTTGTGGATGCAGGACTCTTTGAATGTTAAGTTTAATAGAAGCAGCAATGTTGAGAATCCGTGGTTTTTCTTTGGAGTATCTTATTCTGGAGCTTTAAGTGCTTGGTTCCGGCTTAAGTTCCCTCATTTGACCTGTGGAAGCCTCGCTAGTTCAGCAGTTGTTCGTGCTGTCTACGAATTCCCCGAATTTGATCAACAGGTATTCGTTACAATATTCAACTTTAAGTGAAGAAATGTTGTGTTTCTTCATATAGAGTTTAGTTGCTGACAGAATCGAGATTTTTATACCTTATTGAATAGATAGCTGAGTCGGCTGGACCGGAATGTGAAACTGCGCTACAAGAGACTAATAAACTCTTGGAACTAGGGCTTAAAGTGAATAACAGGGCTGTTAAAGCTCTCTTCAATGCCACGGAGGTCTAGCTTTACTGTTTCTGTTTTCTTTTGTTTGAATCTTAAGGAAGTAAGAAGTCTATCTCCAATCTGATTAAGTTTCTGAAATCTGTAGCTTGATGTTGATGCTGATTTCTTATACTTAATAGCGGATGCAGGAGTTATGGCGGTAAGCAGGTTCATTTCATATTTATAAAATTTTCATTTTCTTTCTAGTTTTAGATGTTTATCTGGCAGATTCAATACGGAAACCCAGATAAACTATGTGTACCACTCGTGGAAGCTCAAAAGAATGGTGGTGATTTAGTGGTAAGTTCTTTGTTTTTTTAGATCGCTCTTTACTTATGCTTGGTGTATATATATTGACATTCATCATATGGTTTGCAAACAGAAGAATTGTATTTGGTGATACATAACATTGGATGTGTTAATGCAGGAAGCATATGCTAAATATGTTAGAGAGTTTTGCATGGGAGTTTTCGGGCAAAGCTCTAAAACATATAGCCGGAAACATCTACTAGACACTGCGGTCACCCTAGAGAGTGCAGATAGGCTTTGGTGGTTCCAAGTTTGTACTGAAGTGGCTTATTTCCAGGTGGCACCTGCAAACGATAGCATCCGGTCTCATCAGATCAATACAGAGTATGCACAGACCCAAGCTTATATATCATATTCAGAATTCTGATTTTGTCGTTTCTATTTATTGTCCCATTTACACTTCTTTTCATTTCATAGGTATCATTTGGATCTATGCAAGAGCCTCTTTGGGAAAGGTGTCTACCCTGAAGTCGATGCAACAAACTTGTACTATGGAAGCGATAAAATTGCTGGTATGTAATATCGGAAAACTTCTCGACGATCCTTTTAGACTTGTGCACATTCCAACAGTTTCTTCGCATCTTCTTATTCTCAATTTTGTAGCGACCAAGATTATCTTCACAAATGGGTCACAGGATCCATGGCGTCATGCATCCAAACAAACCTCATCTCCTGACCGTAAGTCTTCATTTAGTTTGATCAAAATCGCATAGCAATAACTCAGGCATAGCCTATGTCGTTATGTAGCAGTATTCAGACAAATCCTTTGTCTGGGACACTAAAAAGATAATGTTTGATGACACAGTGCCTTCGTACATCATGACTTGTCACAACTGTGGGCATGGAAGTGATCTTCGAGGATGCCCCCAATCTGCAATGGTCATTGAAGGTATATTACCGGCTTCTTCTCTGTTTCCGATGCCTGAAGTCAATGACAAGCATCAGAACAACTGTTAAGAAAATATGATGTCCCATTCTTTTCCTGTTTTTTTCCTCCCATTTGCAGGTGATGCCCAGAATTGCAGTTCACCAGATGCAGTGAACAAAGTGAGGCAACATATGATAAAACACATCGACTTGTGGCTCTCTGAGTGTCGTGGATAGGTTAGGTCGTGCAGAGATTAGGAGTTCCATGCAGAGTCACACGAACTGCGTTCTGCAAATAAATAAAACATCAGATGTACGCTCCAAACTTATATCTGTGTAACTGTAACCTCTGAAACTGAGTCACGTAGCAAGTCCACTCGGTATCTCGATTTTAAGCTTTCATCCACTAAGGCGAATACAGTAGCACGAGATATGGCCACTCGGGAATGGAGGTTCAGATTCTATCTCTTAATCGGTGGTCCATCTTGGCTTCTGCCTCTCATTGTTGAAGACAATCGACCTTGTGTCAAGTTTTATCTGTTTTGCCCTGTTTTAATTGTTTGGTTGTTCTGTTACTCTGTTTCCATCTTTGGTTTTAATTTCTACGACGACAAAAAAAAAAAAAAAAAAAAATTTAAAGTCCGCGTTATAAAAAAAAAAATGATTTTTGTTACAAATTACTAATTAGGGAAACATTATTCTAATCATTATATTGTCCTTGCAATTTATAAGTAAAAACATTTCTTTTCTGGTCCACTCGTTTTAACTTCCGGCGATCGATTTTCACGGCGAGAAATGTTGTCGGCGCTTGGCTTTGCTTTACTCAGCATCTTCGCGATCCTCTTGTCGTTATCAACCTTGTCTAATGGATTACTTCAACCTCGTAGGATTTCTCATGGCTTGACGGAAAGTAGCAAGTACTTGACGAGGGATGAGCTCTGGTTCAATCAAACCCTAGATCATTACTCTCCTTCTGTAATCAATCTTCCCGACTTCGTTTCTTCTTCAATTTGAATTTTCTTCTTGCATTATCGAATTGTTTCTAATTTCGGGATTCGAATTGTTTCTAATTTTATCTCAGGATCATCGCGAA
Source organism: Arabidopsis thaliana (assembly GCF_000001735.4). Classification (NCBI taxonomy): domain Eukaryota; kingdom Viridiplantae; phylum Streptophyta; class Magnoliopsida; order Brassicales; family Brassicaceae; genus Arabidopsis; species Arabidopsis thaliana. The sequence goes on from NC_003075.7 coordinate 17,127,500, forward strand.
TTCAAACAGCGATACTATGAATATCTAGACCATTTACGAGTTCCTGATGGACCTATCTTTATGATGATCTGTGGCGAAGGACCTTGCAATGGAATCCCCAATGACTATATAACTGTAAGATTTTATTTGATTGATTAATCTATTCTCATCGCATCGAAAAATTTCTAAATTTGCTCTGTTTTTCTTGATAAACATGTTCATCAGGTGTTAGCAAAGAAGTTTGATGCAGGCATTGTTTCACTTGAGCATCGTTATTACGGAAAGAGCTCACCGTTTAAGTCATTAGCCACTGAGAATCTCAAGTATCTTTCTTCTAAACAGGCTCTTTTCGATTTAGCTGCTTTCCGCCAATATTACCAGGCAAGTACTAGTCTTATGGTTTTTGTTTCTCTAGGATCATATGTTTGAGAAGTTGCGTTTATAGTAGCATGTTTTGGGATTTTTTTTGTGGATGCAGGACTCTTTGAATGTTAAGTTTAATAGAAGTGGCGATGTTGAGAATCCGTGGTTTTTCTTCGGAGCTTCTTATTCTGGAGCTTTAAGTGCTTGGTTCCGGCTTAAGTTCCCTCATTTGACCTGTGGAAGCCTTGCTAGTTCTGCAGTTGTTCGTGCAGTCTACGAATTCCCTGAATTTGATCAACAGGTATTTGTTTCAAGATTAAACTTTAAATGAAGACATGGTGTGTTTCTTCATATAGAGTTTAGTTGCTGACAGAATCGAAATTTTTGTGCCTTATTGAGTAGATAGGTGAGTCGGCTGGACCGGAATGTAAAGCTGCACTACAAGAGACTAATAAGCTCTTGGAACTAGGGCTTAAAGTGAATAACAGGGCTGTGAAAGCTCTCTTCAATGCCACCGAGGTCTAGCTTTGTTGTTTTTCTTTCTATTCGTTGGATATTTAAAAAATTATGGAAGTCAAAAGTCTGTCTCTAATATGTATATGTTTCTGAAATCTGCAGCTTGACGTTGATGCTGATTTCTTATACTTGATAGCAGATGCAGAAGTTATGGCGGTAAGCTTGTTCATTTCGTACTCTTATGATTTTCATTTTCTTTCTAGTTTTAGATGTTTATCTTCAAAAATTTTGGCAGATCCAATACGGAAACCCAGATAAACTATGTGTACCACTCGTGGAAGCTCAGAAGAATCGTGATGATTTAGTGGTAAGTTCTTTTCTTTTTAGATCCCTCTTTGCTTATGCTTGGTGTATATATGATCAATGATTGATCATATATGCTAGAAGAACTCGTTTTGCAAACTAAATATTTGTATTTGCTGATACATTAGATGTGGTGTATTAATGCAGGAAGCATATGCTAAATATGTTAGAGAGTTTTGTGTGGGGGTTTTCGGGCTAAGCTCTAAAACATATAGCCGGAAACATCTGCTAGACACTGCGGTCACCCCAGAAAGTGCAGATAGGCTTTGGTGGTTCCAAGTTTGCACTGAAGTGGCATATTTCCAAGTGGCACCTGCAAACGATAGCATCCGGTCTCATCAAATCAATACAGAGTACACACAGTCCCAAGCTTTTATCCATAACTTTTTTCATGGTTTATATTTATTGTCCTGCTTACGTTTCTTTTAATTTGATAGGTATCATTTGGATCTATGCAAGAGTCTGTTTGGGAAAGGTGTTTACCCTGAAGTCGATGCAACAAACCTGTATTATGGAAGTGACAGAATTGCTGGTATGTAATAACGGAAAACATCTCGATGCTACTCATATATTTTCGCACATTCCAACAGTTTCTTCTTATTCGTAATTTGCAGCGACCAAGATTATCTTCACAAATGGGTCACAGGATCCATGGCGTCATGCATCCAAACAGACCTCATCTCCTGAACGTAAGTCTCCATTTAGTATGATCAAATCCTTATAACATTATCTCAGGCTTAGTCTATGTCGTACAGTAGCACTCAGACAAATACTTTCTATGCGACACTAACAAGTTAATACTTGACGACACAGTGCCTTCTTACATTGTGACTTGCCACAACTGTGGCCATGGAAGTGATCTCCGTGGATGCCCTCAATCTCCCATGGTCATTGGAGGTATATTACTGGCCTCTTCTCTCTTTCCGATCCCTGAAGTCAAAGACAGACTAGTATTGGAACAACTGTTAAAAAAATATTATTTTTCCCTGCTTTTTTCATTCTCATATTCAGGTGATTCCAAGAATTGCAGTTCACCTGATGCAGTGAACAAAGTGAGGCAACATATAGTAGATCATATGGACTTGTGGCTCTCTGAGTGTCGTGGAGGGATTAGGAGTTCCATGTAAAGAGTCACACGAAGTCAGAAACTGCGGTTATGCAAATAAATAAAACATCAGATGTATGTTTCAAACCTGTATCTGTGTAACTGTAACCTCTGATGTATGTTTCGAACTTGTCTCTACGGACCTAATACAGTAGTTTACACGATGAGACGATAGAATTACCGTCAAGCCATGAATTGAGAAAGCTGTCTAAAATTATTTTAGTAACATATCAGTCTCTTTCGTAATTACTGTCTAAATATATTATAAATTGTTACCTATCACAAATCCGTTGTAGTCTAGCTGGTCAGGATACTCGGCTCTCACCCGAGAGACCCGGGTTCGAGTCCCGGCAACGGAGATTTTTTTATTTCTCGGGATTGACTTTGTTTGTGAAACGAGTCAACAGAGTGAAGGACAGATGTCTCCTGCTATTGGACCGGAAGGAAAATATAACGGATGACTCATATAGTCACGGATTCATCTTTCTCGGGATTTCGAAATTTGACGGTGATCTGATTTCCAACGATTTTTTCTCTTCCATGGCTTTTTTTCGCTGATCGGTAAATCAAACGTTTGTTTCGGTTTCGATGGTGGAAGCTACGTCGAATTTGACGCCGACTCAGAGATATGCGGCCGGCGCATTGTTTGCGATCGCTTTGAACCAAGCGCAAATCAACCAGACTCAGCCGCTGGGAACCCCGGCGGCGGAAGACGACGACGGAGGCGATGAAGAGCGAAGAAGCAATTGCAGTAGCGGAGATTCTGTCTCCGATGACCCCAGCCTTTGGGTACACGAGACGTCTGGCCTTCTTCGCCCCGTTTTCAGGTGCTTTCCCAAAATCTCTTGTCGATCTCATCGATTTTGAAATTCCTTTCGAGTCTTGGTTGTCTATGACCGTTGAAATCATCTGGTTGATTAGTAGTTCGCTTTAGCTCTGTTTGTAATTCGTTTCTATCCACAGATGTCTTGAGATTGATTCACCGGCTTGGCTTGGTCTCGAGCAAACAGCTTGCTCTTCTCCGGCTAAGCACCACATCGGGGCGGTATGGCTATTTCCGGAGTTCAAATTTTGCTGTTATGGATCCGATACTCACTGTTGAGTTATTGTTCATTAACTTCTATTTTGTTTTTATTGTAGTTCACGAGGTTACTCTCAGAAGAAGCGAATGATGCTTCTGCCGAGATGGTGGAGCAAGAGATGGCCTTAGCTAAAGCTGCTGATGCTATGGTGCATAGCATTCAATGCTCTGTATCTATAGATGCTAAGAAGGAGAAGCATCAAGAATACGAAAACGAATGCCGTGAGAAATATGCTGTTCCTGAGGTAAAATCAAAAGATGTTGATTTGGATAAAGAGAAGGATAAGAAGGAAGCGGCTGAAAGTGCTGCAAGAGAAGGTCTTGAAGCGGGTGTGGTTATTATAGATGGAAGCCACAAGCCTGAAGTTCTTGAAAATGAGAAGTCTGTTGAGGAAGTAACATTGCTTAGTCATCAGAGGAAGATAAATGTTCTTTATGAGCTACTTTCTGCTTGCTTGTCAGATAAACATCACGAGGATAAGAAATGTAAACGGTGTAGAAAAGGCTATGATGCGCGTCACCGTGTTGCTCTCCGTTTACTTGCGACCTGGTTTAACATTGAGTGGATTAAAGTGGTTCGTATAGTTATTTCTTCCAGAACATACTCATTTTGAAATTTGCTTTAACATAGAATCATTGTACGAATTAGCTATATTGCTCTGAGTTAGGATATGGAACTGGCAGTGCTCTAAATTCCAGTAGTTTTTCATGTGCTACCATTTTGTTTTCTTTTTGTTCTGGCAGTTGGTTAGTGAATGATGATTTTGTGTCTCCTTTCATTCTTATAAATGATTAATATTTATGGATCTTCAATTTCTAGGAAGCAATTGAGACAATGGTCGCATGCTCTGCCATGGCCATTCAGAAGTCTGCTGAAATGAAGGGTGAAGATAATCTAACTCCTACGACTTCATGGGCTAAGTGGAAGCGAGGAGGCATCATTGGTGCCGCTGCTATTACAGGAGGCACTTTGATGGCCATAACTGGTGGTACGGCAAATTCAAAGCGTTAACATTCTAAATTAGAGCATATTTTGAACTGGTTACCTATCTTACATTTACATGGTTATATTCAACAGGATTGGCTGCTCCAGCTATAGCTGCAGGATTTGGTGCATTGGCACCAACACTGGGCACAATTATTCCGGTGATTGGAGCTGGGGGTTTTGCTGCTGCGGCTAGTGCCGCAGGAACTGTTGCTGGCTCCGTTGCGGTTGCAGCATCGTTTGGAGGTGAATAAGAGTAGATGAGTTCACTTTTTGCACTATATGGATAATCAGTGTGCTTACAACTAGGCACTAGGTGTTTTGGTTTCTCTTTCATCCCCATTAATGTATTAAATCTTTGTTAAGGAGCGTTTACAATGTCACTGGTGCTTCGTTTTAAATGTTTTCGTATCCAGCTGCTGGAGCTGGTCTCACAGGGACTAAGATGGCAAGGAGAATTGGGGACCTTGATGAGTTCGAATTTAAAGCTATTGGCGAAAATCATAATCAAGGAGTAAGTTCATATTTCCCTATGCTACTAGATTATTGTGACATATCATAATTTTGCAGTTTGGAGAACGAAATATTGGTTGTATTTCCTCTCCCTCCTTCATCTGGAAATCTCCTTGCTCTGAGTTTTCCCGTTTTTGAGGGCCACGTTTTTCGCTGATGGGAACAGTTTTGTGGAAATCAATGTAACAGCGGTTAGCAGTGGAAGTCTTGGTTGCTGGTGTTGTTTTTGAAGAAGAAGATTTTGTGAAACCATGGGAAGGGTTAACTAGTAATCTGGAGAGGTATATGTCGTTCGAGAACTTTAGTATCTTAATAAGGAAATAGGATTTAACATCTGGAGCTTCTCCTTGCGTTGGCTTTACTCATTCACGTTTGTACTGATTCTCAAGAAGTGAACTATAGTTGCTTCTATAATAGTCTGATTTCTTACTATTCCAGGTACACGCTGCAATGGGAGTCCAAGAATCTTATCTTAGTGAGCACAGCGATTCAGGATTGGCTTACTTCAAGTAATTGGTTTTTATCCTACTAAATAACATGTTGATGTAAAAATGTCAAATTACTAAGATTATTGTGGTATTGATTATGATTTCTCCAGGACTTGCAATGGAATTGATGAAACAGGGAGCAATGCACACTGTGTTGGCCTCTCTTTTAATGGCATTGGCATGGCCAGCGACAATCTTAGTAGCTGCTGATTTCATAGATAGCAAATGGAGTATTGCTATTGACAGGTAACGCCTTTTCCCTTGCTAAGTAGTCAGTCTATGATTGAAGATGATGCACCATTTACCCATCACATCTCCAAATAATGACCAATTACTTTGAAACTTTTGGTATTGGTTTTGCATTTGAAGTGAACTAAATCCGTGACTATTATAATCTACTCCTGTAGGTCGGATAAAGCAGGAAGACTTCTAGCTGAAGTGCTACAAAAAGGCTTGCAAGGAAATAGGTACAGATTTCATGACTGCTGCAATGAAGTAAATATAATTTCTATATTCAAAAGTTATGTACGTAAAGGATTCATGTCTTGTTTTGCTTCTGTTTCCTCAAATTTTGGGAATTCAGACCCATCACTCTAGTTGGTTTTTCGCTTGGTGCTCGTGTCATCTTCAAATGCCTCCAAGCTCTGGCTGAGACAGAACAAAACGGTAATTTCCAATGTGCAAGATAGAAGATTGCTTTAAAAGATCAAATCTTTCTTACGGAGACTCTTAACATGTCTTTGGTAGCTGAACTTGTGGAGAGAGTTGTTCTTCTTGGAGCACCCATTTCAATCAATAGTGAAAACTGGCGAGACGTAAGGAAGGTAATTAATTCTCTGATAGTACAAACACTACATTACCAAAATATAGGTCACATCTATGGAATCAAATCTTAAATGAGATTTTCAAAAGAGAAAATTAATATCTCTGGTCCTGTTTGATAGATGGTCGCTGGAAGATTCATCAATGTTTATGCCACAAATGATTGGACCCTTGGTATCGCATTTCGTGCTAGGTACATAACATACATTCCATTATTTCAATTTTTATTCTCTTCACCTAACAATACCAACTTGTTCTTTTGATCCTAACTATGATCTTCGACAGTTTAATTTCCCAAGGATTAGCCGGAATCCAACCAATATGTATCCCTGGTATCGAAAACGTAAGCCATCTATCTCTTTCTTTTGTCACCTCTATGTATTTTATCCATTAATGAAACAAATAATTAGCTGATGGAGTGAATATTCAGTAAATGATTCTGTCAAACAAAAAGATATAAGGTCATTTTCAATAAATTTGTAAAGTTTTTATCATAATTATATCATTTCACCTCTCGATTTCAACGTGTTACAGGTGGATGTAACCGATATGGTGGAAGGTCACTCTTCATATCTATGGAAAACTCAGCAGATTTTAGAAAGACTCGAGATCGACACATATTACCCTGTTTTTCGAGACACTCTTTAACCAAAATCAAATTAGATAAGTATCACACAATATAGGGAACCAAACTTTGTCACATGTTTGAAATGTACACAAATAAAAGTCGATAAACGTTAGACATTAATTAAAGCAAGGCTTGTATTTTGTTTGTTTGTTTTAGCTGTCGTCTTTGGGTTTTTTTTGTTTAAACGTTCGTGGATGCCGGCGAAAGACAAGGGCTTCTGTATTGTAATTATTTGTATGAAAACACATTGCACCGCCATCGTTGACTATGGCCGTGTTTTAGCTTCGCCGTTCTTGTTTCCTTGTTTACATACAAAAGTCTAAACTGATCGAAAATGTTACTGAACAAAAAAAAAGAGACTACACTTGAATTTCAGCAATTATCTTATTTAGATTTCAGTAAACCAATTCCTATTGTCTCATCATGAGACTCTCATTATCCTCTTTGCTTCACTCCACTAGTGTCCATAATATTACATTGTAAGTATATTAATAACCAACAAAATTTTATATATTTGGTTTCAATCATCTAATAAATTAGCCTTGACAACTCACTGGGTTTGCCCTAAATTTGTCACTGTCTTAACTTTGCCTCTCCATGACAATAGTCTGTCGTGAAGAGACTACTACTTACCCGTTTATTATTATTTTTTCTACGTTTTTTACATACATAGCTATATATTCTGTTTCAGCCAGATGTAAAGTTTTTTCCTCGAATTGATGAAACCAGGTGCAATGTATCTGTAGATTTCATAGATAGAAAATGGACATTGTCGTTATCCTTTTAACAGATTAAAGAACTTCGAAATGATTAAAAACGAGGGAGCTAGTTAAAATTAAAATATCTTAAGCCATATCTTTCTCTCGTTATTCAATTGAGAATGCATAATCCATTCATTAGATTATGAAACAATATTCGTTTTCCAAGTGATTATTTAACTGAGCCATTGTCAGGAGGGTGTTAGATCGCTTTCAACTAAAACAATAATTGAAAGGCCAACGATGATTTTCAGGTAGTGCAAGAAGGTTTAAAAATCATATAGAAAAAAGTGAGATATCCAATCATATGTATACAATATTACATGGTGAATATGTGAACAATATCTACTCTCAGATGCTTATCAGGTATGTTTACTCTAACAATGATTTTTAGTGGCATTTATCGAACTATATTCTATTTTAAATATTGTTTTATTAGCGATGTGATATTATTCTAACAGATCCGTATACACTATCATAATTTGGGATCTCCTTGGTTCACATTTTCACCAAGTCACATGTTCTGAAATTTAGACAAATGAAAATGGTCATTAAATGAACGTAGACGTTAAGAGTTATTTTTGTTTGTTTGTTTGCTAAATTATAATCGTCTTTGTTTGAACGTTCTTCGACGCCGGTGAAAGACGACAACTTCTGTCTTGTAATTATCTAAAACGTCGTCGTGCTCAATCAACCACCACATGTCACCCGTTTACGCTGACCTTATTGCTTGCTCTACCGTTCTTGTTTCCTTTTATTGTCAAAATTGAAAATGTGGATTTTGATGTTTTTTGTATTTTTATGTCTGGAAAAAAAGTGACATGTTCGAGACAATTTTTTCGAGGCAGTATTAAATTTAGTTTAAATCAAGTAACGTATTAATGTTTAGTAAGTCTAAGATAGAGTTGAAAATCATATATTTTTAATCCAACGCCTCTGTCTCGTGGGTCTCAATGGCATGTGCCTCTGTGCGTGCTTCACCACTCATGGTTCATCCAAGTTAGAATAAATTCAACGGTATATAAATAAAAGCCAATATATTTATTTATTTACAATTACAACCATAAATTCATCACCTCATTTCTTTCAAAAAAATCTATTTCAATCCATCCAGCACTGCATTTATTTCAGAAAATCTAAGCGGCCTTACCAAACAAAGTTTTAATGAATATGGGGTCTTATATGACTCAGTGTCCCCACAATCACAAGTACAGAACTTTATGAAAATGATCAAAAAAAATATAAAGGCAATGTCAATTTGCTGGTGAAAATATTGCTATAATTAACTTGATGGGTCGAGAAGCTGTCTTCTCTAGAAGACAAGACAAACCCTACTCGAACCAACCCCTTTGCAAAGCTGTTACACTACAGTCTTTTAAGCTTTAAATGTTACGTTTGGCTTAGAGCTAATTTTAGCGATATGTGATGTGCCTCACTCTTCACAACTCATTACCTGTCTATAAAATTGTCACTTTCTTATACCTACACCCAAAAAAAAAAAAAGGAGACATATTTTTTGCATTAAGAATAGTAAATTTATATATGCGAGATATTCCTGAGTCCACGTAGGGTGGTACGTTACGTATGTGTATATGAATGTGCTACGTGTGTAGCTACGCAAAGTGTAATGAAGTAATTGCAATATACTGATCTCGTCATGGTAGTTGAGGTAGTGTTTGATACTTGATGCATTCAGGTTATTATAAATGCATAGTTTTGAAACTTTGATGTCAACTTTGACATTATCCATCTAGAAAATTGATAATCGAGTGTGTTAAGAGTAAGCACATACACAAGTGTTAGGTGCATTTCACCGTAGTATTCAAGGTGCCGAGTCCTACAAAAGAAAAAAAAAATCTATACAAATGATATAAGATACCTAAAATCACTAACAAAATAAAATAAATAATCTCGAGATTAATGAAACAAAATTAACAAAACCACTCTGCTTTTTTTTTGGTAATGAAACCTGTATGTTTGGAGTTTATAACAAAAAACATAAATATGATAAAATACATTTATTTGCAAAAAATAAAAAAGTAAATAGTACTCAGTAAACTGAAAATAAAACTAATAAAAACCTTAGAATTTTTTTTATAAATATCATGTGGTTTTAATCTGCGACCTTTTGTTGGGCTTGTAAAATTATAACTTTAACTCTGATTTACGCTTAACCAGCGAACTTCCACCCCTAATTGACACAATGGCAACCATACAACCAGAACAAAAGAAAAAGGTGAAATAACTAAAAAAAAATTTTTTTTTTTTTTTTAAGTAGAAGTTCTCATCCAAGATCGATCTTTGCAACATGCTAAATTACTTATTGAAAAAAATCTTATTTTTACTGTTACATTTCATTCAAGGAAAATCCCCATTAAAGAAAAAAAAAAAAAGGGCAAACAAAGAGCCAAATCTGTTTTCATCAGAACACACGTGTATACACATACATACATATGACATCCACAAATCCTCGATGAGGGCAACTTCAAACTTTTCAGTTTTCACCATACCAAACCCCCTGCCACGTGACTCGAACCATAAACTTAAAGAGCACAGATGAGGCGCGTGGTTGGCACGGCGAAAAGCCGCGTGGCTTTAGGAGCCGTGAGACCAAACACATCATTCATGTCGAGCTCACTTGGTTTCATCCCATCAGGTAATTTCCACGTGAAGCAATGTAATATATGAGCCACGGCTAAGTCAAGCGCGTATAACCCTAGTTGCATACCCGGGCACGATCTACGACCCGACCCGAACGGTATAAACTCGAAATTGCTCCCTTTGAAATCCGGTACGCCCGGTTCCAAAAACCTCGATGGTCTAAACGTGTCCGGGTCAGTCCAAGAGGTTGGGTCGCGTCCTATGGCAAACGCGTTGATCATCACACGAGATTTCTTGGGAATGAAGAAACCGTCGATACTAGTGTCCTCCGCGGTTTCGTGGAGGAGGAGAGGGATCGGTGGGTGCATCCTTAGGGTTTCTTTGAGTGTGCATTTGAGATAAGTCAACTTCTCGATGTCGGATTCTTCAACTCGTCTGTCAAGTCCAACGACTTCGGCGAGTTCTTGTTGGACCCGTTTTAGATCCTCGGGGCTCCGTAATAACTCCGTTAAGGCCCACTCTATCGCCGACGCTACCGTTTCCGTTCCTCCAAACATAACGTCCTAATAAAATCAAATAAAAAAATCAAATTAGAATTAAATATAACGTCCTAATAAAATCAAATTAGAATTAAATATATCCACACTAGTCCACTCTTTCTTTTTTCTCTCTCCATTTTTTGTCTCTTCATTGGTTTCATAATTATTGTAGATCTGAATATTCAATGCTTCTATATATATTAAAAAAAGATCATGCTAAAATCTGTTGCTTTCTCTAGTAAAATAGAAAATTACCTTCCTAATTCAAACAAAAAAACTTAGGAGAAAATAACTGGTCAATGGATAAGTATTATTACGTAACGCATTAAGAAACATGACTATGACTAGTGCTTTTTGAAATATAATTACCATGATGATTGCTTTGATATTGTCACGGGTAAGTTTGATGGAATTTTGAAGATCCGCTGTCTCACTGACTAATTTGGCCTCTTCACTGTAAAAAGCAAGAAGATCATCAACCATATCGGTATCGACAACATCCCCATCATCCACAGCGTTTTGATTCTCCTTCTTCTTCATATGTTCATCGATAATATCGTCAATAAATCCGTCTAGATCATTACGGGCCTTCACGAGCCGCTTGTTTATCCCTTGCGGATCGATCCACCCGAAATATGGTATGAAATCCGCTACGTTGAAGGCTCCAAAAAGCTTAGAGAACTCTTGTAAGATTCTTATGAACTCGTCTTGTCCCTTCTCGCAGGCTGACCCAAACGCTGCCCGGTAAGTTATGTTGCGGGTCAGTGCAAAAATTTGCTCCCCGACGTTTATAGGCTTACCTACAATTGTTTTGGTTAAATGTTAAAGTACATACTAAAGAAAGAAGAAATGAGTACTTTCACTTTTTACATATTTGTTTAATTGCACATATATATAGCAAGAGTGGTGAATATGTGAAGTAGCTTACCAACGTTACAAGAGACCGACCGGACCATTTTGTCCACTTCATCACGAACTGAAGCCCATGACTCAGCTCTTTTACGGCTAAACACCTTCATGACACACACTTTTCTCATCTGTCTCCAAAACGGTCCGTAGTGAGCGAAAGCCATGTCCGCTCGGTCGTAAGTCAGATAGCTTATAGCTATAGTTGCAGGCCGGTTCGAGAAGACGCTGTCTTGGACTTGAAGGACTTGTCGAGCCACCTCGGGTGATGAGACAGCGTACATATGGAGGAATCCCATGCGGAGATGGCACAATCCGCCATACTTTTTAGCTAAATTGGCTAAACCACGGTGGGTGAGTTGGTCCATCATTAACATGTTGCCTATGATGGGCCAACCTCGTGGACCGGGAGGATATGGAGGCCTTCGCCGCCGTGTGATGAAGCTGATGAAGATGAAAAGAGAGACAACGATGACAAGAGACGTCGTGGGATCTGATAGTTTGCTTAGTGTTTGTGATATAGAAGACTCCATATTGAGTGTTTTTTTTGGATTCGATTATTTTCTGAAATGTTGTCAGGAGGCAAAGTTCTCCATTTTGGGATGTGATTAGAGAGGTAGGTTTTATAATCAAATTGTGTGGTCCCTTTTTTTGACATTTTTGTATTATCTACTTAAATTTCTTCATCCATATATGTACACACCATTTCTTATATTTTCTTGAAAATATGAAAATAATTAGTATACCTTTTGAAAAAATCTACATATATATATTTTTCAACCATTTTAACAAATTAATCATGTACTTGAACTTATTTACAATATTATGCCACTAGCATTAATTATTTAGGAATGAAAATATTTAATTAAAGATTCAAATCTTCTAAATCCTTGCTCAAATCGTTTCCTAAAATCTTGATTATTTCTTCCTAAAATTTCGTTTATTTAATAGGATTCTAAGTATTACTTTGAAAATCTTGGTCATAACTATTCCGTGATTTACTGTGATCACAAATATATTTTGGTATGATTTTCCTAAAAACAGGAAACAAACATTAAAGGTTAGATAAAAAAAATCTGTCATAAACTGAAATGTAATCAATTATAACAATCATTTATTTTCTTTTAAAAGTTTGCAAACGACAAATGTGTTGCAAAAGAAATAATTTCCTAAAAAAAAAAAAAAATAAAAGAAATAATTTCCTATAACTTAATAACTGTTGTAGACTTTTAAAGAAAACAATTATGTAAATATATAATTTAGTTTAAGGAAATCTAGTGGAATTACATACTTATACGAAATAAATAGTATACCAAACGGATTTTACTGAATTCGAGCATATAAATATGACGAATCATGATTGACTTTCAGTGGGTTTTAAATTAGTGAACATAGCTGTTGAAAAATGACTGTATAGGACTAGTTTGGCAAAAATATTGGTGATATAAACGCATTATCTCGATATATCTTAATAACAAATTAAAACAAGAAATTCTAAAGTGGCTAAACAAATATATTTTCAACAAACTCCAGAAACTCGCCATTTTTGTATTTAATAAACTAAATAAATTTAGCCAAGATGAACGTTGTGCATGACTTTTCAGGTAGTTTTTTCTCTTTTTTTTTTCTTTTTTTCGTAATGACTTTTTCAGTTAGGTTTAGATTTTTGCTTTTGGATTTATGCTCATTTAGGTTTAGACACAAGGTTTACTAATTAGATATTAATTATACAAGTAATTATTTATTACTATTACTGAATACCTGTGCATCTTAGACAGAGATACTAATAATACTTGAAGGTCCCTTTAATTTTAATTATTTTGTCGTTACTCACAATTTAGATACAGTGCGTTACACAAGACTTTGACCAACGCAGTTCAACTTACATTATCAGATTACACTGCATAATCTGTAAACTAACAAATGTATTAAAATTAAACCTCAATCTAGTTAAAAACAAAGACACATTGACAACAAAACATAAAAAAATAAAGACAATTTCGTTTGCCAACCAGTGGGCTAAGACAAAACTCTGTAGGCTGTATGTCTGTATCGCAATATATATCACAAAATTGGACCGATTTGGGTGAAACTCAAGGACACTGTATTCCACCTGTTCTGCGATACATGAAGTGAAACCGACATAGGAGAAAGTTCAAATGACACAATTAGTAGTACTATTTAAGTTCTAGATCATATTAAGTCACGCTCGTTTCACGAGGGTGTGTGCATGTATGGTACCTGGCGAACTCTGTAGTTTCATGGAATAAAAAGGTAATAAGATAATCACATGTCTCCACCCAAACAAAGCTAAGGTCAATAATATCAAATATCGATAATAGTATTCTAAAATATCATATTTTTACTTTTTGTAATAATATCACAAATTAATATTAGAATAATTCAAAAAATGTGGTAACAATAAAAACTCTAAATTAAAAATAGAACTCCAAATATAAATTTTAAATTTTATTTAATTTATTTTCGTTAAAGAAATATTTCATACAAAAATTTGTGATATTTTTGAAGCAAAAAAACTATTGATAATACTTTTGAAACAAAAATTTAATACTGTGGTGTTTTATTTTATTTTTAACCCCTACTAGTATTATATATCCGCTACCTGCACAATTTATTTTTTTAATCTAACCACGTTTTTAATTAGTTTCATTGCTCAGTTGAATATTGATCAAATGGGAGAGTGGGTCGTGGGACCATCTATGAGCTCATAGTATCGTCGTTTCTAATTAGTCGAATCAGATTAACATAAGCATTCCTAATTAAATCGAATAATATATGCCTGTTCTTACCAACTTCGTGTCTTTTAAAACTATTTAGTGACTGCAATATATCAACCTAAAATATTAGTTTCTTAAGAATATATCAAAATTTTGCTAACCAAGAAATAAAATGGTTAAACAGTTTTTGTATATTTAAAAAAATAAAACCACTATTTGTTACTTATTATGTTTCTGTCCCCCTATATACAGAATAAAATGGTTATAAGAAAATACATAAGCTTTTAAAGCCTTAATTGCCATCAAAATTATCAGTATGAGACAAGTACTTCGCGTATAGAGTAACTCCGCTATGAACTGTCTGAAGCCAACAACTACTCGCAAAAAGACACACATTTCCTTTTCACCTTTGATTAGTATAATAAGGAAAAATCAAACTATCAAAAGTCTTTAAACACACACTGCGATATTTATCCTTATTTATCAAGACCCTTATTTAGCTATTTATTCAATATGATTAACACTTAAAAGTGGTTTGAAAATATGTTTGATTTGTCACATTTGCACAATTGAATATTATAATTATTATATTTGGATATTTTTCCGAAACAAATGAAGATATTGGTTTTTTATTTAATATACAAATATATGCTTAGCTGATATTTGCTCAATATTAAAATAGCATACACATTAAAAAAAAATGTATTCAGGAAAAAAAACCTTTTTTTAAAGTAGCAATTCATAAGATTGATTATTCTTCAGGTATTTTGTAAGATAAAGTAAGAACACATTTAAAATAAATCGTAAAATACAACACAGATCTCAACCACTTATAAGTTATAACGTAACTATAGGTGGCTGGCACAACCCGGCTTATTGACATGGATGAATCGCAAATTCGTAACCATTATTTTTATTATTAACCGAATGTCTAATTGTCTTATACTCTTATCTGATCTTTCAAATAATAAGTTTCTTTTGAGTGGCGATCCATTGAAAATACCTGGAGAGTGGAGACTACTAAAATCCTTTTTCAGACCCAAACACTTAAATAGAAGCCTAGTAGCCTACACAGTTTATTGTAATAGTTGAGGTCGCTTCAAGAATGTGTACACCTTCCTCCATGAAATTTAAGTTAGGATGTCGTTATCTTGTAAATATAAAATAACTTATACACGTACGTGTATAAATAAGATTATAGTCAAGTGTAGTATATTATATAACTAAATAGTAAATAATACTCTCATATTTGAAACATAAGTCTCCTCAAAAAAGCATTTGTGAAATGGTTTATACGACCTTGCGTGATGATGTAAGGTTTGTCTCCATGATATGCCCTTGTATATTAACCCAAGATATGAGAGACGTCGAGAAACATACAAATAATGCACTATAATTTATAACAGTAAAGTTTTAAAATAATGTTTCCTAAGATAAAAAATTTAAAATAATGTTATAATAGGTATCATTAATTGGAATTTATATTCAAAATGAAAATAGACAAGTCTTAAGAAAATAAATAATAACAAAAACTAAGAAGGAGAAAAGGTTTCCTCTTTGATTAGAATGCAATATATGGGGTTATTTTCCACTGTTCTCAATTAAAATATTCTTCTGAAAATCCACATTATTCCCTCATTTTCATGTATATAATTCTCTTACATGGCCAGTTGCAACTACAATCCTAAGATATACCCGACAATTATGTTATGTCATAGTTTTTAGATATCTAATATAGCTAATTGCAGCTTAAGAAATTATAAACTATGTCGTTGTCAAGCAAAAATTAATGTTAGACTATATCAAATTGCAACTAGTACCAAACCATTGTATATTCACTTATGACAACCTAAAGATATGACTCACGATATTTCACATGCTTTATGAAGTTTGGAAGAAAACTTGTACATTACCAATCGGGCTCATTATTAGCTACTACGACATAAGTACATAACGCACATAAGAGGTCTCACTTAGTTATTTTCACCATCTCGATCAATCTTTTAAGCGTTCTTTATCTAGCTGTTTAGTTTGCTAATCTAAAAAATTTGGTCACTCTCATATTTGTAC
Organism: Arabidopsis thaliana; assembly: GCF_000001735.4. NCBI lineage: Eukaryota > Viridiplantae > Streptophyta > Magnoliopsida > Brassicales > Brassicaceae > Arabidopsis > Arabidopsis thaliana. The sequence continues at coordinate 17,143,895 of NC_003075.7, forward strand.
TTAGTTAGAATTTATTCCAAAGTTGCAAATTAACATGTTTAGCGATTTAAATACACCAAAAAAACATTATACTTTTTAACAAAAATATATATTATATACATCTACAATAATGTAGTTAACCATTCAATATATAAACCTGATAATTAGCTATTTGTAAGAATTACCCTTCAAATAATATCACATCGAACCTCATTTTATAGTTCGTTCTTTACGTCGTCATACCGTCATCTTTACATAATTGCCATTAAATATAAATAACGATTATAATCTGATTAATTGAATAATAATGAAACGACCAAAAAGAGTAAATAATGGAAAAAAATAATGGAATATGGATTTGGGCCTATCAGTTACGTCTCGGTGCGTTTGTGGTTTCCGTCACTTCACTCGTCTCCATCGTTTTTTTCTTGTCAATTTCAACAGAGTTCTCGTGTAAATGTTTTCACATTTACAGTCTCCTGTTTTTGCTCTTCGTACGAACTTTATTAGACATATATTGATCTTTATTTATTTTTCGATTAACTCTTTTATCCAAAAAAAATCGGATAATTGATGAACTCGGCATAGATAAATCATAAAACTACACCTTGTTTTTTTTTTTTTTTTTTTTTTGGACAAAAAAAACTACACCTCGTTAAGTATTACTTTTCATGACTAAATATCCAGACACTCCCGAATTCCGGATATCTAATAACTTTCAAGGTAAAGCCATCAAATAACGTTTGACCCAAATTCTATAATTTGTAAATGAATTACCCAGTACTGAGAACTATTGGGCCTAACAATATCGGCCCAAAATAGAAACGACTTGGACTAGATTATACAGTTTTTGAATTATCTTCAGATCTCAAATAACGTTTGACCCAAATTCTACAATTTGTCAATATAATATTCTGGTACTCCTAAAACAAGTGTAGGGCTATTTAGATATCTAAATACCACAAGCGTCTTCGTATGAAGGCATTATCAAAACTAGAAATAGCGTAAACCAAAAGAGAAGGCATCCCCACAAACAAACAAATTATTTCGTAGGGTACGTTAGACAAACACCCTTTTGGCGCTCACATTACCTACTATTAAAAATAAAAATAAACAGATATGCTCTTTATTTCCAAATTTTGTTTTCTCTTTATTTCCATTTATTAGTGTGTCTTCTTATGTTGGCCTACATAATATATTATTCTTATATGACATTTTTTATGATTCACATGCATTATACGTCCCCAATTAGATATGACTATATTAATGCAAAGAGGACGTAAATTAATTCAAACACGGTTGCTTTAACAGCGTTTTCGTATATAGAAGAATTTTTATAAGCAGGAAGAAAAAAAGCAAAACAAAAGAAAGGGAGTTTTCTTAGCCTTATCGAACGTAGATAGTGTATCGTGGAGACGTGGACCGTCTTGCGCGTGAAGCAAAATTTTATAGTTTGGTCACTCTATGATAGATAGATAAAATGCGAACAAAGTTTTAATAATGAAAGAACATATACTTATTGAAAATTAAAGTGGGATAATAAGTTGGTAGGTTCCGTATGGGAAATGCATGCGCATGAGATTAATTAAATAAATTGGATAGGATTAACAGTCAGTTAGAGTGGATAGAAATAGTATAAAAGGGAGAGGAATGAGAGGGTGTCGAAGCATATAGAAGTGGATATAGTTCGATGATCTATTTGATAAATTAAAATGGAGAGTGTAAGAGAGAGTTCATTATCAAGCTTGATGCTTTTCTTGTTCGGTCTTGCTTATGTTGTGTTCTTGCTAAACTCAAACTGTGTTAATGGATTACGAGACCTAAAGGAGAGAGATGCAAGCGAGAGTAATTTTGTGAATGCTACTTCTTCAAGCGTTTTGGACTCTAAAAGTACTGCCAACATTTCGACCGTTGAGTTTGAAAATGCTTTAGATGATCAGAATGTAAATAAGACTGAAAAATGTGAATCACGAGCCGGAGGCGGAGGAGGAGGTGGTGGTGGTGGTGGAGGAGGAGGAGGAGGTCAAGGCAGTGGGGGCGGAGGTGGAGAAGGAAATGGTGGGAATGGAAAAGACAATTCCCACAAAAGGAACAAAAGTAGCGGTGGTGGTGGTGGTGGCGGAGGAGGAGGAGGTGGGGGTAGCGGAAATGGCTCAGGCCGTGGTCGGGGTGGAGGAGGTGGTGGTGGCGGTGGTGGAGGAGGAGGCGGTGGAGGAGGAGGAGGAGGCGGCGGAGGAGGAGGAGGAGGAGGAGGAAGTGATGGGAAAGGCGGAGGATGGGGATTTGGATTTGGATGGGGAGGTGATGGACCCGGCGGAAACTTTGGTCGTTGTTGGTATCCCGGTTGTACTAAAAAGTCAACGGAAAGTCATAATTAAAACATAGCAATGATATGTCTTAAAGCCATGCTTTTTCACCACAACATAAACACACAATAATTCCTTTGTTTTTTTCCTTTTTCAATGGCCTTAAGACAACAACGATTTCTTTCTGTTTTGCAATGTCTTGGGGGATTGTGCTTCCAATGAAAAACTAAATGGTAATGTTTCCGAATTTGTTTGTTCTTTTCTCACTGATCTTTCCACATTTTGCTACTTAGTTATAAATGATTTTCCCAATTCTTTCACAGTTTCACTTCCGGACCAAAATTTTTGATAAGGATCCAAAAGTTGTGTTTTAATCAAATTTTAACCAACCTGATATCATAATTTTAACCAAATTGTTACTACTAATCTTTATGTGAGGGTTTGCTTTAGTATTTTACATGTACAAAAAAAATAAAAAAAATGGAGTCACCAATATTTGTGTATGCAAACAGAAAGTATACCAGTTTGTATTCTTAAATATATAAACACTGTGTCAACTATCAATGATACAATAACATAATTTAGAAAATAACCAATGCATTGGTATTTGTAGCCGCACAAGTATTAGATCGATATGGATTGATTTTCAGTTTTTTTAACATAAGAGTGTGAATGAGGGGCTCGTACGTCGTAAATTTTTAGGGTTGTGTAATTGAAAAATTAAATTGATTTTTGGTCAAATTTTATCTTTTATCTTGTCTCAATGTTAACAACTTCTATACTGGTTTAATAAAAATATACAAAATTCTACTTTAACTTTAAGGGGCAACGACGATATTTTGAAAAAACAGTTATAAAGGCAAAATTTCAAAATAACGTTTTAACAACTTTTTTTTTTTTTGCATTAGCAGTTTTTTAAAAAAACTCTAAATGAAAAGAGTGTGAGCTAAGAGGAAGTAACAGTAGTTAATTATGGTTGTGGTCACAAAAATTTGGGTAACGGTTGGACTGTATTTAACAAAACTTTTAATGATCATGATTTCTAATCATGCATACTCTATCAAATAAAATTGTCTCTAATTATAGCTTAACTTCATGAATGTGAAAACAGTCTACGGATCTCTCTCTGATTCTCTGTTTACAAGATTACACAATGCACATGGCATTGATAAAATTTCAAGATAGAAAAAAATGGCTTAAACCCGAGCCGGATCCGCCACTTTCATGAGCCGTAGCTCCAACACTTTCCGGTGAGAGTTAGAGTGAATCTCGTTGGTGAATGTTGGGCTACAAGCGGGTCTATATTCGGGTAAAAGTCGACCCGACTTAAACCGGACCCCACAAGCATTACACAGTGTCTTCGCACCTAATGGACCCATTCTCCATTGAGGCGTCTTCTGGACTCCACAATGGCTGCAGCACCGCCTCAGCTGCTGCTGCTGGACTACGCCACCGTACGATGCATCCACCTTCTGTCTCCCTCTCTTCTTCCTTCTGGCAACAGCGGTGGATAGCAGAGGAGATGGAGACTCCATAGACCAGATACGGCCGTTGGTGCGGCGGCGTTTGCTTCTAGGTTTAACAGGAACGCACTGTCTCCGAACCTCCACCGACGCGACTGGATTCACCGGGAAATCACTCGAAATATACGATTCTGAGAAAGAATCCTCCACGAAGTTGGATAACCACTCTAAGTCCTCCAAATCACCAACCTTCACAAACAAAACAAAAATGAGATTAAAAACAGAGCAAAACAGAGCAAAAACAGGGTAGAGAGAAACAGAGTGTACAAAACAGGGGAGATAGAAACAGAGTGTGTAAGTGGGCTCACCGGAGCGTCGCCGGGAAAAGATAAGAGATCCTCTGGCGGTGAAAGACGGGTACTTTGGTCAGAAAAGCTCTTAAATTTCTCACGTTCTTGTTCGTCTTCTTTTCTTTGTGACGAAGACGACTCTAAAGAAGTGTCGGCGTTAGAGAGGTCGAGAAGATCGTCGACGGAAAAATCACCGAGAAATGCTTCTACACACTCCATTTTTGTCTCTAGCCGTATGAAAGCACTACAAGTATTTTAAATAAAGGAGGAGCGAAGCGAATCCATATTTGAAAAAGTTTGTTCGTGTTCCAATATATTTTACACAAATTTCATTCTTTCTTTTTCAAAATTTTAAATTCTTTACGTGTCTATCGAGTGAGAGAGACAGTGGAGAGTGGACAGCACTGATTGGGGTTTGTAAGCAAGAGTGGGTTTTAGGTTTTTGTGATTTTGGAAGACTTGTTTGGTATTTGTCTCGTTACAAATCTCGTAACAAATCATGCATTGCCATGTCAGCATTTCACATTGAAAAGGAAACCAAAAATACGTTTCCTTCGTAAGTAAAATGTTTTTTTTTTTTTTTTTTAAATGTTATCTGAACTTATCCGTAGAATTTTATTTAAAGATAACCGCTCTTTGTAGTCAATTCAATTTATTAGAGTTCTTAATGCCAAATTTTAAGTTCATAATATTAAAAGACAGCAAAGATTTCTTCATAATTTAGAACTATCATTTTTGACTTAACCATCGGCGCAGAGTTTGCAAGTCTTTTTAAGTTCTTTTACTATCAAAATAACTGAATAAAGTCATTCAGAACTAGTGGTATTCTAACGATCTAATGGCTCAACCTAATTAATCATGACCGTTGAAAGTGTTGTTGGGCCAAAAATATCGTCGGTTAATACAACTTTCCCTCTATATAAAGCTAGTTTCTTGCAAAATATGGTTTTTTTTTGTTAACATAAAAAAGAAACTAGTAGCACATATATATATATATATATATATATATATTTTTTTTTTTTTTTGTTGTATCAGTATTTCGAAGGTTTTACAGAAAAGAAGAAAAAAATTAACAATAATTCATACGTCGAGAGTAATGATTGGACTATCAGGCTTCTCGGGCCCACTCGACCGTCGGTGGAAGGCCCAATTTTACCAAAACAAACAAAAACGTTATTAGTAAGGGCCTATTATTTATTTCTTCTTTAATTTCAAGGAAAGAGTGACCATCATATGTTGAGCGCGTGAAAATATCGCTCATGGTTATATATTTGTTTTTTCTTTGAGATAATAATTTCCATTAGAAAAAGTCGGTTTCAAAGTTAGAAAAAAAACATCTAAACATTCACGTAAAGTTTACCAGGAGCAATGGAGCATAAACATATTCAAATTACACACATACCTAAATAGTAAATAATAATAAAATACATAGACTTGTATTTTTATTATAAATATAATGAACTACATTCCAAACAATTGGGTGTTTGGTCTAGTGGTATGATTCTCGCTTCGGGTGCGAGAGGTCCCGAGTTCGATTCTCGGAACACCCCTCTTTAAATTCTCTACTGCTACATCAATTTTTTTCCCCTCGGATTAAATTAACGCAAGAAAGTCGTAGACTGATGACATACAATATGGTGGTGGCTCACTAAACTGACTATATGCCTAATTAGCCCGATGGGCCACATGGGCTCAATGCAAGTCGGTAAAAGGTGGAATGTTATTGAATGCGATGTATGTTGGCAGAGGAGTAACCGTACAAATTAGACTATTTTATACCCATGAAATCATTATCGTTCGATAACATAAGATAGTAAACTTTCATGATCTCGTTCTCTATGCATCCATCTCTCATCTGTGTAGTGTAGCTTTTTTTTTCTTTTTTCCCCACAGTATTTATCTCGTAAACTATACTTTCATATAGTCATATATGTGATATGAACATTGACACTGTACGTAACTTATATGATGATTAAGTTTACATGAAAACCATTCAAGTTTTTTTAAAAGCGTAAATACAAAATTACTTCATGAAATTTACGTTTATAATTTAAAATGAACTTCGATTTAAGTTATTTGCATTCAGAGAAAATAGAAATTAATTAAATGTAGCAACGATGTAAGTGATAGCCATAAAAATATCACATTCTTTGTATATCGGAAATTTGGTTGAGCTTTTAAGTCTTGAACCCTCGGATAAAAAAAAATGTACACTTGAAACCAATATAGCATTGCTCCATAAATATCAATATCTTAGACCCAAAAAACGATATTGTTATTCCATATCGGATTTTAGTCATTTCGACTATTTTCCCAACTATTTTTCCTACTGAAAGATTAATTACAGATCTACTATTGGCCCCAACATTTGGTTCACTAGACAACCTGTAATAATATAGTTCAAGTAGTACTATTCACGTTTCAACACACTAACTTTTATTGAGCTTCCCAACTACATTTACAATATTAATCGTATCACTCCACATAATATCATCTATACTCTAGTTTATTCGACATAAAAGCATATTTAAAAATTGTAGATGTGAATTTGATAGTTGACAAACCAAATATTTTACTGTACATATGAATTTGATATTAGTTGCCCGGAAGCATTTAATGACCGGTGCCAGTAACCAGACGTTTCGGACTATGTTAGGTGAGACAATGAATAGAGACACATCAATAAATGTCACCGATACATATACTTCATATAATCTAAAGTATTTCTTGAAAAAATCTAACATGTGAACTAATGAAAATCTATCAATTACAACATTAAATTCAACGATATGGACTTCCATCTTCTTGATAACGATCTTCAAAAGTAAGTAAGACAGCAAACCTATTTAATATTTTTACCTTATTATTCCCCAACTAGTTCCTTTTCCACTTTTAACCATCACCCTATAAGTGGTTATAACTAGTAACTTGAAATAGAAACACTCTATCTCTAAAAGAGGCAACCAAACAAACAAGGTCTAGCTTTTTATAACCAAACTCTGCTTCTGAACAGAGTTAGTCAAAGAGAGAGAAGCCATGGAAGCTATGAAGGAGACTGTGGAGGAGAGCTTGAGAGAGATGAGAGAGACGTTTGCGAGTGGGAGGACGAGGAGTCTGAAGTGGAGGAAGGCACAGATCGGAGCTATATACGAGATGGTTAAAGACAACGAAGACAAGATCTGCAATGCTCTGTTTCAAGATTTGGGCAAACACAGTACTGAAGCTTTTAGAGATGAGCTTGGTGTTGTCTTGCGAACAGCTACTGTTGCAATCAACTGTCTTGATAAATGGGCCGTCCCCAAACATGTAAGAACCAACACTGAGCATATACAGTTATTGAATTAGTCCGAATTTAGGTTTAGGTTTAGGAGATTCGATTATTTAGAAATATGCAAGATTAATCATTTTATTTGGTTGGATAATTGTTTTACTGGTTCTGAAAAAACAGAGCAAACTTCCTCTGTTGTTCTACCCAGCAAAAGGGAAAGTCATATCGGAACCCTATGGGACGGTTCTTGTTCTGTCTAGCTGGAATTTTCCTATATGTAAGATTCGGATCTTAAAATAGTTGACTATTTTTATTTTCTACAAGAAAGGATTACAATTTTGAGATTTTATTTTAATGTTTGTTGTCAGCTTTGTCTCTGGATCCATTGATTGGGGCAATAGCAGCAGGAAATACCGTGCTTCTCAAGTCATCTGAACTAAGCCCTAACGCATCTGCCTTCCTTGCCAAGACAATTCCAGCTTATCTCGATACTAAAGCCATCAAAGTTATCGAAGGAGGACCTGATGTCGCTACTATCCTCTTGCAGCATCAATGGGACAAGATCTTCTTCACCGGTATCAATCCATTCACTCGCGATGACTTGCTTGTAGCGGAATACGCGTGATTGATGTTGTTGTTTGCTTGTAGGGAGTCCCAAGATTGGAAGGATCATAATGGCTGCAGCAGCACAGCATCTGACTCCTGTGACATTGGAGCTTGGTGGAAAATGTCCCACCATTGTTGATCATCACACCATTTCAAAGAACATCAAGGTCTGCGCTTTACTCTGTTTTTCTTACCTCTTGATTTGATTGCAACAGAAACTCTTGATCGTAAAAGTCGCTAAATTTGAATTCTTGGTGATGTTATAGTCGGTTGTCAAGAGGATTGCTGGAGGAAAATGGGGATCTTGCAATGGACAAGCTTGTATCTCTGTAGATTACGTTCTTATCGAAAAGAGTTTCGCGCCTACTCTGGTAGGTGAATGCACACAATGCAAACGCAATCGCAAACTCTGTTTCTGTAGGATTTCTAAAAGTGTGGTGGTTTTATGTAGATTGATATGTTGAAGCCTACGATAAAGTCTTTCTTTGGCGAAAATCCTAAAGAATCTGGATGTCTCTCAAGGATTGCAAACAAGCACCACGTTCAGAGACTGTCTCGTCTTCTTAGCGATCCTCGTGTCCAAGCTTCCATCGTCTATGGTGGTTCTATAGACGAAGATAAGCTGTACGCTTTATTTTATTCATGTTTCTTGGATCACACGAAATCAGTTCTACCGGTCATTTTAACCTTAAATATTTTTAACAGGTATGTTGAGCCAACGATCTTGTTGGACCCTCCTCTTGATTCTGAGATCATGAATGAAGAGATCTTTGGTCCAATTCTCCCGATTATCACGGTAAGCATATTTAAAGCATACAGTATATACATTAGTAAACAATCAACTAATCGTTGTTGATTTTGTCTATTTCCTCCTATGTGATGAAGGTACGTGACATCCAAGAAAGCATAGGGATCATTAATACAAAACCGAAGCCACTTGCCATTTATGCATTCACAAATGACGAGAACCTTAAAACTAGAATTTTGTCAGAAACATCCTCAGGAAGTGTTACCTTCAATGACGTCATGATCCAGGTATATATATTATAGGCAATATTGGTATATTAGCTCAAAGTCCATAGTTAGAAACCAAAATTGACTATGAGTTATTTTTTTATCAAAGCAATAACAGAACTTCAGATCTTGATAATGACTCAATATGTGGCTGTTGTGATCTTATCCATTTCGAATTTGTGTTTAATCTTTGGACTATAGCACACAGTGAAAAACACGAAATATAATTGTTCTCATATGGTTAAGTTTTGAATGGAATTGCAGTATATGTGTGATGCGTTACCTTTTGGAGGAGTGGGAGAAAGTGGAATAGGGAGGTATCACGGGAAATACTCATTTGATTGTTTCAGTCACGAGAAAGCAATAATGGAAGGAAGCTTAGGTATGGATCTTGAAGCTCGATACCCTCCATGGAACAACTTCAAGCTCACCTTCATCAGACTCGCATTTCGTGAAGCTTACTTCAAGCTTATCCTCCTTATGCTTGGTCTTAAAAGATAAAAGGGGGAAAGTGAGAGACAGAGACACATACACACAAACAGAGACAATATAAGTGATTGAATTACATCACACTTATGTTTGCTTATCATATCTTCACCTAATAAGTCTCATTCCGAATGTTTTACATTTCTTTCAAGCTTGAGAGATTCTATATAAAGTGATTTGATATCTATTTCTACGGGATACGTTCTTAGTAATCGCGGTATATTTTAGTGAAAAACTTTAAGATTGCGAAACACACAGATGATTATCACAAAATTCCCAAAATATAGTCTTTGATGAATTAGAGATCACGTGAAATGATACTTAGATGAACCATTGGACTATACAATGGATGAATGAGATACCTCAAATTAAATTCATATTCATCTAGCAATATTGTTCTTATAAAAGGACCACCGTATACTTATATACACACACATACAGTAATATACATATATTGGATTATAAAAGGTGTACGTATGCGTGTCTTGTCGTCCAAAGAAAAAAAGAAAAGAAAAGCTGATTGAAAGTATGGGTACACACCACAATAATAGGTTACTGCATCACTGAGCCAGTTTCTTTCATCCCCACCCTAACTAAAGCTCTATCAAAAACCCTAGCTAGCTTCTCTTTTTTTTTCTTCCTATATCTATTTATTTAGTTGTTTTTTGGGTACGTCGTCCTTACTTTGCCCCTCTTTATCTCCAATCTCTGCAACATTCCTCATTATTAATTTCATCTTTACATCTCTCCCCCTCTCTCTCTTTCTCTTTGTTTATGTATCCTGCTTGAACTCAATTCCAACCAGAAACCATATTTCTTTTAGTTGTGTCCTTCACCCTTGGAGAGTTGAAAAAAAGGAGGATGTTTGACTTGCAATTCAAGGCACGTTCCAGAGGCTAAACTACGTGAACTTCAGGTGATCTAATCGTTTCTTTGTTTCCCCTTCTTGAATATTTTTTGGTTTACCAAAGTGAACGAGTCATATATGGATAATATTACATAGTAGTGTATAATTGCCCGGAAATTAGGATTAAGTAAGCTAATTACACATTGTTATGGTTGCCAAATTCCGGGTGGAGAACATGTGCGCAAGCAGATTAGCGAGAAAAGCTTACATATTTTATGAGTGAGTCATTTATAATCAATTGATATTAATGCGCATACTGCGACCGATTTAGGCTCTAGGAAATATGATTACTATCTGATAAATTTATCAAAATGCTAATCTTTGGTATTAATTGCACACATAGATTAATGGCGTTAAACTGGTGTGACAAAGAAGATTAGTGTTTAATGTTTTCCTACATATATATGCGATTCACCATAATATTTATAAGGTAAGTAAAAGTACTATCAATCTGATAAACTTTTTCCAAGCCTTTGAGTGAGCACCTTTTTAGTTTACACTTGATAAGTCTTCTTGGATTACTCATAACAAAAACAAACAAAAATATTGGATTAGAAAACCATGATGATCTAGATGGTCTTGCGTGAGAAAACATACTAATTAATTAGGTTCTACGATCATATCTATCTAGATGATCAACATTTATTAACTCTAGGAAAGGTTTTATTGGGAGATTTTTTGAGTAAATCTTACGAATAATTAATTTTACATAACAGTAAGCTCTAAAACTAATTGTTTTTTTCTTCCATAGGCACGTGATGCAGTAACGTACGAATTCTATTATTAATCCACGAGTTGCTTCATATATTTATTCGTCATTTATTCTTCAGACACCAATTCATTGTGAAGTAGAACACTACGAGTGTAACAATAGGACCAATACTATAATCGTAAGTTCGTAACTTATATTTTTAACAACTTTGCCCTCATTTGCTTTCCTGTCGTTGTCACTATTTAATTCACGCTAATCAATTTACCTTCAAATCTATATAGATTAACTTTACAGTAACAATATAAAATGTTGATGCTATATGAAGATATTGTTCTGAGTATCAAATCATGTAGGCTTCACTAGACCTTATGATAATATTATAGTTTACCTATTATTATAACGTAGAATTTCTTGAGTTTATCCAATGGGAGAAGCAACCGGCAACATCGGCATAAACATGGAAAAAAAACGTATCGAGAACCAAAAACACTTACTTGTTTATATAAAACCCACAAATACTAAAATTTATAATAAAGATTCATTACCGTACAATTTAAATATTAAATTAACACATACATTATACATGACAACAAACAGACATACAAATGTTTAAATCGTCTAAGTATTACATATGATTGACCAGAGCAACAAAACAAAAGACACATTACATATATAGAATCACTATATAACAAAAATAAAAAGTCAAGTTCTTGATTTAATCAAGATCTTGGTGGATTTTGATAGAATTGCGTACCTGGTGGCATGAACACACTAGTCGTCATGTTACTTGAATAGTAACCACCAGAATTTGGATCTACAAACATGGCCGATGATACTCCTCCGCCACCGTCGGTCACAACTGGAGGATTAAACGGATGTCCTCCTCCTCCGCCTCCTGCGGATGAGCTCTGATGATCGCTTCCGCCACTACCGCCACTCATGTAGCTGCTTTCAGGGCCTTGGTCATACAGAATTCCTTTGAAGAGATGACCTCCAATATTGACCGTCGTTTGATAAGCGTACTGACCATCTCCTCCATCATCTACGCCACTCATTTTAACACACCGAAAAAGCGCATCTGAGCTCACTTCCCCCGGAAAACTTGCCTCCCCCATTTCTAACCCTAAAAACATATATACACAATTATACACATTAATCAACGTCCATAAACACAAGATTACGTTTATGTTTTAATGTTATGTTTCACTTCAAAACAGAACACAACATTTAAATGTTTTTTATCAAACATTTTTTCACACTGAAATTTGATTAAAAATAAATATAGAATGTTGTATTTTTAAAGTAAACAAAATTTGTGCAAGTAGTGAAAGGAAAATTAAACTCACATATATTTTTGTGTTGAAAAATTCGTGTTTCTTCTAACAAAAACATATGGTTCGAATATATGAAGTTGTCTGGATATCAAATTGTTTATAAAGACATAAAAAAAAAAAACCTGCTGAGTGGGATGGCAAGCGAGAAGAGGAGGATGTTCCTGGAAGAGTAGGGTCCCTATGGCGTTTTGGGATACTCGAACCGCCTCCTCCAGCACCGCCACTACCGCTTCCGCCGCCACCTCCAGATGTGGACATATGAAGCTGCTGTTGTCTCTCGCGGCGCCTCGCAACGGGGATCCACGTGCTCCTGACGTGAGTGGAACAATCGAATCCACGGCTTTTACAGCAAGTCCTGCAACGCATATGAGTGCAGTCTTTCTTGGCTTGGTTCCCACAGTCCCGACAGCTAATGGTGATGGATCTTGATGAAGTGGCTAAATCAGAGACGTCGATCTGATGACCTGGATAAAGATCTAAGCTTTGTTGTTGTGGATGTGAATGATGATGCATGAGCATCTGCTCTGGTGGAATCTGCCATACTTGTTGGCTCGAGCTTGGGTTGATATTATTGGTGTTTGCGTTTGATCTATACCAAACCCAATTTGTCTTTTGTTGTTGTTGATTTTCTTCTTCTTCGTCTCCGTTGTTGTTGTTGTTACCTCCTAATGAGAATATCCCAGCCATTTTTTAAGACCTAAAACTTCAAACCCTAATCTTGACCCAACTATATCCATAATTCAGAAACCCTAATTACCATGAAATCCTTATCCTTTTTTCTCCTTCTTCTTCTCACTCAAATTCAGCCTTATACTCCCTTAGCTTGTGGGTGTTGTTGCTGCTCTCCGAATCTAAATTCGAATGTTCTACAAGATCTCTCTTTCTCTCTCTCTCTTGGAACAAAGTGTGTTTCTTGGTAGTGAGTAGTTGAAGTGAGAGAAAGTAAGAAGAAGAAAAAGAAACAGAAGAGAAGAAAGAAAGAAGAATTTAAGCTGTCTACTTATTTATGAATCTTTATTTTTCTCTATAAATTTCTGCAACGCCGCCATGGGCGTTTTTAGATTTCTCTCTCCTCTGCTCTGCTCATCCCTAGAATTTAAGTCTCTCTCTCTCTCCACTACTCTGATTTGGTTTTTGCAGATTCTATGAAACCCAAAGTGAAAAGCTTTTCTTTCCTCTTCTCACTTCGGCTTTGTCTGAACAAAACGCTTCTAGTTCTGTCCGTATGAAAGTAAAAAAAGGATTAAACAAAGACTTTCTCTCTCTGCTATCTCTTCTTTCTCTCTCTACCGACTCAGAGTTTCACACCCACGGGGAATGATCCACCGGTCCTAGCTTTCTTGTTCTCATCCCATGGACCAGAGTTTGCCAAGTGGCGAATGTGCTTAAGCTTGTTTTATCTTAAAACGGATGAATTCAATTCTTTTCTTTGAAAGTTAGCATACATATTTTTTTCGTGGTTATCAAAAAAAAAAAGCTAGCTCATGTGTCCGTACGTATTAATGAACCGTATTTAATTTAGGTTAATTTGAAATCCTACGCGATTAGAAAATTAAATTCTTCTTTTTTTCTTTTTCTTTGTCCTTAAGCTTTTTTTTGTTTAATCTCAAACAATAGTAATTGCTCATCTAGCTGCCTCAGGGTTATATCTTGATCAAATTTATTAGAGCGTTCTTAACGATTTGTTTGGTTAATATGTTTCGAAAGTCTAATGTTACGTATTCAAACATTTACCCTAATTAAGTAAAGCCATATTTAGATTTTTTCTGAGGTAAGTAATCTTGTGATCAATCAGAACAACTCTTTTTTTCCTTCATAAAATATTCCATATATCATTATCATACATGTAAATATATATATATTTATCGATGCTTATGCTATTTGAGTAGACAATAGATTGTTTTAAAAATAGTTAAAAAAAACAAGCCATTCTTAAAATAAAAAAACTTACAAGTGAAAAGAAAATTTTTGGAAAAACGTCAATAGTGTCCACAAAGGGATGACTAAACCATATTTAAATTTAATTTTACATGCATAATTAACAAGCTCTTCTAATTTAGACTGCCACTTTTTCCGGTAAGTTATATATTTAAATATCCGCAATAAAAACATTCAAATATTCTGCTTGTTACCCTCTATAAATCATAACTTAAATCCATGTGTATAAAATCATTAAGAATTAGAGTTATAGTCAATAGTGTATCAAATCATTCACCATGGAGTAGTTATGAAAACAGAGAGATTCGGGGCAGTGAAAAAGAGGCTCTCTTTTTATTGATTGTAGCAAATGATCATATTTATATCGTTATCGAGTGATTTGAATAATTAAAGAAATATTTACAAAAAAAAAACTAAGGAAAGATGAAAAAAAAAAGCATGTTACTCTTTGGACTCTATGTGGCTATACAAGGGAACACTGCGCCACCTACGTGTACTTTTTTGTATTCCTTTCTTTTTACTGTGAATTATATAAATTTCCACGTAAACGACGAAGCAAACTATTGTAATAATATTTGGTATTCGTAGTTTTTCCGGGTTTATGGTTTCTAATAAATAGTCTTTGTTTGAAATGTTGTGGTAGACCAAAAACCTGTTGGATTAGTCTGGATTTTCAAGATCCAGAAAAAAAAAATCTAGTCATTTTTAAATCGGCCCATATTGATGAACGAGTGTAGTCACAATGCCACCTACGAATCCAACCAGAAACAATCATGTAAGTATATCGTTTTTGTTTAGGTGTTTAGAAGAATTAATAGTGGACTCGTACCACATGATGATCCATCCATGATCGTACAAATTAAGTTTAAACCCTAAAAAATATTAAGATTTTTATAAAACCGGCGTTATCAAGATCGGACCGATCCAGGTTAGTCCAGTCCAAAGGTTTTGGAAAGAAAAAGCTATTTAAAATTGTAAAATCTAATGATTATTATACAAATAAGAAAAACAAAAAAAAAAGAGACAGGGAAGGGAATGATAAGTGGGAGAGGCCCGAGAAAAAGACGTTCAGTGTCGCTCGCTGTCTGTCCCTTAAACATGTCGAGAGGTCTCTCGAGCCCTGTGTGTGTTCGTGTTTGCCTCTCCTTTGCGTTGACTCTCTCTTTCTTCTTCTTTTTTTTTTTTTTTTTTTTTCTGTGTGTGCAACCAAACTCTCTCCTTCTCTTCATATAGTTTGATTAAATATCTTATTTTGTTTTTTAGTTTCATGAATAAATAACAAATAGTGTCCCTTGGGGTTAGGGTTGGGGTTGAATGGACGTAAGCCATATAAAAGCTGAGATTGTCGTTGCAGATGAGATAATGAAATATATATTGATTGTAATTGATCAAACTACGAAACTAGAAAACAAACAAAGGAAAACCACGAAACTCTAACTATATAGTCAACTTTAATACATTAAATGAATTTACAATTTATGTGAATAAGGGAAATTGAAAGGTGTTTGCTTCATGAAAGGAGTACATCGTTTGTAAGTCTATTCTCTAGAAGGTCTTAATTATCGGATGGTTGCTTCATGACAGGAGTACATCGGAGCAAATGGGAACAACAAGAACGAGACAATAATGGAGAAAAAAACGAAATTATATTATACTGTAATGGCTGTCATTTTCTCAGCCTTTAAATGTGGCTTTTTGTTGATAATAACATGGCATATTTGAGTCTTTTAGAGAAAGAGTCTAATCTATTATTGGATATCTACATCAACCATATAGTTAAAAAAAGATTAACAGTTATGCACCAAACTTAAAAGTATATATCCCCTTCCCTTTCTGATTAAAAAACATAAGATACTGCTAACTATATCTTTTGATATCTTTTTTGCGTTTGCATATTGGATATAGAGATATGATTGCATATAATTGGGTATCTTTGGTGTGTTTTCTATTTATTTCTTGTCATTTGATTTTAGCTGGATACATAAAATGTTCATCTATACATTCGTCTTTATATACTAAAATATTACATTTATAATTTTTAAATGCATTATACTTATCTAATTAGCTCTCTTAAACAAAAAAAATAAAAAAAAAAATTCGTAAATATATATATATATATATATATATATATATATATATATATATATTGCTGCATTTGCGTTTCACGTACGTTTACGTCAAATTTGTTTGTTAAAGTGCTTAACATTTTCTATTAAACTAGCTCTATTATTTTAACATATAAACGTAACACGAACCGAAAGTTTGATGAAATCCTCTAATGATACTTAAGTTTAATCAAACCCTCTATGGGCATGGATATAAAGTTATAATTAAAGAGCTATGGATCTTACTCGATGATGTAATAGGGCAATGGTTGTTGAATTTCGACTATAGTCCATGCGTTGTTAGTGATTGGTCGGTCGGTCCATATCTTTTTGTAATGATGTGAATCGTGTTTTTTCACTTCACACACTCATTATCCATTTTATCCAATTGGCATGCAAATTATTTTCCCTAAGTCACAACAAATAATTGACTACAGAAGAAGATTCCACTGCACATTTACCTCCATTGCCCATTTAATGATTTTTCTCGTCTAATGAATTTTAATGAGATTAAATTAGGCTTCTGTGAGTGTCCCCACTCTATGAAAATTAAATTAAATTCATACTTTTTTGTGACAAAGCAGGACCACTTCTTAGTCGATATCGAGCCTAGTTAACTTTGAAAGAGAATTTGGTTCATACAATCTCAACTTATGATTCTTTAAATAGAACTATTTCCAGAGACTTGCGTTAGATCATAACTGTCTTCCTGACAGATACATACGCTGCATATATATGTATTAGCAAAATTAAACTAGTGTTTTTCAGATTCCAGAGAGCCATATTAACATTTTTACTAAACTTGTTGCATCTCCCTCCTCTTAGCATCCACGAGTAATGCAAGTCGTGCACATTTACTTTTAGTTTCTTCCAGTTCCTTTGCTAAGTTACTTACCTGTCTCATTATCCATTTATGTCTATGTTAGAACCGCTGTAACAAACAAAGGTTTTGTCTGGTATTGTGTCGCGGAATCAAACTTACCGTCTGTTCCAGTTCAGTCTCTTTCTTTACATATTCCTCGCACCTGTTAAAGAAAGAACACATCAAACTGATTGGGATTCCAAATGTGATAGCTGAAATGAGTTTGTTCATGTTGTGTGTATATATACCTCATGAAGAGTTGTATGTTCTCTTCGCTTATCTCATGCGCTGACTTGCCAACGAGGTTGTTTTCAGTATCCTGGGAGATATTTTCATTTTTTTTTATAAATCAAACTTGTGACTAAAAGTGAAACATCATCAAATGAATTCACTTACGGTAGCCGCAGGTTGAGGGTTGAGCTGCACTGGTTGGAAGTTACCTCTTAAACCTGTTTAATTTCTCAAATGCGGTGCTGCAACAGCAGCTATACGGCTTGAAGTGGCGTTACTAAGACTGATTTCACGTATTATCGGACCACCTTGACTGACTCTATCAGAAGGCAAAGGTAAAGGATTGAATGTATTAACAGTAGGCGGTTGATCACGTATTATCTGACCACCTTGACTAATTTCATCAGAAGGCAAAGGCAAGGGATTGAATGTATTGACAGTAGGCGGTTGATCAGGTATTGCTATCCTTTTCGACTTATCTGCAGGCATTCCATAAGTACAGTATCCGAATACGTGGCAGTGTGTATTCCTGTTTTTCTCCATAACAAGCAGTGGAATAGTCAACCAAAGACATTGCGGTTTGGAACCAAAATGATATTGACATAAATATATTTTAAAGGTTTTGGAGAGGAAGAGGAGACCAGTAATTAGAGACAATCTTTTTCAGCCTTGCCTCCAACCGCTGAAATAGAGAAGACCTCTCAAAATCTTGCTTATCGTGGGCCGGTTCTATAAAGTTTGCTTCAAGAACTCCTGGGGAACAGATTTTGGTTAATGAGTCGCTCCTCCAGGGTTTTATCCCAAGCAAAACATATTCAGTAGAATATATAAGGAGAATGAATCACTATACCCACAACACCACTGCCTCTCCTTTCCCCTCCCATAGTGACCTTCCAGAAAGGCTGTAATGGTGCAAGAGAGATCTCAACTTAATCAAGCCATATGCAAATCCGGACGCTTATGTAACAAATATACTAGCAAACCAATCCTTGAATGTTCTATTAAGCATTTGCATTCTCGTACTATAAGTTTGATTTCTCTGAATTGTCAAGTAACTTTTTTACTACAGTTGTTTCTTTAGATTATCTAGAATTCTAGATCATATAAATGTCTGCTATATGAAAGTGTACCCGGATGAGACGGTTTTTGTGATAGACATTGAAACCACAAACTGCAAGCTTAGGCGCCTCCTTTATAAATCCAACTTTGATTTCAGTGGGAGCCTGTAACAAGAAAATTTAGTGGTTTTTTTTTCTCACAACCTAAACCTAGAAAACAATATTAATGTTTGCAAATAAAAACGTAAACATTATATGCAATGGCAAAATAGCAAAACAATTAGCCGAAACTCAACAACAAAACTAGAAAGAAAGAGGAGGTATTACTTTTTCCTTTGTTGTATGGGGATTGTACTTAATAGTCTCAGGTAATCTTAATTCATCAGCAATGTTGAACTGCTCCACAGGGATTCCACGAAGTATAATTTTGAAATTATTGAACCTTTTGAGATATAACATTGAAGCATAAGCCTAAGGAAGAACAAATAACAAAGTCAATCTTCAAACATCCTTGAAACAAAGAACTATTAAAAAAAAACATATTAAGGATATTACCCTCAGAGAGTAACGTAAGTGGTATGAAATATGAGATCTCAGTTCCAATAAATTATGATGCACCCGTTTACTGTCATGGACACTTTCATCTCGGAGTCGGATGTCCTATACCGATATCAAAGTAAATAATTTAAAAGGTTTGTAAGAATTTCGTCAGCAAAGACCTGACCTAAGACACCTCTGGCAGGATATCTCAGCGAGTATATATAAGGACAAGTGTGTGTTACCTCATTGTCGTCGTGAAAACTCAGCTCGTAGATTCCTTCATCATTAAGCCACAAGTTGTATATAATTACTTTTGTTCCATGAGTTCCAATATCCTCGAGCTGGTGGGTGGAAGATGGAAATAAAAAAGTTAACAAAACAGACCGCTATCACACGGACTCAAAATCTTCAGAATGAATTTAAGGGAGCCACAGCACATTAGGACACAAGTCAAGGAAGAACAATGATGCAATAAAATGTTCATGAGCTGACTTTCGAAAGAAACAACCTGCTGCCAAAGTTCGCCCTCTGTAGAAAACGGAGACCACTTGAGTATAATTTCAAGGCTGGCAGCCCAATCTTCTGCAGATCCATAGATAATTGGTTGTGGTCGCTCCTTGGATGTATCAATATCAATCTGCATTGCATATCGGATCTATCACTTAAGAACAAAGAAGAGTTGCACATTCTAGAGTTTACAATAATTCTTTATTTCAGGCATGAAACAAAAAATGCTGAAGATTTTACCATAGGAACAACGACATCATCCTGACCAGTTTTTCTGAGGAATGTGTATGACAGAAGGCCAACGCTCTGAGTAGATTTGCTAAAACAGAAAAGATAAAAAAAAAAGGTTGAAACAAGAGTATATACCAAATTCAGAGTGTACATGATCAGATATATCAATACCCTCCACGAGTTGAGCGAGTAAAAACAATATCATCAGCTCCAAGTCTCATGGTACTTGTCTTGAAACCATTTCCATCTGAACACAAAAGGTGAAACTCTGGTTAGAGACCGCCTGTTGGAGACCAAGACAGCAAGACCAACTCAACTAGAAATGAGCTCAATATCATAATAACTAAGTAAAACAATTACACTGTCCAATCGTCGTATTAGACTTCTTTGATGAGTAGCCTAAGCTCATGCATTTTCTGAGCCCATCGGGATCCATTCCACCGCCATCATCTTCAAGTTGGAAAAAAAGAAGACACCATGTCATTAACAACATACAAAGCCTCGGTAAGGGAAAAGCACTACACACTCTATAATAGGAAATATACCTTGGAAAACTAAAGCTGGGGAATTATCTTTGACAATATTGATCTTATCAATCTTAACAAACGTAGCACCATTTTGTATCTGAGATATAAGCAATTCAACATAACAACATACAGTACCAATGCTTTAATAAAAAAATTCACTCGCAATGAGCATGAAACGAAAAAGATCATCAAAAATGAACTTAAGAAATCATTTCACCCCTCAGGCATACCTCGTCAACAGCATTGTCAATTAGCTCGGCTATTGCTGCAATACATTACAAGGAAAACAATCATCACCGCATTTTTCTTCATTCTACACCTCCGAGGAAAAGAAAAAAATCACAAATTTATCTAATTGATGGCACCAGTAGAGCCAATTCATAGCTTACCTCCAAAAGCCTATTTGTGTGAAGTAGCATTCGAGTGAAGAAACTTTGGATGAACACGAGCATGCTCAACCATACCTGTCAAATTTCATCTCATCAAAATACCACAAAATCATAATCGTTACGCTTGTGTGTGTGTGTGTGTGTGTGTAAGAGAAGGAGAAGGAAATGACCTGGAGCAGCTGGATTAGTAACACCGGTAGGGATCACGAAGTTTTCTCCGGCCTTCCAAAAGCTCCGGCACTCTAGGTTTTCTCGAGGAGCAACCGTCGCGTCAGCAGTCGTACTTGGAACTTGATGTTTGTCCATTAGGGACGCCATGCTTCGAAAAGCTCCTCTTCCTCCTACTCCGTCGTCATTGTCACTGTCACTGTCACTGTCGAGATTAACGACAACAGAGACTCCCGCATTTTTCGACTCCGGAGCCATTACCGGCGACGGTAAAATCGAATCGACAAACAAATTCGAATTCAATGAAACACCGTCTTCTCCGATTTGACTAGATAGCGACTTTTTAAGTAAGAAAGAAGAAAAGCAAACGTCTTTTTCGTCATCATTGCTTTTCCATTTTTTTATTTGGTTATCAGTCTAATTGGGCCACAATGCCCAAATACTTTACAAGCCCATTTACCAGAAGTGTTAAGTTACTACTTACTACTGTACATACGCTACAAATATGCACATGCTATTAAACAAATACAAGAACACCATGAAAGTTACAAAACAAAAAAAATCAAGACCACAAAAAAAACCTGAATCAAACTAGGGTTCTTTAGATTCAAGATAGAATTAACTCTTAACGTTTTAACTAAGCTTGTTGCATCTCCTTCTTCTTAGCATCCACGAGCAGAGCAAGGTGTGCACATTTACTTTTAAATTCTTCCAGTTCTTTTTCTAAGCTCTTCACCTGTTTTATCATCCAATGTATACCGGTGTTAGAGTCCATGTAATACATAGATGTTTTGTACTGCGGAATCAAACTTACCGTCTGTTCTGTTTCATTCTCTTTCTTTATATATTCCTCGCACCTGTTGAAGAATAATATTTGATTCAGATCCCCACAGAGATATGATATACTGATACGTATTTTTCTCTTCTTATAAATATACCTCATGAAGAGTTGTAAGTTCTCTTGGCGTATCTCACCCGCTGACTTGCCATCGAGGTTGTTTCCAGTATCCTGCCAAGATTTTTTCACTTTAGATCGACTTGTGAATAAAACTATTATCATCCACTGAATTCACTTACGGCAGCTGTAGGTTGTGGGTTGAGCTGCACGGGTTGAAAGTTACTTCTTAAACCAGTGGAATTTCTCAAATGTGGCGAAGCAAAAGCAACTGTACGGCTTGAGGTGGCGTTACTAAGATTGATTTCACGTATTATAGGGCCACCTTGACTAATTTTATCAGAAGGCAAAGGCGAAGGATTGACTGTACTGATAGTAGGAGGTTGATCAGGTATTGCTATCTTTTTCGACTTATCTGCAGGCATTTGATATTTATGGTATCCTAAAAGGTGGCAGTGGCTATACCTGTTTTTCTCCATAACAAGCAGTGGAAGAGTCAACCAAAGATATTACGATTTGGAACAAAGATTATATTGACAAAATTATTTGAAAAGGTTTTGGAGAGAACGAAGAGACCAGTAACTATAGACAATCTTTTTCAACCTCGCCTCCAGCCGCTGAAATAGAGAAGACCTTTCAAAATCTTGCTTATCGTGGGCTGGTTCTATGAAGTTTGCTTCAAGAACTCCTGGGGAACAGATTTTGGTTAATGAGTCTTCAGCCAGGTCTTTACGTCAAACAAAATATAGTCCATGAAATCACAAAGGAAATCAATCAATATACCCACAACACCGTGGCCTGTCGAGTCCCCTCCCATAGTGACCTTCCAGAAAGGCTGTAATGGTGCAAGAAAGAGAGATCTAAACTTAATCAAGGCATATTCAAAGCCTTTCTTTAATGTTTAAGTAACAAGTATGCTAGCAAACCAATTTTTTTAATGTTCTATTGAGCATGTCTTTCTTGTAAATAAGCTGATTTCTCTGAATTGTCAAATAACAATCTTACTACAGATGCTTCTTTAGATTATCTAGATCATGCAAATGTCTGCTATATGAAAGCGTACCCGGATGAGACGGTTTTTGTGATACACATTGAAACCGCAGATTGCAAGCTTAGGTGCCTCCTTTACAAATCCAATTTTGATTTCAGTGGAAGCCTGTAACAAGAAAGCCTAGTGTTTTTTTTTTCTCATTCCCTAGATTAATGTTTGCATATGAAAACACAAACAGTTATGCAACGGCAAATAGCAAAACAATTAGCCAAAGCTCCACATAACAAAACTAGAGAGTAGAAAAGAAAAAAAGGAATCACTTGTTCCGTTGTAGCTGTATGGGGCTTGTACTTAATAATCTCGGGAAATCTGAATCCATCAGCAATGTTGAACTGCTCCACAGGGATTCCCCGAATTATAATTTTGAAGTTTTTGAACTTTTTGAGATATAACATTGAAGCATAAGCCTAGGGATGAAGAAATAACAAAATGAATCTTCAGACATCCTTGGAACAAAACATAATTAGAAAAAGGAAGAAAATATTAAGGAGATTACCCTCAGAGAATAACGTAAGTGGTATGAAATATGAGATCTCAGTTCCAATATTTTATGGTGCAACCGTTTTCCGTCATTCACACTCTCATCTCGGAGCCGGATATCCTATACCAATATCAAAACATATGACCAGACCTAAAACAAAAACACCTCTGGCAAGATATCGCGTCGAGTATATATCAATTGAGGAAAAGTGTGTGTTACCTCCTCGTCGTCGTCAAAACTCAGCTCATAGATTCCTTCATCATTAAGCCACAAGTTGTATATAATTACTTTTGTTCCATGAGTTCCAACGTCCTCGAACTGGTGGGTGGAAGATGGAAATAAAAAAATTAACAAAACAGACTGCAATCACATGGAATAAAAATCTTCAGACTGCTTTAGGGGAACTGAAGCAAATTGGGACACAAGTCAAGGCAGAACAGTAATGCAATAAAATATTCATAAGCTGACTTTCAAAAGAAACAACCTGCTGCAAAAGTTCGTCCTCTGTAGAAAACGGAGACCATTTGAGTAGAATTTCAAGGTTGGCAGCCCAATCTTCTGGAGATCCATAGATAATTGGTTGTGGTCGCTCCTTGGATATATCAATATCAATCTGCATTACATATCGGATCTATCACTTGAGAACAAAGAAGAGTTGCACATTTTCGAGTTTCCAAGAATTATTCATTTCAGGAGTGAAACAAAATCTACAAATGCTGAAGATTTTACCATAGGAACAGTGACATCATCCTGACCAGTTTTTCTAAGGAATGTGTATGACAGAATGCCAACGCTCTGAGTAGATGTGCTAAAAGAGAGAAGAATAAAAAGGTTAAAACAAGAGCAAACGACATATTCAGAGTGAATATGACCAGATATATCAATACCCTCCACGAGTGGAGCGACTAAAAACGATAGCATCAGCTCCAAGTCTCATGGTACTTGTCTTGAAACCATTTCCATCTAAACACAAAAGGGAAGCTCTGGTTAGAGACCACCTGTCGGAAACCAAGACAGCAAGACCACCCGACTAGAAACGAGCTCAAGATCATATTAACTAAGTAAAACAATTACACTGTCCAATCGTTGTATTAGACTTCTTTGATGAGTAGCCTAAGCTCATGCATTTTCTGAGCCCAGCGGGATCCATCCCACCACCATCATCTTCAAGTTCAAAAAGAAAGGAGAGAAACCATATCAATAACAACATCCCAAGCCTTGGTTAGGCAAAAGCACCACAGTCATTCAAAGGAAATGTACCTTGGAAAACTAAAGCTGGGGAATTATCTTTGACAATATTGATCTTATCAATCTTAACAAACGTAGCACCATTTTGTATCTGAGATATAAGTAATTCAAATTAACCAAACACGGTACCGATGCTTTAAAAAACCAGATCACTCGCAACAATCAAAAACGAAAAAGATAATAAAAAATGAACTTAAGAAAGCATTTCAATCCTCACACATACCTCGTCAACAGCATTGTCAAGTAGCTCAGCGATTGCTGCAATACAATACAAAGAAGAAGAAATTGACAAAGATGATCATCACAAAATCACAAATTAATCAAATTGATCGCACCAGTAGAGACAATTCATAGGCTCATAGCTTTACCTCCAAAAGCCCATTTGTGTGAGGTAGCATTCGAGTGAAGAAACCTGGGATGAACTCGAGCATGCTCAAGCATACCTATCAAATTCCATCTCATTAGATACCATAATCGTGATGCATGCGTGTGTATGAGGAAGAGAGAGATGACCTGGAGCAGTAGGAGTCACAACGTTCGGTATCACAAAGTAATCTCCCGCCTTCCAAAAGCTCCGGCATTCTAAGGTCTCTCGAGGAGCCATTGTCGCAGCACCAGCGATTGTACTTGCTGATTCTCTTCCTCCTACTACTCCGTTGTCACTGTCACTATCACTGTCGAGATGAACAACATCAGTGACTGCTGCATTTTTCGCCATAGGAGGCATTACCGTCGACGGTGAAAGTGAATCGAGAAAACGAATTCGAATTTTGTGAAACAAACGTCTTCTCCGATTAGTCTAGACAGACTTTTCAACTACAGCGTGAAGAAACGCAAACGTCTTCTTCGTCATCATTATTCATTGCCTTGCGTTTCTTTTTTTGGGTCAACAGTCTA
Organism: Arabidopsis thaliana; assembly: GCF_000001735.4. Classification (NCBI taxonomy): domain Eukaryota; kingdom Viridiplantae; phylum Streptophyta; class Magnoliopsida; order Brassicales; family Brassicaceae; genus Arabidopsis; species Arabidopsis thaliana. Next base: position 17,169,448 of record NC_003075.7, read on the forward strand.
ATTGGGCTCCATATCTCAAATACTTATAGGCCCATTTCTCAAAAATGTTTATATGAGTAATACGCTTATGTACATACCGTTACATATATGCACATGACAGGCTATTAAGCAAATACAAGAACACCATGAAAGTTGAAAAACAAAAATCAAGAACACCAAAAAAATCTGAATCAAACTAGGGTTTTTTAGGTTCCAGAGAGTTTTAACTCGTAACGCTTTTACTAAACTTGTTGCATCTCCTTCTTCTTAGCATCCACAAGCAGAGCAAGTTGTGCACATTTACTTTTAATTTCTTCCAGTTCTTTTTCTAAGCTCTTTACCTGTTTTATCATCCAATGTATACCGGTGTTAGAGTCCATGTAATAAACGGATGTTTTGTACTGCGGAATCAAACTTACCGTCTGTTCTACTTCATTCTCTTTCTTTACATATTCCTCGCACCTGTTGAAGAATAATATTTAATTCAGATCCCCAAGAGAGATATGATACTGAAATGTGTTTTTCTCTTGTTGTAAATATACCTCATGAAGAGTTGTAAGTTCTCTTCGCGTATCTCAGCCGCTAACTTGCCAACGAGGTTGTTTCCAGTATCCTGCGGAAAAAAAAAATCATCGACTTTAGATCAAACTTGTGAATAAAACTATATCATTGACTGAATTCACTTACGCCAGCTGCAGGTGGTTGTGGGTTGAGCTGCACGGGTTGGAAGTTATTTCTTAAACCTGTGTAATTTCTCAAATGTGGCGCGGCAACAGCAGCTGTTCGGCTTGAAGTGGCGTTACTAAGATTGATTTCACGTATTATAGGACCACCATGACTGATTCTATCAGAAGGCAAAGGCGAAGGATTGTATGTATTGACAGTAGGCGGTTGATCAGGTATTACTGTCCTTTTCGACTTATCTGCAGGGATTTGAGCAGTTTGGTATCCGAAAATGTGACAGTGATTTTGCCTGTTCTTCCCCATAGCAAGCAGTGGAATAGTCAAACAAAGGTATTGCAGTTTGGAACCAAAATCATATTGACAAAATATTGAGAGATGACTGAAAAAGGTTTTGGAGAGGAAGAAGAGACCAGTAATCAGAGGTTATCCTTTTCAGCCTCGCCTCCAGCCGCAGAAATAGAGAAGACCTCTCAAAATCTTGCTTGTCGTGGGCTGGTTCTATGAAGTTTGCCTCAAGAACTCCTGGGGAACAGATTTTGGTAATGAGTCTCCCCTCCAGGGTTTTAGCCCAAACAAAACATATTCAATTGACATATAGAAATTATAAGGAGAATGAATCACTATACCCATAACACCATTGCCTCTCGTTGACCCTTCCAGAACGACCTTCCAGAATGGCTGTAATGGTGCAAGAGAGATCTCAACTTAATCAAGCCATATACAAATGGAAGCTTAAGTGAAAATATACTAACAAACTTACGAAAGTTGCTTCTTGAGATTAAGAGCATATAAATATAACTGCAACATCAAAACGTACCCGGATGAGACGGTTTTTGTGATAGACATTGAAACCACAAATTGGAAGTTTAGGGGCCTCCTTGATGAATCCAACTTTAATTCCAGTGGCAGCCTGTAATAAATAAGAAAGCTTAGTGGTTTTGCACTCGCAGTCTAAAACATTAAAATAAAACCAGCGAGTAAAACGAAAGAAAAAGAGGAAGTCTTAGTTTGTATTACATAATCCACTGCAGCTGCTTGGGGTTTGTACATTATTGTCTCAGGATGTCTGAATTCATCAGCAATGTTGAATTGCGCCACAGAGACTCCCCGAAGAATAATTTTGAAGTTTTTGAACTTTTTGAGATATAACATGGAAATGTAAGCCTAAGGATAAAGAAACTATGTCAGCCTTTGCACATCCTTGCAACAGTAAAAAAAACTAATTAGAAAGAAGATATTCAGAAGGATTACCCTTAGAGAATGTCGATAGCGGTACGAAATATGAGATCTTACTTCCAATGTTTTAGCGTGCAACCGTTTCCCGTCCTGGGCATTTTCATCTCGGAGCCGTATATCCTATACCAATATTAAGGAAAATAATTGAAATACTTTAAAACCCAACTTTTGCAAAAAACTTCATCATAAACCCTTTAAGGAAGTGTAAGTACCACATCATCGTCGTCAAAACTCAGCTCATAGATTCCTTCATCATTAAGCCACAAGTTGTATATAATTACTTTTGTTCCATGTGTTCCAATATCCTCGAACTGGTAGATGAAGAATGGAAATAAATGAATGAATAAACAAGCCACGTTAATATAACACTCGGAACCAGAGTTTTTTAAAGGAAACAACCTGCTGCAAAAGTTCGACCATTGTTGAAAACGGGGACCATTTGAGAAGAATGTTAAGGTTGGTAGACCAATCTCCGGGAGACCCATAAATAATTGGTTGGGGGCTATCACTGGATATATCGAAATCAATCTGCATTGCAGATATGATAACATCAAGACAAAATAATCGTTGCAGATTCATGAGTTTCCAAACAAAAAGCTACATAAGCTGAGGATTTTACCATAGGAACGATCACATCATCCTGACCAGTTTTCCTAAGGAATGTATAGGACAGAAGACCAATGCTCTGTGTAGATTTGCTAAAACAGAGAAGATAAAAGTATGTTTAAGTTAAAAACAAGAGCATCCGCCAAATCCAGACAGTAAATGTTCCAGATATATCAATACCCTCCACGAGTTGAGCGACTAAAAACCATGGCATCAGCTCCAAGTCTCATTGTACTTGTCTTGAAACCATTTCCATCTACACACAAAGGTGGAACTATAGTTACAGACCTGCCTTTTGTAGCAAACTAGAAAGAAGATTGATGTCCGATCAACAAAATATAACAATTACATTGTCCAATTGTCGTATTAGACTTCTTTGACGAGTAGCCTAAGCTCATGCATTTTCTGATCCCATTAGGATCCATCCCACCACCATTATCTTCAAGTGAAAAAAACAAAAGAAGGATAATGTCATGCACAAGATTCAAAAACTCCTTTACGCAAAAGCACCACCAATACATTCAAAGGCAGTGTACCTTGGAAAACTAAGGCAGGTGTATTATCTTTAACAATATTGATCTTATCAATCTTGACAACGGTAGCACCGTTTTGTATCTGAGGAAGAATTAAACAAACATAACCAAACACTACACAATTCCATTGGCAATGAGCAAAAACAAAAACAGAACCTAAGATAAGCATTTCACTCCTTACACATACCTCATCAACCGCATTGTCAAGTAGCTCGGCGATTGCTGCGATTCAATACAAACATGATCATCACAAAACTGATTCGTTCTACCAACTGATAGCTAAAACAGAGTATATTCATAGCTTTACCTCCAAAAGCCCATTTATGTGAAGTAGCATTCGAGTGAAGAAACTTTGGATGAACACGAGCATGCTCAACCATACCTGTCAAATTTCATCTCATTAATAAGTACTCCAAAACCCATAATTGTGGAGCGTGAGTGAGAGAGAGATTCGAAGAAAGAACCTATGGCAGTTAGAGTAACACTTGAAGGGATCACAAAGTTTTCGCCGGCTTTCCAGAAACTTCGGCACTCTAGGGTTTCTCGAGGAGCCACCGTCGCAGCATCAGCGATCGAAACTTTCTGATTCTCTATTAGAGATGCCAAGCTCGGAACCATTCCTATTACTCCTCCGTTGTCGTCGTCACTGTCACTGTCACTGTCGATATTTACGACATCGGCGACTGTGTAATTTTTCGCCATTACCGACGGCGACAAAACGAATTCGAACAAAACAGCGTGATGTTTCCCTATTTGAAACTAAAACAACGCGTTGTGTGCAGATCACTAGAGCTTTTGCTTTAAGAGTCAGTTTAACTAATAGTAAGAAAATTTTAATCTCCGATACTGTATATAGCTTTGCTCTTATGGCGAAAAAAAAAAAAAAAAAAAGGCTTTGCTCTTACGGTGCAGATCACTAAATCCTAGTTGGGTCAAAAGCCCAAGCCCAACTATGCTAAAAGCCTATAAGGCTATAACCCATTAGATATATAATGTCTGGAGATTATGTATCGAACATAAATTAATTACTGAATCCAAAAGTGTTAATGATAGTATGATAGTACTTCACAAAAATTGTTTAAGCTGATCCGAGATATTTTGAGAGTTGGAAAAATCAAACACAAACTTTATTAAAGTCTAAAAGTAAATAAATAAAAGAACAGCAAAAATCCAAGCAGAAAACAAAATACGTAATCTAAAAAGAAAACAAAAAAAAATAAAGTTCTAAATGAAACCAACGACTAAAGAAGTTTAGGCCCTAGTGTTGCCAGATTCTAATTCCTCTACTGGAAAGAAATATCTGTTATGCAACATAATTGAATCAGCGGCAACAGGTTCATTGTCTTGGTTCCTATGCCATGTGTAGTATGCGTGAGTTCTATTGTAAATCTCCAAAACTGCATGACCAAAACTAGCTTCTCTATACGCCGAATAGCTCGGTTGCGGATCAGTAAAACTGCAAAATTAGATCAAAGCCACAACAAGATCTTAGTATCATATCAACAATATGACAACAAAGCAATCAAATAAAATGTTTTTCTTTTTTACCTATTTGCGATTCCTTCAATGTTTCCTCCATCTCCGATAGTGATGTAGATTGGAGCAGAAGGGTCTTTCACAGGATAGCTCAAGCCATTGGTGATGTTGTATTTAATATTGGAGACACGTTCGGATCTCTCATAGGAATGGACGTGACCAGACAAAACCAAATCAACCTTGCTGTTAACGAACCACGACTCAAACATTGCTCTCATGCTCTCACCTTCCATGTAATGGTAGTTATTACTGTTGTACCACGGCGAGTGAACCATGACAATAAGCCATGGAGTCTCTTCTCTGTTCACCTTCTTCAACTCTTGCTCGAGCCACACGTATTGAGGTGTGTATTTTCCTGAAATATGAATAACACGTTATTCAAAAAAAAAACAAGAAACAATAATCTTAAAGATGTTACGTGTTTACTAATTACCGTAGGCAGAATAAGAGGAGAGGACGATGATGTGAGCAGATGCACGTCTAATAGAGTACCAAAGAGGAGATATGCTCTTCGAGGCCTTGTAGGCGTTATGATAACGGTGAATGTAGGGCTTGAAGGCATGAGGCTCCCCCTAATTAAGATTCATATGGTTATTAAAGTTGAAACTACTGATCAGAAAAAAAGCAATAAATTGAGAGAATTATAATGTGAACTTACAATGTTTGGGACAAAATCAATTTCGTGATTCCCGGCAGCATAGATGAAGGTTTGGTAAGCAGCACAAGGCTCCACGAATCTTCCCCACGAATCCCACTTTCTCTGATCATGGTTTGGATGGTCATCTGCGTAAGATAAGTCTCCAGGGAAGAGAACAGCTTGGCCTTTAGGGTTTGACATGTAATGATATAATGTCTCGTTAGAAGCTAAAGTTTGTCCAAGATCACCTACAAAACACAATGTAATTATTAGATCGAGTTGGAAGTATTAGTTATATCTAGTTTCAAAAGATAGGTAAAAGAAAATTTAATTACCAATAATGCCGAAAGTGTATGGAACGTCAGGTCCAACCTTTGGAGGACTAGTGAAGGAAAATTGTCTAACGGATCCATCAGTTCCAACCTCATAGATGTATTTGGTATCATACTGCCGAAAAGATATAAGAAAGAAACTTTTATAAAAACTTTTGAAACAAGAAAGTGATGTTGTTACTTATATAACAAGTTAAATTATACAAATTACAAACCTCGAGTCCTTTAATTGTGGCGTGATGAAGAAAACCAGAAGTATAGTCATAAAATCGGTAAGACGAGGTAGAGGCATGACCTCTCTTCTTTTTCGGTTTCACATCACCATCAACTGCCTTCCAATAAGTAACCACGTTTGAACCAGCTAGGTTTAAGGGGGTCACCCACGATATGATTATACCACGTCCATTGTAATCTCCTTGGACGATATGAACCTAGCCAAAGATACAAGAAATCAAGATGGATTAATTGTTTTGTTAAGATACAAAATATACAATCAGGGACTTCAACAAAAAAGACAAAAATAATAATAGAAAAAACAACGTGTGGCCTCTGTACGTAAAACATAATTAATCGTTACTAATTATTCCCATGTGCAGACCTTACTGATATTGATACTTTTAAATTCAGAAACTTAAACCCTAAATTACCAAACACAAATTTATGATCTAAGAACCAGAAAATCAAAAAGTAGAACTAAGAAATCAAAACCTGTTCCGGAGCATTATGACCAGCCGGAGATGGAAAAGTTTCGAGAGACATCTCAGTTGATGGTTGAGCTGTGCGGACAAAGTTGCTTGTTGTTCCACTATTGATTACAGTGGCAATGCTTAGAAACACAAAAACAAGTAAAATTTTGTTCATCCTCATATTTGATCTATGATCGTCGCTGCTTAAAAAGTTTTGAGTATGTTTCTTTCTGTTTTCTGATTAAACGTATGGGTGACAACGTTTTATATAGAACTTAAATTGAAGTTTTTTTTTTTTTTGCAAAAGAAGAGATAAAGTTGGATTTTAAAGAATATTCGAATAGAAATAGGATTCTTATAGCCTAGTTATAGATATTAAACGGTTATTGAGATTATCATGGTCGTATTTTCGAAACAAACTTTTTGGGATAATGTTGCATAATTAACCTCGTATAGCATAATTTTATCGCTTCTTAAAAGTCAAAATTTGGTTTCAAGTCATAAAGGTTTCATAATTTAGTTTAAGGGGAATAATTCAGTTATTTTTTACTTTATTGTAAAATATATATTGGAAAAATAGCTATTCTGCCGACAAAAAAAAAATAGCTATTCTAGGGTATTTCTCTCGATTTTTTTAATATTAAAGATTTTCTCCAATTTAACTTCGGAGAAAAAGCTTTTATAATTTACGAAGAAAAAATAGTTTATGAAACATAAATATTTTGTTAGATAAAAAGAAAAAGGGAAAATAGAACTAAATTAGAAAGTGAAACGACAATAGGTTTGAAAGAAATGGGTCACCATAGGATCTCCTTTCTCCTAAACCTGAACCCTCTTTAGTTGATTACAAAGACAAATCAAAACCAAACCTTAAACTGACTTCATTCAGACCCACCAATCCCGGTCTCCATAACCGGTTAAAATGGTCGGTGGTGACCGGTGGCCTGAACGTTTTTAATGAGCCACGGAATTGCCCGAGACTCATCACAACTCTACAGACTCTTCTCTCTTATCTATCTGAAACTACTCTAACCCACAAATGTCTCTGTTCAAACTAACACACACACACACATATTTTAAACACAGCTTACAATTTCTTTTCTTCAACTCTCTCTGTATTGTTTGGTTATACATTTTGTAGACAAAGGGCTCAATGGTTGTCTTTAAGGTCTCCAAGTGCTTACAGATGTCTCTGGGGCACAAACTGCTTCAACAGTCAACCGTTTCAGCACATTTGGACACGGGTCTTTCCCGAAATTGCTGTTGGATATCGTCACTGCGCATCTCGCTTTCCCTACACACTTCTGCATATATCAAAACACACCGTGGTTAGAAAAAAAAAGAAGAAGAGTCTGATTCCAGTTTTAGCTGTGTAAAGATTATATCTTTTACCCTCTCTAAGATAGCGTATGAGGTAGCTGCGTGACACTCTCCTTGTTGGTAACTCCCGCAGGTTCCTAAAGGAGTTCCAAAGCTTGCAAATTTGATGGATGCAATTGCTTGACCTGGACTACATTTCAAATGAACCTTGGGTCTATGAAATGTCTGTCCCTTTCCGTAGCTTTCGATTTGCCAGTTCTTGATATTCGGGTGGTATTCAGAAACTTCAGCACAAACTCCTGATACTGATCTTTTGACCAAAGAGACAGTTGATGGGTTTCCACCAAGCTCCTCGAATATGACCAACAGATTTTGGCTCGGCTTTAACCAAGCTCTCGGCACATGGTACCACCTTTGTGTAGGTTGACCACAGCCGGTTTGGCATTTGTTCGGTTTATATGTTCCAGTGTAGCTACAATGACTGCAGTCACCAGTCGCAAATGCTGTCCAGTATCTTCCGATGCTCTCACCGTTCACCCAAATCTGACCTTTTCCCATTCCTTCCATGTCCAAAGCAAGCGGCTCATTTCCTTCGGGCGCATCAAAATAAGTCTGAAATAAAACAAAATATACTCGTTAGTTCAGATTCTTAATTAGAAAAAAAGCTTTGTTGAGTTGTGTTGGATTCAATCAAACCTTGTGCCATGTCAAAGGCTGAGGCTTTTGTACAGTTAAGGACGCATCCATCCATCCAATAGAGGGAGTGTTGGTTGGAAATGCAAGATTCATAGCTTCACCTTTCAGTCCCACCTGATGAAAACAGAGTTAAACAACTTAATACAGAAAAAAGGGATCAAAAGAGAGAAATCACGAGAAAATAGGATAGATAAAACACCTGGTATGTCCATTTCTGCCATGACAAATCCATTTTCCCTTGACTCAACCCATGCAATGCCACCGGACCCAAGATTCCAGTATTCCATGACTCAAAGTGTCCACCCACATTCTTCAAAAACGAAAAAGAGGAAAGGGGTCAGGATAAGAGAAAAACGAAAAACATCGTTTACACGGAAGAGAGAAAAGACTACTAACTGGTAATCCAACAGCAACACTCAGCAACGCAATTCTGTTAGTTCCAGAATGCAGATTGATCTTTCCCTGATAAGTAAATCTCCTGTTTTGCCTTGTTCCAAAGGCAGAACCTGCAATTCATATATTATAAGTTTGCATCAGAAATTCTCTAATAGAACAAATTAACAGGCCAAACTAGTGGAAGTATCATACCTGAAAGCTGTCCATTGACAAATATATGCACGGCATGGCCTGTAGATTGAATAATGAGAGTTGGTAGCTCTCCTCCATGCAAGAATGATTCACTGTCACCGATATCAACACTACATACCAATTCCACATGTTTGTTAGCACGTGTCGAGAATCACTTTGAAGCTAGGGAAAGTTTACATTGTATAAGGTAGCAGACGGGTTTTTCTTTTACCTCGTCATGTACCAAAGATAATCGCTTGTGTCACGCGTGACATTTATCTGCTCCAAGAGTCCGTGAGTGGTGAATGTGGAGCTGTCATCTAGAGAAGAAAGATCTTCCAAATAACTCTCCCACTGGAAATTCTTTGTGTCTGTAGGCAACATTTCCATCTGGGATGTTTGAACTCCAACCTTAAATTAAACAAGAGAAATCCACAAGAATCAGAAAAAACACAGAGAATTTGAGGAACCATAATTCTGAGTTTCAACCATATACACTTACCTTTGCAGTATTGAAGACTGCATTTCTACAGTCTGGAAGAATACTGATTGACCAAGGAGGTAAGTTATAATGAACGTTGTTAAACAAAACTCTTGCTGCCGATTCTGTATCATAGTTAGCTAGGAAAGCCGAACAATCTCCTGATTCTGCAGAGTATACATGAGCCTGGGAAAATAAAGTAGAAAAGAGGATATAATTTAGTAAAAGCTACAGAAAGTTTCTACAAGTAAACCAAAACAAATCTCTCATAATAAATCCATACTTGTTGCTTGTTTCCTATTGATGTAACAACGGGATCAGCTGACACCAGAGCCTTCTCACACATCTTGATAGCTCTGTGGAGTTCCTTTAGGTGACCATATTTAGGTTGTCTGATTAAACCTGTTTAACATTTAACAACGACTCACTTAGTACATAAAGCATTGCATCAACTTATATTTCAATGAATGTGTAGAAAGTTTTGTTCGCTGCTTGTCCTTACCATATTCGTCGATCGGAGCATCATAATCATAGCTGGTGGTGACAAATGGACCTCCGGCTGTTCTTCCAAAGTTAGTTCCTCCATGATACTGTTCTCAAGAAAAGACAATGGATCTTATATTTTAAAGATGCTCGATGATAACCAAAGCTTACAGTGTGTAAGGAGCTAGATGATTAACCAAAATGCTAAAGTGTACATACCATGTAGTAGTTAACAAAAGATCCTCCTTTTTGTATGAAACGTGCAACACCAAACGCCAGATCCTGAACTGGTCTATGGTGCATTGGCCCACCGAACTCAGTGAACCTGGTAATGCATTTCCAATTTACAGAATAAAAAAGGTTACCGATTTGAAGAGAACAAATCCATGTACAGATATAAAGGGAAAGCAAATGAGAATCTCTACCAGCCGCTCCATGCCTCTGTCCATATCAAAGGCTTGTATGGCTTGTTCGGAGCAAATGAATCACAGTAGAAACCGTTACATGTGTTTATCTGTCAACCAAAACCAATGAGTTAGAGTTCATTCTTCAAAGTCAAAGACATTCACCCACTCTAGACTCATTAATTAAGTTATTACAATGCTTATGCAATCAAAAGAAACTCACCACAGGGTCAGGGGCATCGTCTTCTTTGCACATGACCCACGGGACACCAGTCTCAGTTGCTATAGCCATTTTAGCTGCCCATGTCATGTAGTTGTGACCTTCAGCGCCCAATAACTGCCCTTGTCTTCCATACTCATTCTCAATCTACAGTCAAATGAAAGATGACACCTTTCTATTAACTCACATAGATCCCTAAAACCATAAATCTGCATGATCTCCAATCCGAGCACTAATCTTTTCCATTAAAGTTTTTACCTGAGAAAGGATAATGGGACCACCCTGGGACTCGAACAAGTTCTCACTCTTCATCAGCTCAACTATTCTCTCTGTGAATCCTTTCATAGCTCTCTGCAAACATTATCACAACAACATTCATATCACAAGTTTTAAGCTTCTAATAAAGTAAATGTTCTAAGAGGAAAAATTAGATAATGGAAACTCAAAGTGGAAGAAAAGAGACCTTAAAAGGCTCATTATCTGTTCTGAAGCTGATTCCAGGAACATACTTGAGCCAAACAGGGAATCCTCTGGTCATTCCAAAAACAAAAACAAAAACTTTAGTGAGCAGAAACAGAAACTGAATTCATACACACATAAGTAGCCAAATCTAGAGGCGTCTGAAGCTGAAGAGACAAGAAAGGAAATTTGGTAATTACCCAAAATTCCACTCGGCGCAAACATAAGGTCCAATTCGAAGATGAGCATATAAACCAGCTTTGTGAATCGTCTTCACGAATCTCACCAAATCATTTCTCCCTTCAAAATCGTACTGAGAGGAAGAAAGGAATCATCAATATTCAAAGAACATAATGTATAAAATTGGAACATAACTGAAGAAAACAAGTAAGAAAAAGTATACTTTTCCAGGAGAAGGCTCATGAAGATTCCAGAACACATACGTCTCAATCACATCAATGCCTCCATCTTTCGCCTTCTGAATCAAATCTTCCCACATCTAACAACAAGAACAACAGTTAAAATTAATAAAGCTAAAACCTTTTTGATAAATTGTATAAAACAGAACATAAAGGAAAGAAACATAGGGTCTTTTTGTTAAACCCAAAAGAAGAAAAAAGAGAAAAGTTTAGGGCTTTTGTTAAATCTTACATCAGGAGTGCTTCGAGGGTAATGTATGGAGCCAGAGAAGAGGATTCGTCTCTGTCCATTAATGAGAAGTGCTTTCCGGTCATAAGTAACTCCACATTGCACAAATCCAACACCTAGAATCAAAAACCCTAAGCAGAACCAGAGAATCAGTCTCGAAGCAGAATCTCCAGTCCCCATCTCCCGCATTCACCTTCACAAAGAGAAGAACCAAGCTACTTCTTCCGTGTCTGTGTTGGTCTTTCTTAATAAGGAGAGAGAAGGAAGGAAGAAGAAGAAGAAGAAGACGAAGGAGAAAGAGAGGAAGAAGAAGGGGGTTTTATTGCACTTCACAAGTGTCTCTTACTCGCATCATCACTGCGTGGCCGTGAGCTACCGACGCTTTCCCACCAATTTTTACGCATTTTTATTTATTGTTTTTATATCATATAACGGAAATATAAAAAAACGGGAAGATGTAAAGAAATAAAATAAAGTAAGAGTTGATTATGATATTAGGGTGAAAAAAGTGGCACGTTGATTGAATTAAAGCAGCTAATCACGCTATATTTTATTTCAGTTTCGTTTTCTTTTTTTTGTTTGGTTGATTGATTTAGTGCGTCAGTCTAGTCACTAACTTAAAACATATTATGTGTTTATGGCTGAATATTGTTATGGGTTTGAGTTAGTGATTAGTAGATGTTGAAATTTGATTTGGTCATTTAAACTGATATAAAAAGATAGAGTACGTGAAGTACTTTGGTTTATTAGTGAGGAGTCTTGTGGACAGTCGTCAAAATGGATTCACATTGTACAAGTGTCTTCCACTTCCAAAATCACAGTGTACCTGTCATTTAGATATGTGTACAGACTTTACCATACTTATTAAATTCACATTGTTCCAGAAATTGATTTTGTAGTTTTGTTTGGCCTATAGTTATTATATGGTCTTCTTCGGTGGAATTTGGTTTTAGTAGCCTTTGAACTTTGTAGATTTGGTGGATATGTCATATACTACTATTTTACAATTTATTTGGTAAGTTTCTTTGAAGATCGGTTGGATATAATTTTGGGTTCTTGGATCTGATGAAAGTTCAAATTTATCAGCCCACTTGAGATTAATTAAGAGATGCTTCCTTAATCAAAGGATTAGCTGTAAGTTTGTAACTGTCAAAAGAAAGAAGATATAAATCACACAAAAGACATAAACATGTGAATGAATGCTCTTTTGTTGCATATAGTGAAATTCCAGTTTTACCCTAAATCATTTTACGCTAGTTTCACCCACCGACACCGACAGTAGTCTGCATTTATGGGTTTGACTCGTGAATTCACATTTTGACTAGGGGTATTTATGGAATATAACTGTGTAACAGTTGGGATAATTGAAGGAAAAAGAATAAATGAGAAGTGTCTATTAGAACTATCCCGGTACGTACGGTCCGACATTCAACTTCCACTTAAGCTATCATCTCTTTTATTATTCCTAAAATATGTTTTCAATATTTTCGAGTTCTGGTCAGATTTGCAATCAGATGCGATATCAATCAGCTTTTCTAATTGTCGGAAACTTCCAAATTTTAATTTATGAGTCTTGTTTTTATCTATTTGTTTAATCAAATCAAAATGTTGTTTCTATTCGTTTCATTTACTCATTATTAAATCAAAATCGATGCATATTGAGAAATTCTTATACTATTTACTAAAATTTCATAAAGGTTATAATGAAAGTACTATGCTACTAATATTCTTATTTGATTTTAGTTTTTTTGTTTGTTTGTTAAAGTTATTTGATTTCAACAAATAATGATCATTATCGTGTAGTTTATTCAAGTTTGATCATGTACTATATATGTAACTATTTCCCTGGTAGAAAACACCATCCTTGATTTTCATACGATGGGACAATAACCAATATAAGATAATTTAATTTGTCTATTAGTGGACCTAAGTGGTCAAAATAAGTCTCATTATATAACTAGTTAACTAGTTAATTTATTTAAATTTGATACTTCAGTCATCAAATAAAGCTGATTGTCAAGATTTTTAGTCCTGGTGTCCACATGGGATGTTTTAATAATAAGGAAACGAGAGATTATGGATTTGTATTAAACCCTAATAAGGCTTCGACGGCGTGAAATGCGGAGAGAAAACGGGAAAGGATTGCATCCACTCTTACTAAGCTTTACCTAAACAGCTAAACTATATAACTATTGGTTCTAATGTTAATTTCTATTTATTTGTATATGTTAAGTATTATTTTATATAGTAAAATACAGATAGATGTTGCAAAGTAAACTACTTCGCCAAAATAACCATGTTTTATGCTAATGGTGGTTGAATTTTAGTTGGAGAATCAACAACTAGTTTCCACTAAAATATCGCTAACTCTGAAACTTTCTTTTGTTCCAAACTAAAGGATCAAAAAGGTTATAGTAGATTTAAATCATTAACCTTTTCGAAAATTTGTTTATAACAACTTCCTTCCCTTCATTTCAAAATAAAGAAAGAAAAAAAACATTACCCTTCCATTCACATGGTGAAATCTTCTTCTAATATTTTGTTGGTGGCTAAGTTTTCTCTCTTTTTTCTTTAGACATCACCATATTTCTTTTTATATTGGTGCAGAAACTAAATATGTTACCACCACTCTTTTTATAAAGTATACTTTTTGATAATTCTAAACAATATACTTATATACTAAACACAACAATTCATCAAATCCATGTAAACGCATATACTATTTCATCTATGTGTTGTAGGCTGGTGCTTTAGGGTCCTACCTTCGTTACCACCCATCTTGGTTCTGTGTGAACGAAGACGAAACTCTTTGGCACGTGGGAAAAAGCTTCGGTGCACGTGTCTCGTATGAGTTTGTTCTTTTCTTAACCACACACACACAACACCGTTCGTTTCCTTCGATTATCATTGGCTTAGAACTCTCGAGAAACCAGATGATTTCTCACTCCGTTAATCGGACTCCGTTACGCTGAGTTGTTATTTTTCTTATTCTATTTATATCTTTTGTTTGATTACATTATGGGAGTGCATTTTATATTCAAGGAAAAAGGCAATTCTCACACGCCTCTCAGCGAATTAAGATTACGTCTGTCGGAGTTTCGATCTTTCGCTTGTTCCCAAGACAAATAAAGTTAGTTTTCATTCTTGTGCTAGCTATATCGACCTATGTGTAACGCTAGATCTAAATTCAGCATATCTTGAGAAGCATCAGATTTTCTTATGAATATGGCAAATTTTTCCAAAATCCATCAACTTATTACTTATCTATCACAAGACCACATATTTGTATAAAATGAATAGTATTGATTATTTATTTTGATACCAAAAAAATTAGATTAGTGATTATTACCATTTGGAAAGAAAAAAAAGAGAGAGAATTTGATCATATTTAGAAGAAAAAAAAAACTCTTTAAATTGCAAGCTGAACGTCACGCACTCACGGGTCTGGACGTAATCAGAATACAAGATTCACTGACGCCAAAGTAACTGTAACTGTAACTTTTTCTTACCACTTGGTAAAACTAAAAAGGAATCTCGGTCGGATCCTGAGGCTTGATTTAGCGCCACGTTAGTCGTCAGTTAACTTTCGCGCCTTTGACTCTTCGTAGCGATCCTTTTCATGTCGCTTTTTTTCCTTTGTAACTTTTTTTGTTTTTGCTTTAAACATTTTTGTTTCTTTTTTACAACTTTTTCCATTAAAGAAAAAAACCTTTAACCAAACCCTTTACAACAATACAACATTATGGAAGTACAGGAGTTTATAATCATGTTTTATAAACATAATTATTGCTTACCAAATGAAATGAGACATGTCGATCAAATTACAATTTCTAATTGCCGTTATCAAAGGATCCACCTTTTTTTGTTATAAGCTTACCGTTGAGCTCATCATCTCATCAAATGATTAATTTCTGTTGACTGTTGATAAACTTTTACAACGAAACTGTCGACTGAATACCTTTTCGATGTCGCATTAACTGTATATATCTTCGTTATTAATACTATTTTAACAATTTTTACGGACCACTAGCTAGTACATGCAAATAAGGAAACTGATCTGTATAATTGATGGAGATCTTTTTGTATTAAAATTACAATGTTACCACACCTTACTTCGTAAATAAGAATTCATCATCTAGTACTTCACATGTTCGATGGTTGAGTCAATCATAAATAATATAGATCCCCACACCAAAGGAGTCATTTGCGTTTCAAGGAAAACATTACATTAAATGTTGATAGTGCCATGACTGTATTACCTCAAATATGGGGATGCAAAAATATCTACTATACAGAAATGTTTCTGTAACCTAATCGAAACTAAACTATATTTATAATATGATTATATGATCGTACCGATTTGAACTAATTGAACTATATATGAATACATAATATCATAACAAAAAAAGGTATTTGTAGAAAGTATAAAGAAAAAATTAAGCTTAAATAAAACTTAAATTGTATTTAATTAGTATCAAACTAAATCAAATAGCGACGCCTGCAACTTAATTTATCAATCCCTCGCACAAAACATTCTTTCGGGATAATAGAACATAATTAATGATATGCTATAATAACATCTATAATTTGGTTCAATTTTTGTTAGACAAAGGCTTCGCATGAAATGAATATAATAACGGTCATTAACGAGACTTATGTTAATGACCTTCATGGAGTCATTATTAAAGCGTACATAATTTTAAAGAATTATTGCAAACCATTATATTGTTTTCTTTCTCCCATGATCCGTGAACAAACATAACATAAATATTTAATATTATCTCTAGAATTTGTTGTTGGTCATGAAAGAAAAAAACATGATACGGACGGACCATGCCGTTGAACATAGTCATCGAGATCGATGGTTGAATTGACCATACAAAGAGACATATATAAGCACGTAGCAATAATAGCTTTTTTAATATATACATATACTTACAAAGATATAGTTATTATTTACAGTGGACATATACATTAATGTTCACCATAATTACTTGCTTGCTTAACATATATTTAATCATTCAGAACCTTAAACATTCTTATTGTTAATCATTCGTTGCCCATTTGGTCGAGACCCGCGATCAGATATTTTTATCTTTTTTTTTGTGTGCCAATAAAATATTTATATATTAAACGAACTTAGGAACTTTTCCGATTTTAGACTTAAATCAATGTTCGAAATTCAATTCTCTATATCACTCAAATTACAAGGTTATAGACTTATAGTCAGGCCCGGCCCGCCGTAAAGTGTCGACTGACTATAGTATACTGTGAACTATTGATTGTATTACAAGTTTTCAACCATGCATATGGTTAGTACTTCGTTGTAACTGTAATTTTTTTTTATCATTTTTTGTTTGTTTGGGCCTTAGTAGTACTTCTAGAATAATGGATGCATGATTCATGTGCCATTTCAAACAAAAATCATACATTGCTGAACGACAGTACAAAAAATAAATAAAAGTAGGCAGGGGATGTTGGCTTTCGCAGAACTATTATTGATTTTGTTAAAGCATGAGCTTCACAATATAAGACGTTGTTGAAACAGAAACAGAGGAGCTGGAACAGATACTCAAGCCAAAGCTAAATTCAGAATTTTTTATTAAAAAAAAACATAATGCCAATGTAAGATGCAGTTTTTACTGAATCATATAAGCTTTCGAGACTTGGAGTCAGTTTGGGAACTAAGAATTATCACCTAGTTTTCTATATGTGAACCAACATATATAATAATTTCTTTTTATTTACGGAGTGAAATAATAAATAAATTTTTATCTTGATCCATCAGAATTAGCTCGAGGGTGAACAATTGGTTAGAAATAAACGTGGGCAACCATGGGCCAAAATAAGCTAAGTAAGGGCTTAATATCAAATATATCGGCCCAAAATGTTGTACTTATTAATGAATTCTAACATCACAATAAAACAGTTTAGTTTGATTTATCTCTTCTTTAAAACCTTCAATGTCAACACATGTGAATGTGATACAACTAAAACATTTTATTTTTTGGATAATATGGACAAAACAAGTTCTTAGTATAACTCCACACTATCTAAAACAATTACAGTCATGCATGTGGAAATATAAATTTTTTTGCATTGATACTCCAATTTATGATTTGCAATTATATACATAAAAACTGAAGTCCTGGCATATACCTCTTCAGAAATACAGTTATTTAATCATTAATTTGCTTGTACATTGAATTAAGAACAATAATATATATTTATTAAGAACAATAATAAAGTAGACGAATAAAACCCATCGTTAAGTTAAAAAAAACAAAAAAAAATAATGCTGAATATCGGCGGTGTCGATGATGACATAGAAAGGCTCCACAAATTTGATAATAATGGAAATAATTATAAGGTGGGTCGACGTAAACAACATGCACGTGTATTCCCCATGGACCTGTTTCGTCTTTCGTGCATGGCATTGTCCTTACTATGGCCGCCATAAATTTCCAATCTATTCTCATCATTACCCACCAAATTATACTCTTTTAATATAACATGTTATCATATAGTTGAACGTATATATTATGATATCACGTCATCGCCCGTCGGTCGAAGTAAATGAAGTGATCATCATATTATCGATCGAGACTAGTCGTCGATTTTTCGATATATTTTCGTCTAAATTTTCTCGAGCATAAAACAAAAGCTAGATAGAGACGAGATAGGCATAATGTTAATAGCTGCCAAAAAAAGAAGAAGGTATATATTAATATACATATCTATCATCCATATATATGGAATCATATCTCAACTTGCGTTTGGTACGATAAATAAAAGAGAAAGGGACAACCTAACCAACGCTTATAATTTGACATGACAAACAAAAAAAATTATAATTAGAATCTCTCATCTTTGAGCCATCACTAGCTGTACGTATGGCTCTTTCTGTCTTACCCACCAATCTTGTTTGCTTCTCTTCTCTACTATTTGTTAATAAGATCATTTGTTTACTTCTCTGCTTCCTCTTTGCACAAACAGTTTTGTTCTTTGAAATGATCTATTAATGATCTTCAAGTGAGATCGGAGAAGCACTATCATCTACAGTAGCCACTCGGATCGGGAGCCTCCGCTTCATCTTCACAGTCGGAAATGACACTATCTCGTCTTCCTCAGCCGTCCAACTACATGTACATTAGTACATAACAATTAGTATCATATATATATAATCACAAAGTATAACAAAATGCAGTTGAAAGTCGCAACATAGAGATGGTTAGGCTCAAATTCGGTAGTATATGTTTGCGAACTGTAGACCAAAAAAGACCTTAAACTTTTGTAGACCATTTCATATGGATCAGTCTATTTAAGACCAGCCTGTTAAAATCAGACCTGGACTTATCTAGTCCATTACAGTATCCCTTGATACGTTATTGGAATGAATTATGTATGGCCCTTGGCCAACTCAAGATATCAATATGGACTAACACAAGTTATACTTAGTTGATGAAAAAACATTTTCAATATTAAATCATGGGTTTCTACCTGTACCGGGTTACAAGGTGGTGAAGAAAGATGGATATTTCGAGCTTCGACAGCTCTAAACCAGGACATAGCCTTTGCCCACCACCAAAGGGTGTGAAGCAAATACTGCTGTTTGCCGATCCATTAATTCTCTGTTACATAATAAATTAAGACAAGTATTAGTAGATGAAATTTGATAAGAAGAAGCTAAACTAATGATCATGAAGTTAACTCTGAAGCAAAATAATTATACTAAAAGGAAATGGTGACGTACGTCCCATCTCCACGGATCGAATTGATAGGGATTATCATAAATGTCTTCATCCATGTGAACCGATATGAATGATGCCAATACACACCATCCTTTCGGTATTAAGTAACCTGCTCATTCACCCACCAAAAAATTATATAGTTTCATCACAAGGAAAATCAATTTATAGTTAAGAAATTTACCTTTAATTTCTACATCCTTGAGAGCTTTCCTCCACACCCCGTTAATAATGTTAGCCATTCTAAGCGTTTCGTTTATCACCTGTTGTGTGATTACAAAAACAAAAATAAATTAGCTAGTATATTGTAACTAATCCCTTTCAATAACTAGCTAGTATATATATATATATATATATATATATATAAAGCAATTGGTAGGTTTAAATTACATAACTACGACTTACATTTTGAGTAAAAGAGAGAGACATATAATCGGTCCACTTGTATTCTTCTCCCAATTCCAATTTACGCCTCTTCATCTCCATATTCTCCTCCTGTAGATAAATAAATATAAAAATTATTATTTGAAAAAAAAAAAAAAAAATCTCTACTATAATGCGTTTTGATTGAAACAATAACGCGTTGAAAACAAAGCGTTTCTGTGACGCGAAACGCTATTTTTGAGTTTTGACAGGCGGTGTGGTCGCTCGTACAGACAAAGGCGTTAATACAAATCGTCCTGCTCTGACAGCCGTCCACTCTGTTTTCTTAATCCTACGGCTAATATACTCTCACGTGTCTCTTCCCTTCCCACACGTGCGTGTACTCGTGTGTCCCGTCGAAAGACTTTCGACAGCGACTTGACTCGACACGGATGCAAAAGTCAAACTAGGTCCACCACTTCGAAAAATAACTAAATCTTAACCGTTAAAATCTCCTCACAAGACAAACATCTAATCTAACGGTCCACAGACGTCGGCAATATGCATTAAAACGCACACGTGTGCTGTTGTGTAAGTAAGTCGTGCACATCAATACGTACCACGAGTTTGGCTAGAGCGACGGGGTTGTCACTTAAGAATTTGACAGCCAAGGTCATCGCCGTTGGCATTGTTTCCTCTCCGGGTATCATCATCTCTACGATCTTTCCGCTGACGAAATCTGACGGTTGAGATTGCTTCTCTGAATCACCACCGTCTCTTAGAAGTACGTCCACCACGTCATTTGCCGGAGACGTCGTTGTCATCGCCACTTGTCTCTCCTCCACAACCTTTTTTACCATCTTTATTAACCTCTCTTTCGCCTGCATGATTGAAGTATTAAACCCTAGTATTTACACACTAACAAAATGAAATCAGATATTGATATGCTCATGTATTATAAGGAAATATTTTACCTTTAAGGATTTGTAGAGTCTAGTGCCAGGGAATTTGATTGGGATACAAATCAAACCTTTGATGAATTCTTCGAACTCAAGTTTGAGAATGTTCATATCTTCACCAGGAGATGTGCTCATCAACACTTTTACTAATATCTCAAACGTCATCTACAACAACAACAACAAACATTCTACCAATTAAAAAATGTGTTATAGCATGTGACCTAGTACGTACGTGTGAGTTTGCTACTAATATATTTTCTAAGACAATACCTTTTTGATCTCATCCTGAACATGAACCAATGGAAGTTGAGCCCAAGACGCCAAAGTGAGAACAACCGAGGCCTCAATGTCTCGAGTGATCCGGTCTTTGAGGTGAGGAGATCTGAGGAACGCGCCAATGAGCGTGTGAAGCCTTTTTTGATGAGGTCCATTGATGCTGAGAATAGAGTTTTCTCCAAGTAGTTCCGTAATTGATTTAGGGTATGCAGGGACAAATGTGTTCCCATGGTTTTGGAGCACCACTTTATTCACCTCTGCATCGGTTGATATTATGATTGGTGTCCCTATTATGTTCGTTTTGAACACTTTCCCGTATCTATATTGTTAACATGTAAAAAAACTCGGTAAGAGATATATAACTGATACAATGATAGCAAAAAAAATTCCCATTTAATGATTTTGAAAGATAGTGTATTAACCTAGAATTCGTATATATATATATATATATATATATTTTTTGTGTGTGTGAGTATGAGTTGGTATATTCTAATATTCACATCTTATATAACTTCTTTGGCTTAAATGAGATGATGAATTAAATGGAAAGCTGAAGTCTATGGAGAAGTAGGCTAGTGGTGTATGGCTACAAAAAGAAATATTTCGTCCCTGTCTATTTGCTGCCTTTTTATAATCTCTCTGCCTCGAATATCCCGAGGTTATAGGTATTGCCTTCTTCCTTTACTCACTACAATTTACTAATATTAATCATACTCGGAATAACATGATATAATCCTTATTATACATATGCTAGTTTTTGTAATTTTTGTTTTGGTCGTTGCTAGTTTTTGTAAATCTAAGACGAGCAATAAAGAAGCTAAGGATCCATGGACGATTATATATCATTACCACTGCACATTTATTATAAAATTATATATGGTGAAAACAAAAACGTGAAGGTGTCCGTTCTAAGAGAAAATAAATAATATAGGTAAACGATAAATCAGTGGGTATTCAAGAGGACCCATTTTGAAAAATTTATTAGTATACAAAAAATAATAATGAATAGCAGAAGAATTCACATCAAGGACGTTTAGTGTATATTAAAATAATAATAATAACATTAGAAAATAATATAGAAAACAAAAGGGATAAAGATGACACATGAAATGAAGTGAATTCAATCATCCCAAAAAAAAAAAAAAACAAGATCATCCGCTTAAACTATTTTGCCGTTGTATATGGCCAAGAACATGAAGACAGGTTGGTTTTGTCAGTCTCTTCTTTTTAATTGAAATGATGTTATGTCCAAGAGTTTTAGTTTAACTATTTGCATCCCCAAAATTTTTATTTGTATAAATTATCACTACTACATAACCACTGTACTTTCTTCTTTACCTAAAAAGGAGATCAGTTTGTTATAACCCCTAATACTAATGGTTACAATAGTTTTTTTTTTTTTTTTTTTTTTTTTGCTAATTCGATGGTGTTAGGTATTTTGTTACTAACTTATTTTGGGATAAACGAAAAATAAAATTATTTAATCTAGGGTTATTAAAAAGATGGACTTCGAATAAAATGGCGGAAATATATAAGAATTTGATAGAAAATGACTTTTCTAGTTAATAGGAATTAATAGAAAATGACTTACAAAGACTTTCGTTTGTCCATGAAGGTAACAGGCCGAGAAGAATAACCACAAGCGATGAAGTTTAGGGTTTCTCCGATCACCGGCCAGCCTAAGCTTCCGTTTGGAATCATTCCCTTCTTCTTCTCCTCATTATCTTCTTCTTCATCTCCATCTTTCGTTTTCGAGTTTCGTAGACGTAACCAGAGCCATGGACGGAGAAGTATTCCGGCCGTCAAAACCAAGAAACCAGCGACCAAATAATCCATGTAATTATAAGGCCAAGGGAGATTTTCCGGCGACCGGAAAAGTCCTGCGCTTGCCGGAGGTTGCATACGTAAACAGTTAAACCGGTTTCTTGGGAATAACTATATGCCTAAGCACATGAATTGTGGATATAGCAAAATTTGTGATGAGATCGATAGAGAATTTTAAAAGGGTTTTCTCAATTCTCAAAAACCATGCAGGCAGAGAAAGTGAGAGAATAAATATTTGTATTTGTAGAGCTTAAAGCCATGGTGATGTCATTTTCAATGGGGGAGAAACAGAGGAATTAATGATATAAAATCCACTTTTACCCGTATCTCACTATATACAATCCAAATATGTATTGCATATATACTTAAACTTAAAAACCCACTAAAAACAACTTAATTACCAAGCTAAAAAATCTAAAATAGTTTTATTTTCGTTAAATTCATCTTAAGTAGTTAATTACTAGTATAATCTTGAATTTTTAGTATGTCAACAACTTAATAAGCATAATGACATTTTTTGGTCAACAGCATAATGACATATGTATCAATGTATTGATATTTTTCTGATTACCCATTCCATCTTTATAAGAAATTTGATATAGCTACAAAATCAATTTTTATGGAATTAAATATCTAATTCCTCTCATAAGCTAATTTTAGAATAGAAAATGATATTCTCTTGTAATATTTTTTTTTTTTGTTAAATAAGATTATTATTGTAACATTCTCTTTTAATAGAAACACATAATTAATTTTAGTGCTCTCTTATTTAATTATTCATTGACTGTATCACACGGTAATTAAGTTGTCCATCATTATAAAGGTATTTACTACTAAATACTCCTAAATCAATAGGATCTTTTGGAACGACTAACGATAGACAGTGATCAAATACAGTTTCACATATTTCTATATACAGAGTATTTTAATGGTATATTTTTGTATAAATTTACTTGATAATATTCTATTTTTATATAGGTCTGATTATTTAGACAATGATTATTATTATGAAATTATTTTCCTACTTATTAGATGTATATATATAAATATTTGATTATTCATATTTCAAAATCATTAGAAAATCAGATTCATATGCATCTTTCATTTATTTGATCCATGAGTTATAAACATCGGATCCAAATTTCCAAAATTTGTAGCTTCAAGTCGACGTTAATAGTATTTAATTCTAAGATTGCAACAAAACAGAATTTTCAAAACAATAGTGAGGAATAAATGAGGGGACAGAAATTGGGAGCGGCTATTGCGCCACGCTTAGGCCGTTTTGTCTCGTCTCATTTTTAGATATTAGATAGCTACTTCTCACCCCCAACCAATTTTTATTTATTAATTTATTTTCTATTCATTTTTGGTTTATCCATTTATAGAAGAAAAAAATGAGTATAATTTCGTTATAGATTGACAGATAAAATGAGTTACTTAACACCAATAACGAATAATTATTATACTTGTGCATGCCTCAATATGTTTAAATCTCAATAATAGGATCCACTTCCCTGAACAAACATTGCTTATTGGTAAAGCATATGATTAAAAACAAAGTAAAACCCAAGATTGATACTATAGGTCGAATTAAATATCATCAAGCGCATTGAAAAATATAAATATATATCGAGATCTGCTTTTAGACTTGGAAACAATGATGAACATAAGTTCACTGATTAATCCATGATCTTATTATAATAAACATGTCAGTCACATAAATTATGATAATCAGTGTATTAAATATTTTATTTGCCAATGACACTAAATTATTAAACTATGATTATCGATATCAGTAGAAATACAGTACTAATCCAAAACCTATATATTATATTAGGTTCTGGTTGTACTCGTATATTTCATCTTACAAATTTAGATATGTGAATACCAACTTTGTTCTTGAGAAATACTAATCCAACTTTATTATTGGGGAGTGTGATTCCTACGACATGTGATTGGAGTTTTTTTCTTTCCCTTCTTTAAACTTTAGACTTAATATCCAAATTAATTAATCGAATATATGTCTCTGATAAAAAGCGGAGGTAGTACAAATGTTAATTAAAAGGTCGGTCCACAACTAATTAATTGGAATGCTTTCTGCCTAACATATATGTATAAACATATTTAACAAAACATTGTTTGAATTTATAGATTTATATTACCATCAAAATAAACTGAAATAATTCAATTTATACTACTTTCTGCCGTTACACCTTTTTTTTTTTTTTAATAAATGCCTCGAGCTATGAACCTTTTTTTTCTTTCTAACAGATATATATAAAATTACCATCGCATAGAGCATAGTGTTTATTGACTTGTCATAGTCAAATCATCACTAACCATCGCCATTGACGACGATCTCTCTTTCTGTTCATCGCTGACATTTTCAACACTGTTTCTCTACCTTTTTTTTGTCAACTTTATCGAAGAAACATGTCGTTGAACCAGGGGAGGAATACATGTATGCCCAAAAATGTTTCTCTATCCATTTCAGTTACAATTTGTGTTTTCAAAAAAGTAATAAAATTCATCTGTAAATAACTTATTTGGTTTAACTATGAAGAAAGTATACAGAAGAAAAAGTATAAAGGCTTTCGAAACAAAGAAAACGGAAGTTCAACTTAACTTGCACAAGACGCAACAACAGCATCGACGACACCAACATCGTGAAACAAGGACATTTTACTAATCGCGAGAGCTTCCCCAAACAACGATGCCCTCGTTGATTTCTCTATCTGAACCTCAACAAAATCCCCAATTCCAGGATTCCTCTTCAGATCATCACCATCAAGAAGACACGCTTTATCAAACAGAGGCTTCGTGACAAACGAAACTCTGTGTCCTTTATCAGTTTTTCCAATGAGTTCTGTCTCAGGCGCTCTCTTGTTTGGTCCTTCGACGAGAACTAACTGAGTTGATCCTACCTGAGAGTCATAACACGGACCTGTTGTTTCGCGGAATGCGTCGATGAGTTCTGTTAAACGTCTCTGTTTCACCTCCTCTGGAACGTCGTCTGTGTAGTTGCGATGAGCATGTGTCTTTTCTCTCATGCTGTATGCAAACATATACGCCATATCGTATCCAACTGCTCTCACCAAGCTTAGGGTTTCTTGATGCTCTTCTTCAGTTTCTCCACAGAAGCCTATCAAGATACACAATTGCCTCTTTTGTATCAGACAAGTTACATCAAGATTCTAAGTAAACCGATTCTAAGACAAGTTACATAAAGATTTTGAGTAGGCTTACCAGTTATAAAGTCGCTGGTTATAGCCACATCTGGTATAATACTCCGAATCTTTTTAACAAGATCCAAATAAGCTTCTCTGGTGTAACCTCTACGCATTTGTTCTAGTATTCTGCTATTACCAGATTGTGCAGGAAGATGGATGAGATTGCAGATATTATGTCTATCTCTCATCAAATACAGCAACTCGTCAGGGTAATCTTTAGGATGAGGCGATGTAAACCTAAACCGCATCTCTGGAAACTCTACAGAGAGTCGGTCCAAGAGATCAGCAAATCGCAAACCCATGTTTTTAACTTTACACCGGCTCGAGAATCCCTCACTGTATTCCCAGTTAGCACCTGACTCACGATCAGCTGAATCATCGTTATAGCTGTTCACATTTTGCCCTAAAAGCGTAACTTCTTTCACACCCGATTCCCACAACTCCCCAACCTCGCGGATTATAGATTCTACAGGACGTGATCGCTCTCTGCCTCTGGTAAACGGAACAATGCAGAAAGCACACATGTTGTTGCAGCCTCTCATAACAGAAACAAAAGCGGTAATTGAGTTTTCAGAGATTCGGACAGGGGATATGTCAGCATAAGTCTCTTCTAGAGAAAGAAGAGTGTTGATTCCTTTTTGACCATAGTCTACTTCTTCCAATAGCCTCGGGAGATCTCTATAAGCATCAGGACCACAAACAACATCAACCATTTTATCAGAATCTAGAATCTTGTCCTTTAATCTTTCAGCCATACATCCCAAAACAACAACTTTAGGAGGTTTGAGAGATTTTGCTCTTCCTGTAGCAGCATTTACTTTCCATTCTCGTTTTAAGAACCAAAAGTAGTTAAGTCTTTGCCATACTCTTTGCTCTGCATTTTCTCTGATAGCACAAGTGTTTACGAAAATGACTTCTGCGCTCTCAGGATCCGTCACTACTTCTTTATAACCAGAGTTTTTCATTATCGCAAGGACTATCTCCATGTCGTTTATGTTCATCTGACATCCATATGTTTCGTGATAAATCCGACCTTTTGATGCAATGTCAGAATCTAGTGTGCTTCTAAGAGCAAGAATGAATCCGAAAAGAAAAGTATTAGCATCTATATAAGCTATACAGCACAATCCACAATTTGAGAGTAATCGCTTGTAAAAGATAGAACTGTGACTAACATAATCTTCTACAATCTATGGATTGATGAGCAAAGAGATTGACTTTAATGGTTCCTGGAACTTAATTAGCACTCTGATTCCTTAAATTTCTAAACTTTAGGTTCTCTAACCAATGGCCAACACCAATTAAGTTATAAAAAGAACAATGGGGTTTGAAAAACAGAGGACTTACTCAGATTCAGTTTCGGGAGTGGTAAGAGAAGCGTGTGCTTGAGCGTTGGAGACGAACTGGTGGAGGCTTGGACCATCAAACTTACCGGAACTAGCAATTTGAGAAATAGAGAAGCTTCTAGAAAGATTTAAGGAAAATCCCTTCTTCCTATTGATCGGTTTCTGTGTGAGACGATGGGTGCTGCTACGGCAACGAGGGAGAAGAGCAGAGGAAGAAGATGAAGAAGCATGGGTTGCTTTTGAGGAGAGGAATCTAAGAGCGAAACAACGTTGTGTAGAGGCTTTGAAACAGAGAGAGCAACCATGAGGGTTACTGAGGATTGAGGAGAGAGACGAGAGAGAAGAAGACGCCATTGGAGAGATTGAGGAGCTCCAAAGTCTCCACCACAACAACGGAAGGCTCTCTCAAGCTTAGGGATTTTACAAAATCTACTCCACAATAAAACGCAGCGTTTAGTTATCCAAACTCAGGGGTAATATTGACATTCGCTCTCAGCTTCTGCTTTATCGCTTTTAACGAACATTTTGTTGGTAAGAACGAAGAAGACGTGGAGAAGTAGAAGAATGATGATGCAGAAATTGAGAAGATCGGGGGAGTTCATAAGATTTGGATGCAAATCTCTAATTAGTAGCCGACCAAACAAGGACTCAGTGTCACGTTCTGTGTCAGGTTTGATCTCCAATTTGACTTTTGTAATTAGATTGAGAGATCAGAGATGGAAAAAAATTGACTTTGCTTTTGTAATTAGAATGAGAGATGAAAAAAATTGAACTTTGCTTTTGTAATTAGATAAAAAAATATTGATCTTTTCTTTAGAAACTTGACATTTTAGGATAAGATTATTTTTATTTTGGATATGTGTATCTTATTGGTTGAATTATGGGTTTAGGCTTTGTGAATCACTACAAATCAAAAGGCAAGCTTTTTGAGCTAAGTGATGGGAACTATAAGACAGAGCTTCATCATCCATGTATTAGTAGAAATGTGGGGATGCTTCTTCAGCAGTATAAGTGTTTTGGATCATCAGCAGCTTCTTTAATTCAGAGAAACCCTTTGTTTTCGTCGTTGGATTCGAAAGATGTTAGCTACTTTAAGGAGATATTAGGTGAAAAAAACGTGGTTGAAGATAAAGAAAGGCTTGAGACTGCTAATACAGATTGGATGCATAAGTACAAAGGATCTAGTAAGCTGATGCTCTTGCCCAAGAATACACAAGAGGTGTTTTATTTCTCTCTAGTCTCTACCGTATTACTTTGTTTGGATTGCGATGACTATTTGTGTTAAACATAGATTATTTTTAATGCAGGTGTCTCAGATACTTGAGTACTGTGATTCGAGGCGTTTAGCAGTTGTTCCTCAAGGAGGAAACACTGGTCTTGTTGGTGGAAGTGTGCCTGTCTTTGATGAGGTTCTATACTGTTTCTCTACTCATGTTGATTGGTGACTGTCAAAAATCTTGGATAGGTAGTGTAGAAAAGCGAGCAAAGAAAATTTTCAGGAATGTGAGAGATATACCGAAAGAAATGAAATCATAAACGTGACTAATTTGTGGCATCTTTTCAGGTGATCGTCAATGTTGGTCTGATGAACAAAATCTTATCTTTTGATGAGGTAATTGGCAATCTTATATTTAGATCAACTGCTGCTTCATTGTTACTTTGAGCAATATAATTATATACTTGATGATGATACGATGCTCTATCTTCAGGTTAGTGGCGTCTTGGTGTGTGAAGCAGGATGCATATTAGAAAATCTGGCAACTTTCCTTGACACAAAAGGGTAATAGAACCATGTCTTCGTACCTTCTTTTAGCAACAATGAACTGAAAATTAATAGAAGAGTGTTTCATTATTACTCAACTAGCTCGGTTGTTTTGTCAGATGTAGCAACATAAATTTATGCTTCCTCAGTTTTATTATGCCTCTAGACTTAGGTGCAAAAGGAAGCTGTCATATCGGTGGAAATGTTTCAACTAATGCTGGTGGTTTGCGTCTAATCCGTTATGGCTCACTTCATGGAACTGTATTGGGTAATGACTTACAGTTTTAGTTACTTTCGATCCATCTGAAAACATTTGGATTTCATGTTCTCATCATTTTTATTTTCTTCATCTCAGGTCTAGAAGCTGTCACAGCAAATGGCAACGTGCTTGACATGCTTGGAACTTTACGCAAAGACAATACTGGGTACGACTTAAAACATTTGTTTATTGGTAGGTATTATATTGGCTTGTGCTTGTACAATGATTTCAAGTATCACTTCATCAGCAAAATAGACTAAATCATCTTGATTTTTTCTCTTTACTGGTTTCCACAGGTAGTGAAGGATCACTTGGTATTGTAACTAAAGTTTCTATTCTCACACAACCAAAATTGTCTTCTGTAAATTTAGCCTTCATTGCTTGCAAAGATTATCTCAGCTGCCAGGTTTAATACAATTTCTTTTGTACTCCTGTAATTGAATTCTATCTACAGAGGAGATAGTGCGTGAACTGTTATCTCTCATTGTGTTTCCTTTGTTTGCAGAAACTTCTTGTTGAAGCAAAGAGAAATCTTGGAGAGATACTCTCGGCTTTCGAGTTTCTTGATAACAATTCCATGGATTTGGTAAGCTTTTAGGAAGTTACTAATAGGAACTGTTTGCATTCCTGACACTTTATCTTGTGCACAAGGCTTTGATTTTGCTAAACCCTTTCTGTTTTTAATTCATTCAACAGGTACTGAACCACCTAGACGGTGTACGTAATCCAGTTTCCTCTTCGGAGAACTTTTATATTCTGATCGAGACAACAGGGAGTGATGAAACTAATGACAGGTATTGAGAATTTTCTGGTCTTTCTGTGACTTTCACAATTTTCCAGTACCATTTAAATGAATTCTAAGTATTTCAGATCCCTTGAGAGAGTTTTTGTCTGATTCAAAAACTAATGCAGGGAGAAGCTTGAAGCTTTCCTGTTGAAGTCACTGGAAAAAGGTTTAGTTTCTGATGGTGTAATCGCTCAAGACATTAACCAGGCATCCTCATTTTGGCGCATACGAGAGGTAAAACACTTGAGAGTTATTTCCTCTGAAAAAGCTTGATGGTACACGACGAATAAAGTCATAATCATAACCCTGCAGGGTATAACAGAGGCGTTACAGAAAGCAGGAGCTGTTTACAAGTATGACTTATCCTTACCGGTTGAAGAAATTTACAATATTGTTAACGATCTTCGAGGGAGATTAGGTAAGATATATATCAATACATTGTCTCCTAATTACTTGAAACCGAAAGATTCAATGAAAACTGCAACCAAATATGCAATGCTTCAGGTGACTTAGCAAATGTTATGGGATATGGTCACCTTGGAGACGGAAATCTACATTTAAACATCTCAGCCGCGGAATATAACGATAAGGTAAAATTCTGATATCCATATGAAACATTCCAAGATGTTCAAGTGATCATTCATTCACTCTTTTCTTGCAGCTTTTAGGTTTGATAGAGCCTTATGTCTATGAGTGGACATCAAAGCACCGTGGAAGCATCAGTGCGGAACATGGATTAGGTGTAATGAAAGCTAATGAAATCTTCTACAGCAAATCACCCGAAACTGTAAGTTAACAACAAACAACGTATGGAAACTATGTATAGAACTATCGTGTCACTCTATTCTTACCGGAATATAATATTATGCAGGTTGCATTAATGGCTTCCATTAAAAAGTTGCTGGACCCAAAGGGAATTCTCAACCCTTACAAAGTTCTTCCTCACTCTCTCTTCTCCAACTAAGGTAAAAGATTATTATGCTTTATGATTACGCACCGAAATTATTGAAAGCATCTATCTTTCTATCTATGAATGCTCTTCCAACGTCAAAAGTGAAGAATCATCATCTTTTACTTTGGAATCATTGACATTCTTTTTTCGGCGAATGCAAGGGTGGTGATGAGATGATTCTTCAAACAGGAATTTGGAACATGAGCAGCCAAGTTTGAGCGATATGATTGATGCAAAGGAACAAAAATACAAGTGCTGATTAAAAAGTCTTTAAACTCAAAAGTGTATATGCTTCGCTTCTTCTTCTTTGTTGTTGTTGTTGTTGTTACCTTGTTTTAATATCTTTTTAGTAAAGGATAAGAAAGAATCTAAACCTATTGATCTTACGTGTATTTAAAGTTAAAATTTGCAGTGTATGTAGACCAAAACTCGAAAAGATAATCTATAATAATAGTATTTTCAAGAATCTTCACATAATATCTTTCTATTCTTGGAATTTCTGTTGTAATGGATTTTCTTATTTTGTTCACAAAAAGACTTTATTTTTATTTTTCCCCATAGTTCTGTTTTTACTTCATGTATTACCTTTCTTTAATGTCTTACTAGGAGAAACCAGATCGGTCAGATAAACCGGAATAATATCTGGTCCGATTGATTTGTATAAGTCTAACTAACTTCTCTAATTTAAGAGATAAGCTATAGATTTTAACATATTTGTTCTAAGTTCTACCAAGTATATATTCTTCTGAGACCTAAGTTGGACCTAACTAGATAGGAATATAAGATCCGTATTACCATAGTTCATAGACCATAGTTTCCATGGAACAAATGTGTACAAGTTTTGGTTTAAGGTGAAGCCAATGCATACAACAACATCATGCATCATAATTGTAATTATGACTAGTCAGTTTTGATATATAATCAAGTTGCTTACAACTTTTGTAACCATCGATCCATTCAAAATAATCAGAAGGACAAGGGCAATAAGACAATGAAAGCAATATATCATCGCTAAAAATCCAAGGCATCGTTGAATGATGGATCCATAAACCGGAAATAAATTAAAATAATGTTACAAGCCAACTTTTACCTGATGCATGTATCAATTCTTATTTTTGGTTAATATCAATAATATGCATGCATCAGTTTGGTTATCCTAAAATTTACATAACTCAGATATTCATAATGGTATGAGATTTTTAATTTAAGAAATTTGGTTTTCCGAAATAGATATTGGAATGTTTTATGATAATATTCCTAACTGGTTTGATCATGATCGCGAGAGTAGCAAAAGCGTGTAAGATTCGCTTCTCCAACACAAGTGGAAAGTCCCGGATTAAAGAGAGCCGACACAATAAAAACGACGTCGGATTGATGACTGGACATAGACCCAAACGCTTTAGACACATTGCAAAGATGATAAGACACTATAAAAAGCTCACTGGATATGGCTAAGGAGACAAAACACACACAATCTCTCTCTCTCACACTCACTGTAATAAACACAAATGACGAGTTCTTCTGAATCAACTCGCAAGGTTGGTTAATTGTTTCTTTAACTAAATATAACAGTACCTTTTTGGTTATAATTCCATTGTTGTCTTTGGTTTGATCATCTCTCTCTTGTTCTTACTATGTTAGGGTCTGACCAAAATCGCCACGAACCGGTTGCAGAAAGAGTTCATGGAGTGGCAAACCAATCCTCCTTCTGGTTTCAAGCACAGAGTCTCTGATAATCTCCAACGGTACATAATCATTTTATTGTCTTTCCTTCGAATATTGATAATCGGTGATGTAATGTTGAATTGTTGGTGTAAACAGATGGATCATTGAAGTGCATGGAGTTCCAGGAACTCTTTACGCCAATGAAACTTACCAACTTCAAGTTGAGTTCCCTGAGCATTATCCTATGGAAGCTCCACAGGTTCGTCCTCTAACTCCTTTTGTTAATACTTAACGATACTTAATCATCGCATCAATCTCATAACCCGATGGTTCCACATATAAAACAGGTTATCTTTCAGCATCCAGCTCCACTTCATCCTCATATTTACAGCAACGGTCACATTTGTTTAGGTAAGTACATACAAACACAATGACTCACTCTGTTTCAAAGTCCAATGACAAGACCCTTCTATGTGTTCTTTTGATTATGCAGATGTCTTGTATGATTCGTGGTCACCGGCGATGAGACTAAGTTCCATCTGTCTCAGCATTCTCTCAATGCTCTCCAGCTCATCCGTGAAGGTTTGTGTGTTTTATCTTCTTCTCATATTTCAAAGGCTTTCACAGAATAATCTTCTTCTTATGATGTTTATTGTTCTCTCCTTACAGCAAAAGCCGAAAGACAATGACCATTACTTGAAAAACTGCAAACATGGAAGATCTCCCAAAGAAACTAGGTGGCGTTTCCATGACGATAAAGTATAACATCTCCTATAATATTGTGATTACAAACGAATTGTAAGATCTCAGGTCGAGTTCTTGATCTGTTGCTATCTTTAAAACAAGAACAGCTTCTTTCTACAGTTTAACCATACGAAAAGCTTGAGCATAAAACTTGAAAATTTGGAAATAACATGATTCATTATTATATGAAAGAAATCATCAACTGTTAGTACAAACCAAGAACTGAGAGAATGATTGATCCAAAGAAGAGAGAACTTTGCTTCTAACAAGCCTTCGTGTATATTTGATAGAAGACAAAAATCTGTTTCTATCTCTAAAGAAAAGAGCTGCTGATGACTTTCCATCACATCTTACATTTGTAATAAACACTAGGAAGGACTACTCAGCAGAAGCTTCATTTGTTCTTGCTCATGCTCCATTTTAATAACACCTGCAATGTCAAAACCTAAAGCTTAAGCATATGAAGCAAACACGAATCATACAGATGCTAGAATACCTACTAAAAGTGTTTATAGACCAAGCAATTTCACATGTTTCCCAATAGACTACAAAAGCTATTCTAATTGCTCTTGCTCTGTACATTTCGACAAGAAACTTCAAAGGCCCTTCATGAAACTCAACGTCAAGCTCAGAACTTTACTCCCCTTACAAAAACAAAGCAAGCAACTTTATGCAATTCCAGAATCAAATTAATGTTCATTTCCAATTCTCAAACCTAATAAGCACTAACAATTCAACACCAAGCTCACACAATCTCAAAGCTTGTTTATTCCCATAATCAAACAAACTAAAGCTAGCTAATCCATCTGCTTAGGAGCAATCGAAAGTATAGAGGTACCTAAAAATGGTCACTCCATAGCAACTTTAGCTCCAACAGCCTTCAACTTCTCAATGATCTTCTCTGCTTCTTCCTTACTAACTCCTTTCTTCAACAATGTTGGAGCTTTCTCCACCAAATCTTTCGCTTCCTTCAACCCCAATGCCGTAATCGTTCTCACTTCTTTAATCACCTTTATCTTCGACACTGCATCGTACGCTTGAAGCATCACATCAAACGCAGTCTTTGCTTCCTTCTTCTTCTCTTTCCCTTCTCCGCCGGCGGATTTACTAGCTCCAGATCCCGGTAATGACATCCCTGGCATCATCGCCGCCATCACAGGCAATTCACTGATGTTTAGCTTCTGCCTAAGGATCTCAGTAAGATCCATTGTTTCCAAAAGAGTGAGATTCGATAGCTCATTGACGATTTTGGACACGTTCTCCGATTGCGTCGCCGGAGATGAGTAGCTCCGAGATTGGATCGTGAATAATTGAACGGAACTTGAGCGTGTCTCGGTGGATTTCAAAACTCGTGAGAAGTGAGAGGAGATGATTCGCAGATTCCTCATAGTTTTCACTCTCTATCGAATTGATCTTAGCTTCGTTGAGAATTCATGTCAGTGCATCTGAAGCTGAAATGTGAGAAGAAAGCATAAACCCTAACTAGTGGGATGTGAAATGGGCCTTTATGGGCCTATCAGTTTTAAGATTTAGTGTTTTCTGAATTCATAAATTATTAGGTTCGGTTAGGCCCAATAATAGTTTAAAGTTTATAATTTCAAAATATTTCCTCGTACAAGTTTTATAAATTTCAAACTTATGTCTTAACACAACGCAAATAACACGAAATAAAACTTCCAAATGACAGAATTGAAAAAAACAAACAAAACACACTCCAAAGTAAAAGTAAATGTCTCACATTTGTTCCACAAGATATAAGAAGAGTTTTCTTGTTTCAATCAAGAGTTAATCTTCCTGCAATTCTTCCTGATTTCGCCACTAGAACCTGTCAAGGGAGAGATATTTCCCATCTTGATCATCGATTCCGCAAATTGCTCAAAAAACTCTCCTTGATCTTCTGCATACTTCTTCACAAGCTCTCTCGATTTCTCGTTACTGCTGAACAGAACTTGGTCCGAGTTCAACAACCCCTTGTTCTCTATCAAGTTCTTGAAGTAGCTGTTGTCGAAGCTCGCGGCGCTGATGATGTCTAGCACCGAGAGAATCTGGTCCCCACCGGATTTTGGACACCGTTGGCGCAAGTTAGCAGCGAAGGATTGTTCCAATGTCATGTCTGGACTGCCGTTTCCGGACTGGTTGTACAACCTCTGTCTGAAACTCGTGCATCTCGAGAATCCGATTGTGTGACTACCTGAGATAACATTTGAGAAGTGTGGTGGCTTGAGAAGCAAGTAATGTATAATGGATTTTTTTTAATTGTGTTCCATGTGTGTGAAGCAAGAAACTGTGATAGAGTGACGAAAGCTTACCGGAGAGAGCGACAAGGTCAGTGATATCAAGTCCTTGACGGTTAAACTTAGATAGAATGGTCTGGAAAGTGTTGTTTGGTGCAGGGATGTTGTTGTTCGATTGACTCAAGCTTGCACTTCTTGAATCTCTTCTTCCCAATGGAACAACCCAACTTGGTCCACCGGTCTAAACCAAAAACCAACCGAGTTAGCTGATGTTTCAGTTTTGGTTCGAGAAAATAGAGATTGTGGAGGAAACTTACAAGAACAGAGGAGTCTCTAGCGGCTAGGGTAAGAACATCAGCGCAAGAAACAGTTCCAGGGCATTGTTTCTCCAGTTCAGCTTTGATTTGGTCAACTACGTCAAACCCACGAGCTGATTTGCTGTTAGGGTTTGAGTTTTTCTCAGTCGCTACCCTTCCACTGCTGTCTAGAAGCAAAGAGCCATCACAACCCTACATTTCACAGTTACCTTGTTTAGCAAGTAAACTTAAAACAACATAAAATGTTGAAACGTAAAAGAAATTAACTAAACCTGAACGAAACAGTCGTGGAAATGAAGTCTCAACAAGGAAGCAGCCATACGTGTCTCTCTAGCAACAGCTTTAGCTACAACTGATCTCACGATCTCATTGACTTGTGGGCATGAATGGGCGTAATAACCCGGGAAAAGTTTGCCTCCATAGCTCTTGTCGCAGAGACAGAGAGGGACAAAGCAGATGAGAGAAAGAAGAAGGAGAAAGCTCGTGAGTCTTGCCATTACTTTCAACAAGAAGATGAGGAAATGAGAAGACTTTGTGGTGAGTGATATGAAATAAGAGGGGAAGAAGAACGTATTTATAGGAAAAGACTTGGAAGAATAAGAAACGGAGTTGGTATTAGCTAAATTGGGATGAAGATAAATAATCAAGGGAAATGCAAACAATTAAAAATTGTAAAAACTTATTGGAGAAAAAGAAGATTAAAAGAGACTAATGCTTGGGTTTGGTACCCAGCATTGCATGCTAAGTTTGACTAATAAACCTTTTTTGGTTTAATTAACTAAAATTAATTTGACTTTGGAGACTTGGAGAGGTAAAAGCAAAGCAAACTGAGTTTTTAATATTTAGACTTTATATTTTTATCCATATTTTAACGACTCATAACAATAATTTGAAGAATAAGCTTCTTTTTCCCTAGGAATATATAAATATTGGAATTTTCTAAACATAAAACCATACAGATATATGTGTTCAATATTGATGTTTAATTTGATATAATTTCTGACTTTCTGACTTCTTCAAAGAAAGATGGAGAGTAACTAAACCACCTCTTACGGTCGACAATCATGATCACTAATAGTAATTATTTTTCCTACTAGAAATGAAAAATCAGTTTTCTTGTCAATTTAGATCTTAACATGATAATATATCTCAAGATCAGAATCGTAGGGAATAGGGATGTTTTAATCAACTTGGTTTGATCTAGAAGTATCGATATTTTTGTTTTATTTTCGGAAGGTGAGAGTAAGAGACTAACTTTCACTGATAATCCTTTTGTAGAAGTAAGATAAAAAGCGAGGTAACCAAGTATGAATAGAATAAACAGATCATTTTTCAAGAAAGTAATAACCAATATAAAGCCTAGATTAAACTAAATTCTAAAAGAGGAATGCGAAAAAACAATATTACTTTTTGCAAAAGGACTTGGTTAATAATATCCACAAAACCTTAGACAAAGTCCAAGTCTTTTTTTTGTCTTAGTGAGAAAGGCAAGAGAGTAGGAAGAGATTCTAACCACTCCCTTGACAAAAATATGTTTCAATCTTTGTTGACTTTATAACGATACTCTTGTTCTTGTAACCTAAGCAAAGAAAGAACTCTTGTTTGCTTTGTCTTTTTCTATCATAGCACATGAATCTGGTGAAAACAACATTCTCACGGTGAAGCTATTAACTTTTTGACCTCTTTCTAGAAGGTAGAAAATAAACATACAAAGCAAAATCCAGAAATCGCAGATCACAAGCGTGCCATACCATGGCTTGAAACAGTACCTCTTGTGAGGCACTTGACAAAATTAGATCGCACCATATGTTCTTTCACTTGGTCTCTGTGTTGTTGTCGCTTGAGTAGAAGATGCGGAAGAGCGGTCCCATGAGACTTCATTGGCAAAAGCATTGTTGATGTCTTCAGTTCTTGAGTAGCTTTGTCCACTTCCACTCACCTGTTTATCAAGACCAAAATCAATTAGCTTACATAGCATTTGTCTCTTGAGAGATCCATAAATTGTAACCAAAGACCACAGTGAGCTTTCTCTTAGATTTTGCATAAATGGAATCCTTTTGAGTTTTCTTGTAATACTTACAGTTTCTAGTAAGCCCGATAGAAGTGACATCCCCGGCAATGCATCAGTTCCACGCTGCATCCATACGAGTACATCAGTGATTGAGTGTGTGTATATCACGTGAGAGAATAATTAGAGAATGGAAGTGGAATTGTAGAAAGATATGAAGATTACCACACGCTCTACTCTTGTTTTATAAATAAAGCCCCCACAGCAGAAAAGTGCAGATGCAACGAGGAATCTGATCAGAAGAAACACACCAGAACACAATGAGTTGAGTTTATTCTTCAGTTATATGTCCGCATGGAAGATCACAAAGCATTACTTACACGCAGGAAAAAACTCCAAATATAGCCCATCCTTTCGCTGATCCTCCTTCGTTACCTTGATTGTATTCTGAAATGATATCAAGCAATGGAAATATTTAGCTCAAGGGGAATGCCTTGTGGATGATCAAGCCGAGTCTATAATAAGCTCACCGCAGAGTTTTGTAAGGAAAAACTGAACAGGATCATAACCATCCACTGGGATGGTGACATTGACTTCATATGGAGTTCGCCGAGATTTCTCACCTTTGAAATTTCCAGGAGAAAAAAAGTAAAGGTTACAGATTAAGTAACAACAAAGATCAAAGGCACAATGCAAAAAGTAAGATAACAGGAATTATTACAATTCCAATCCAGTACTAAAGTTGACGGTGATAAAGTTGTTGGATGATTCCCAGTCAAGGAAGAACCAGCTATCTTAACATCAAGACCATTCTCTGGGGAAACCTTGATGATAGGCTTCCCTACCAATGTTGAAAGAGAAGCAATTGCAGTCATATAGAGAGTGAGATGAGTCTGCTCGGTCTTGAAGCTACAAATCAGAAACACTTCAGGATGTAAATACACAGCAACTCAAACATGAACAAACAAAGTTCTTGATTTCATACCTAAACTCACGACGGGGCTTATCAAATCCAAACTGTGTCATCCCATTATAGATCTGCAGGTGAAAAATCCAATTTTAAGTTTATGTTCAGTTTGAAGAAAAAGCTGTAACCAGAAAATTGGGATTGTTCGTTTCTTACAATTTCCCATGAGCGAGGATGCAAACCGACTGTAAATCCCTTAAACACCCGCGGACCAGGTTTCTCACATGGAATAGCCAAGTCGACAGTAA
This sequence comes from Arabidopsis thaliana, assembly GCF_000001735.4. NCBI lineage: Eukaryota > Viridiplantae > Streptophyta > Magnoliopsida > Brassicales > Brassicaceae > Arabidopsis > Arabidopsis thaliana. The sequence goes on from NC_003075.7 coordinate 17,208,644, forward strand.
CTCTGGACCAGTGGGAAAGAGCAGGAATTCGTTGTAAGAACAATCGACTATACCAAGAGACAATAGACAATAGTAGCAGACAGACCTACAAGTTGAATCTTGGGTGACACTACATATGCATCCAAGTCCACCTGATATAGGAAAAGAAAGAATAAAAATGAATAGCTTTCCAAGAATTGGAAGCATTTTGGATGTTGATGAAGCAAAACAAACAAAAAAGAACCAGAAGCAAACACACCTTTACACCGTCCATCACTACAGTTCCCACAAATAATATTAACCTGAAAAAACATAGAAACCATACTCAAAAGACAAGAACCACAAAAAAGCTCAAAAAGTAAAAACTCTTGTGTAGATGATATCTAACCTGTGCTGTACGTCCAAGTTTGTCATAACTCTGTTCACAATTTGACAGGTCGCCATGGTAAACCCTATATTTATATATACTAACAAATGAATCCATGTTCCGAGGATAATATCATAATACTAGTCTACCAAATGCAACAATTGGTTCTGATGCCTGATCCCAAAGAGCAAAGCAAAGAAGTGAAAGCTCTTACTTGCACGAAATCGAAATTTTCAGAACTAGAAACAAAGTAGCTTAACGGGTCAAATCGTCCAAAATCAACATATCCCTGCACGCAAGAAAACGCACATTAGTGGAATCTAGAGTAGAAACAAAAAGCTTTTGAATTTGATGATATAGAAATATTTTACCGCCTGCCCTCTTGTTTCCACATCCTTGCAAAATCTAACCACCAAATCAAATTCCTGCATCAAAAAACACATACCAACTCAACCCCAAAGTCCTTAAAACTAACTCTCAACACTAAAAAATGAGAAACATATACACAACCTTGCCATCATATTCAAATGGATGACCGATCCAGCTGCTCTGATCAAACCAAGTTAAAGGAAGCAGCTTTACAAGACACGAAATCAAACCAATGCAACAAAAAGCAAACTTTTTTACTAAGAATTGATCCTAAGCTTTAATAAAATAGAAAGAGGATACAAAATCGACAAGACGACTTGAATTGTCGAGAGCGTAGCAATTAGAATCAGGTACAGGTACAGACGCAGCACCAATTACAAAAGCTGCAGCATTTCCCAAAAGATAAAATTTCAAAAGCTCAAAAATTCGAGAGAGGGCAAATTCGTGCGACGAGGATTTTTACCAGATATGAAGAGAAATAGAATGAAACTATGCTCTCTTGATGGTATCTGCATAGTTAATAGCTGGAACTCGGGTCTTCGTCGTCTCCGACTCGGATTTTTGATTATTCTATCAATAAGGGAACAAAGACGACTGGAACCATCTCGCCGGCAGATTCCGATTTGCGACGGATCATATCACTGAAGAGAGAGTCAAAACCTTCTCCATAGTTCCGAAGGTCTCTCATACGAGGGGAGTAAACCGGATCCGGTATAAATCAAATAACCAGACCAAATTTCAATAACCGAAAGTCTACTTTGACGCATACATCTCAATGACATTCCGCACAAAACAACGTAACAAAGAAACATGGAAGACGAATACAAGTTACCACAAACTAAAGTTATAAACAAGTGTTAGAGAGATGATTTTACAAAATATTGATTTAAGCTCGGGGGAGGTAATGAAGCATCTCTTCCCACATCATCTCCCTGATCATATCTCCTTCCATGTTCTCATCTATCTCCAAACTACTGACCGGAACATTTTCCGACGGGTTACATTCCGGTTCCAACAGTCCCTCCATGTAGGGGTGTAAAAGCGCATCGCTGACCGATATTCTCTTGGTTGGATCAAACACAAGCATCCTCTGTAACAAATCTATCGCCAGCGGATTTGCGTGCGGGTAAATATGAGAAAAGTGAGTACCCTTTGAGAAAGGAAGAGACTTTATAAATCTCCTAGCTTTCTGGTTATCTATGAACTGGAGATCCCAGTCTTGTTGGCTACCAACAACATTTATGATTAGCTTTAGTTGGTTGAGACATTCTGTTCCCGGGAATATCGGTTTTCTTCCAAGAATCTCTGCGAATATGCATCCTACCGACCAAACATCAATGGAGGTTCCGTAGTTATCACAACAGAGAAGAAGCTCAGGTGCTCGGTACCAACGAGTGACCACATACTCTGTCATAAACTGTTCATAAGTTCTCGCAAGCCCGAAATCACAAATCTTTAGATCACAATTAGCATTCACTAAGAGATTCCCTGGCTTTAAATCGCGATGAAGGATGTTTGCTGAGTGAAGATACTTCAATCCTCTTAGCAACTACAATGTCGACAAAAAGATACAATTCAATCATCAAACCAAAGCTTAACAAGAGAAACAGAAAATGTATCGAACCAACGTACCTGAAACAAGAAGTACTTGCAGTGATCATCGGAGAGAGACTGAGAGGATTTGATGATCTGATTCAAATCAGAATCCATAAGCTCATAGACCAAATAAACATCTCTGAAGCTGTACCTGTGAGTAGGCAGCATAACATCCTTAAGGGAGATAACGTTTTCGTGTCTCACATGCCTTAAAAGCTTAAGCTCTCTCAATGTTCTCAAAGCATCGATGCGATTCTCAAACACATTGTGGATCTTCTTAATAGCAACTCTCTCATTGGTTTCGCTGTTGATTGAAGAACAAACCACACCATAAGCTCCTCTTCCAATCGGCTTAATCGGAACATACTTAGTGTCGATTTCGAATAATGTTTGCCACATCGTGTAGTAATGTTTCCCTTCTTGTCTTATCCCATTTGGAGGATCAACTAGCATCGCCATTCCTCTTCTTCTTCTTTGCTAAAAAATGACCTAACAAAAAACAGAGTACAGAACAGAGTTTTGTGAAAACAATTAGTGGAATCGAAAAGGGTTTATAGTAAATTTTCTTCTTTCTTCTGGTCTAATCCACAGAATTTGAAAAGGGTTTATAGAAAAGTTTCCACGTTGTGTTTTTTTGTTTGGAGGAATTTAAAGAATCGAAGCTTGCTTCCCGACAATAAGTGGAGCTTTTTGCTCGCTTACGTTATTCCTCTTGAAAAACAAGCCAGAGAAATCTTGGCTTTACTTAGCTATCAATCTTAATTACTAGACGACTACCAAAAGCAGAAGAAGAGAAGAAGATAAAGTAAACTTTTTTCAAGAGTCATTATCATCAAACACTTAACGAATTAGTAAACTAGCAAAAAACCAAACAAAAATAAAGTCTCAGAATCGTCAATTCGTCGTTATCCAGAGATTATTATGGATCAGATAAGTACAAAGGCAAAGATATTTTGAGAGAGAAATCGTGAGCGGCCCATACCAGAAAACGTTACAAGGGAGAAGAAGAAGAAGAAGACGGAGCCTAATACGTTAATCTTCTCCTAATTGTTCTATTAATTCGATTTACTGAGAAAATACAGTTTTATTCATAAAATATTGATATTTAACTTAAAAATATATATATATATATATATATATATATATAAATAAAAAGATGGATTAGGAGCCTATTAAAGACGGACATTTAATTATTTAAAAATTCCTAATTAAAAACTTGAATGGTAAATTTACATAATAATAGAAAATATAAGTTGAATGTTTGGAATCGCTAACGACTAATATTAGATCCAAAATCCGGTTAGAATTTTTATCATTATGTAAATTTAGAATCCAACAAATAAAATTTTCAAAAAAAAAAAACACAAAATAGGTTTTAAAATTCCCAATAATAAACAAAATCAAAAATTTAAAACAACTTTTAAAAATTCTAATCAAAAATTTGAATGCTAAATTTAAATAATAATAATAAAAAAACAAGTTGAATGTTTACAATCGCTAACTACTAATGATAGATCCAAAATTAAGTTAGATTTCATATCATTATTTAAGATTGTACCAATCATTCGATTTCTATCTAACCTTTTTCATGCGATCTACAAAGAATATAATTGATTTTAGCATAGTTAAGTTTTGGAAACCTCCATAGCAATGCAACTTCATTATGCACCTACAACAAACAAAACAATGTTAATATCTCTAAACTAGTTAGTAGAAGAAGATAGACCATGTTAATATTACCTTAACAATCCAAAAAAACAGCAATACATGAACGAAGTCATCCGACATCACAATTTCTTCATAGCGGTTGGACAAAATAAATAAATACCAAGCAGCAAATACTTCTATCTTGTCGTATATCCCCATCTCAAACTTGTTGTACAACAACCACACAGTTATAATCGACGTGATGGTGGACGCAACAACAGTCGTTGCACTGCCAAAGTCTTCATAAGGCTCAAATTTTTGGTAAGTGACTAGACACACAATGCGCAGGCAGACATTCACAAGATACAACACATTCTCACGGAAACCGGCATTCACTTTGCCTTTTCCATCCAAAAAAGATTTGATGATCCTCCCAACTACTCCAATAACTTCTTTTTCTCCATCAAAGCTAATAATTTTCAACTCTTCAGGAACCATCTTAGCATCTCGATCGAGTAATCTTTTTGATTCACCAAACTCAAACAGATTTCAGCTTTTTCTAGACAAAGATTCATTGATTCAACATCGCAAGTCCATATTGAAAATTTTAGTTTTCTTAAAACTAGTGTTCAACGCAATTTGATCATATCAAATTTATCTAGAGATTTACCCAACTTTCCCTAAACCAACTTCAATGTAGGTCTCGAAATATCTAAAGGCTAGTGTACAAAAAATGTATATATGGACATTGACAAATAACCTTTAATAAATCTTTCAATAGCATTTACCTCTTTACTCTTCTCCCACCCAAAAATCCAAAACTCCATTAACCAAAATCAAGATTAACTACCCATGATAAAAATTTGTCTTCAAAATAGATTTTTTTTTGTTTTTTGTTTTTTTTTGTCATCTTCAAAATAGATTTACTTATCATCTCTTTTTAACAAATATAAATCTTATTAGAAACAAAAAACAAATATATATCTAAAAAAGTTTGAAAAATCAGAAATACATCTTTACAACTAGATGACAAATACTACTTTTTCGACAAAAAATATAAATTCCATAATCATGCTATTCAAAAAACAGCCGACATATACTTTTAAAAACTTTTAAATTAGAATTTTTTAACATGTTTTTAAATACAATGTTTTCTTAATAAAATGCTATTCATTTATTTGACCCACTTTGGACAATAATGTCGAGTTCTAATTTTCTAAACAGGACGTTATTATTTATTTTAGGCCCGTCTCAATTTTTTGTGGGCCTTTGGTAAAATTCAAAAAAAATTTTAAAACCTCTTAGTATATTTTTTTAATATAAAAGTGGGCCTTTTTCCTTTTTTTTTTTTTTTGAATTTTGTAATGAACCCATGGCATTTGCCCTACTCTGCCATTGGTCAGAGACATAATAAAAATCTTCAAAATAGTTTATTTTTTTATAATAAAAATCTTCAAAATAGACATAATAAAAGTTAATTTGTCTTCAATTTTTTTTTTTCTTTGTCATCTTCAAAATAAATTTATTTATCATCTCTTTTTTAACGAATATAAATCTTATTAAAAAAAAAATGTAGATCTAAAAAAGTTTGAAAAATCAGAAATATATCTTTACAACTAGATGACAAATACTACTTTTTCGACAAAAAATATATTCCATAATCATGCTATTCACACAAACAGCCGACATATATTTTTAAAAACTTTTAAATTAGATTTTTTTAATATGTTTTTAAATACAATGTTTTCTTAATAAAATGCTATTCATTTATTTAACCCACTTTGGACAATAATGTCAAGTTCTAATTTTCTAAACAGGACGTTATTATTTATTTGACGAGTTTGAACAAAATAAACATCATCTAGTCAGATTTTAATACAAACCAAGTGTCGTGGAGGTTCCTTGATTTGTTTAATTCTCCTCTAGTTAGATTTTAATATATAAACCGAGTGAGACTCGTCACTCGTGGTCCGTGCCTCCGTGGAACCCATGATAAACTTATAAACTTACTCGTGGTCGTGTGTTTAACTTTATAGTCCAGCCGAAACGATGCCGTTTAATGGGAAAATATCAATAGCTTATCTCCGTTAGTTTACGTGGAGCTTAAGGGAAACTTCCCCAATCGGAAAATTCCAAAAACCCATAATAAATAAATCAGATTTGCAGGATCTCTTCTTACTTCGTCGAACTGTGACGTCATCTTTAGTTTCCGATAAAATTTTCATCTTCTCCGGTTAAGAAATTAGGTTTTCGAATGTCGAGAAAGGTAAATGTTTTCTCTACCGAATAAGCTCTGTTCTTTACTCAAGTTGATTGTATCTGGATTTGAAACTACTAAACTTGGTATACAAGAACCAAGACAGAGCAATTCAAGATTTGTTCTGCAATGGTGTAGGAGTTAAACAAAATTCAGACCCAAATTCAGTTTCTTCTATCGAGTATCTTTCACATTTGATTGCTAGGAACCAAGAAAAGCTGATTGGTTTTGGAATAAACGCTACATACATATGTTGCAGTGTTTCAGTTTCAGAGCTTCTTTCTTAGGACAACAACAAATGTGATGGGTCTTATGTCTTCCTTAGCTAACTCATCGTCAACCATTCTACAATATGTATCAAAGAGCTTGTCAAGAATCTTTTCCCCAAAGTGTTGAACAAGCATTGATTCTTGAACTGCTCTTACCGTCTTTGCAACCGCCTTACCATAACTTATATCACCCTCGGTATTCCCTTTGTCCTTCTTCACTTCTAACATCTCTAACCTCTCTAATTCAAAAGACCCTTCTTTGTCCACTTCACCTTCTATCTCATCAGCACTCGGAGCGTAGAAGTGCATATCGTAAGAATCAAGCTTCTCTTCCTCAGTCTCTCCCTACAAGTAAAATGGAAATTAAGTTTCATATTTTTTGCAAAAATCAGCAGACGTATCTATCTATAGTACCTGTGCAACAAGATCTGCTATGGATCTTGAGAGAAGTTCCCAAAAGAAAGAGTTTCCTCTATCGACATGATCAGGACCTTCTCTTCCGAGTATAATAAGCACCATTCTTCCTGCAGAAACCATCTCTTTTGATCTACACCGGAGGAAAATGGAGAAATCTTCCTTGAATTGACTGCAGTAAGCTTTGGAAACAGCTTCAGAGCTTAAGGAGCAGATACTAACACAACCTTTGTTTATGGACTTGCCTTGCTCGTCATATAAAGCTGTAGGAACCTGCAAAGACCAATAGACACAACTCAGTATCTGTATACAAACATCTAAACGTATCTCTCTCTACATCAATATATTAACCTTGGAAAGCCAGTGTAAGCTATGAGAGGCATAGACAAAGTGGATGGTGTTTTCAGGGAAGAGTCTTCCATAAAATGACCCAGGGTAAGCTGCAATGAAAACTGAAGGGCAATCACCATTGTTGTTGTCTCTCTTGAGCTCTATGTGAAAGTCTGGTAATGACTTGAATATGAAGTTGAAATCATTTCCAGGGAGATCGTTAAGGAAGATGCTGAATTCTGGTAAGGGCTGGATTGGGATCTCGCGGTGGTGAGCAACTTGGACGGTTTTGATGAAGTCTGTAATGGTGGAGAGAGTGTTTGGTCCTGAAGAACATCCTAGATCAGCTATTCCTAAACTCTTTGGTCTTGTCTCTTTGTAGAGTTGTTGAAGTGTCTCTAGTGTTATGTGCTTTGCCGTATCAGATGCTTTCTTCTACAAGATTAAAACAGGAAAAGTGGTTATAGAGAGTCAAAATTATGAACTAAGTGAAGATATGTGGGAAATCTCAAGAACCTACCTGGAGGGAAGAGTTTCTGGCATAACTAGTTTTTCCATCTCCTCCTGTCATGTAAAACTCTCTCTCCATATCCTTCTTATCCATCACAATAACAATAAAAGTGAAGAAATTTAGTATAATTTTGGGTTAGGGTTTGTTCTTTTGGTGTTAGAATTTGCTTTTCTTAAAGGAGAAATCTTTGGCCTGTCACTTCATTCTTCCATTACCCTACCTTTTTTTTTGTGTGTTTACTTTTCCATCTATTTTCTTTCTTGAAAATACGATGTGGGATTCGTTCATCATTGGTCATGATTCAACGAAAATAAATTTTTCTTTGGTTGGATGAATTTAGTTTAAGGAGAAATGGCAGGTGTAGTCCAAAGTGACCAAAAATAGGAATAAACAAAGTAGAGGATAATGTTTCATGTAAATATAAAGGATAAATTAGTCAAACAACATCATGATGGCTTCATGTAATGTTTGTACTTTCTTTACTCTGTTCTTGCTATCAGTGCTAGACTCTGTTCTTGCTTTGCGTGGTGGACTCTATTGCCATTTCTTGTTTAAGGACTTTTATTCGTTTAAACATAAACTAAATTTCATTAGAAAAATTACCCTTGCTAGAATCTATTTGGTGATTTATATGAAAAATCGTGGAATAGAATATGGATGATATTTTTAATTGTAATGTAAATGTTTCAAAACATACAAAAAAGTATAGGAAACTTTGGGAGATAGGAGGAAGAAGACTGATTGACTTTTGAAGGTAGAAAAAGCTATACAAGAATGAGTGATGATGATTGGTGTGTGTGTGTGTGTGACCACCATTTCCTTCTCTTTTTCTCTCTTTCTCCTTACCGTAAGGCTTTTTTAGTAATCTTCTTTCTCTCTCTGCCTTGCCTTCAAGATTTTAGTGGTGGTCATGAATGCTTGTTGCGTCATAAGGGTAGTGTAAATGCTCTGTTAGGTGAGAGAGACTGTGTGTTGGTACTTGGTATGATAAGGTTTTTGTGGTTAGAGAGAGGGCCGAGGGGGACGCACGCGTGTCGCTTGAGGGATTAATGCAAAACCGTAACGTATCAATCTTTTTTCTTCATATAATCTCTTCTTCAACCATGATCGTCTCTCTCTTGTTGCTTACGTTTTGTTTTTTCAAGTGTGGTGAAAAGTTAATCACTTAAAAGTTAGTCATTGGGCCTCTAACAAAGCCCATATTTAAAACCTAAGACCGTTCCATTAAAATGACGTCGTATCTAAGCAACTAATTCGTGAGATGTAAATATGAATATGATATGATACTATGGTTGAACAGAATAGGAATAATATATGTATAGTGTAATGTAAATGCTACAAAATATTACAGAAAAAGTAGGGGGAACTTTGGGGTCGAATATGATTACAAGAAGGTTAGAAAAAAGCTAAACAAGAATGAGTGGTGATGATTGGTGTGTGTGACCACCATTTTCCTCTTTCTGTCTCTTCCTTACCTTTAGGCTTTAGTACTCTTTCTTTCTCTCTTTGCATTGTCCTTTAAGACTTTAGTGGTGGTGATGAATGCTTACTAGTGACTGTGTCACAGTGTGTGCTGTTGAAACATTGGGCCTCTAGGCCCATATCTAACACTTAAACGGCGTCGTATCGATGAACCAACACACAGATCTGGGCCCAGGATTCTACTGACGTATTACGAACATAGACAGATCCGCTCGTCTTCTTCTTTTACTTTTTTTTTTTTCTCTCTGAAATTGATTTTTTTTTTTTGCCGTCTGCGTTATCAAAAATCTCGAAAAAACGTTGAAAGTCAATCTTTTTGCATCGCCGAATTTGAACAACACTCCTCGTGTGTTTGACACTCTTGTGGGCACGATACCTTCTGCTCCTTGTCCATTTTGCCACCCAAAATCCAATTGGGATCAGGTAACGTTCCTCGTTTATTTGTCGGATCTATTTGTAATCATATATACTTTCTTAATCTGTTCTCCGAGATTTCGATTTCTCGTTGCTCAGTGATCCGATGCCAGATCTTTCCTGATAGTTTTTTTTTGGGTCGAATTTGGATTCAAAATTGCCACTTTTTGTTGTGAATTTTGAAAATTTGTAATACTAATTGAAGATTGGGTTTTGTAGGTTTTCCCAAAGTTGAGCTAGCTTCTCTTATGCTCGATTCGTCGAGCAAATTAATACTATAGAAGAAAAAAGTACAGAGCTTTATTAAAGCAAATTAGCAATGGCTTCGAATCTCGTGGAAATGTTTAATGCTGCTTTGAATTGGGTTACTATGATTCTGGAGAGTCCTTCAGCTAGAGTTGTCTTGTTTGGTGTCCCAATCCGAGGTATAGATTTGAAGAAACAACTTTAAGTGAACTTTGTCTGTCTATCCAAGTTTGTTGGTTATTTGAGATTACTAAAGATTTCAACTTTTTTGTTTTTGTTTTCGTTTTCCAGGGCACTTCTTTGTGGAAGGGTTGTTGGGTGTTGTCATTATCATTCTCCTCACTCGGAAGAGTTATAAACCTCCCAAGCGACCATTGACCGAGCAGGTTCTGTCTCAGATCCTTTCTTGATATTGGTTTGATAGATCACATAGGATTTGGTTCGTGGTGACATCTTTGATGTGTGGTATAGTTGAAATGTATTGAGTTTTCGGGGTTTTTTATTACTCAGGAAATAGATGAGTTGTGTGATGAGTGGGTTCCTGAACCTCTTATACCGCCAATTACTGAAGACATGAAGCATGAGCCACCAGTTCTTGAAAGGTAACGTAGAAGACTTCTATGTAGTTCGTTGTATAGCCTTATTCTGTGTTATGCTTAAAGATTTTGTTGGGTCCATACAGTGCTGCTGGACCGCATACAACAGTTAATGGAAAAGATGTGGTGAATTTTGCCTCAGCTAATTATCTTGGGCTCATTGGCCACGAGAAGTTGCTGGTAACGTGAAGCTACTTTGTTTTCAATACAATCTCTCTTCTGTTTGAATAGTTTTATTTAAGATTTGTCTTATGCCAGGAATCATGTACTTCTGCATTAGAAAAATATGGGGTCGGTTCTTGTGGGCCTCGTGGATTCTATGGTACAATTGGTAAGAAGACAATAATTTTCTAAATAGATACTTTGGTTCATCCATTGGCTCGCTTGGAAAGGGTTCTTACTGTTTGATTACTTCTCTTGACTAGATGTCCACCTTGACTGCGAAACCAGAATATCCAAATTTTTGGGTACTCCTGATTCAATCCTTTACTCTTATGGACTTTCCACAATGTTCAGCACAATTCCTTGTTTCTGTAAGAAAGGCGATGTCATTGTTGCGTAAGTACACAATTTCTTATAACATCGTTCTACTTATTAGATTACGTTAGTAGAAATCCCAGGATTACATTGAACATCTTTGTTTGAAACTTTTTTATCTCGATATTAAACTCATTCTTGTCTTTTCTATTTTCTTAGTGATGAGGGTGTTCACTGGGGAATACAAAATGGACTTCAGCTTTCAAGAAGTACAATTGTGTACTTCAAGCACAATGACATGGAATCCCTTCGAATTACCCTTGAGAAAATCATGACAAAGTACAAGCGCTCAAAGAACTTGAGGCGTTATATTGTAGCTGAAGCTGTATATCAAGTACCTGGCAGTTTTCTTTCTTCTCCTGCTTCCATATTTTGAAAATTCTCCCTGAACTGTGATGCTTACCCATTTGCCTTTGGGTATGTTAAAATCTACAGAATTCAGGTCAAATTGCGCCTCTGGATGAGATTGTAAAACTAAAAGAGAAGTATCGGTTTCGTGTTATATTGGATGAAAGCAACTCTTTTGGTGTGCTTGGCCGTTCTGGGAGAGGTCTTGCAGAGCATCATAGTGTCCCTGTAAGTATGATTGACACACATTTTAGTAGTGTTCTCATTTGCCAAACCTGATGCTAAAAATTTCACGGCGGTTTATCTTTAAACAGATTGAGAAGATAGATGTTGTGACTGCTGCAATGGGCCATGCATTAGCCACAGAAGGTGGATTTTGCACTGGGAATGCCCGCATCATCGATTACCAGGTAAACATCGATCATGCTGATTAACTAATTACAAACAAAATTAAAAAACTACCGATAATAGAAACTTTTCTCTGGGACGCTCAAATGCACAGAGACTTAGCAGTTCAGGATATGTGTTCTCTGCTTCTTTACCACCATACCTTGCAAGTGCTGCTATCACCGCCATTGATGTCATTGATCAAAACCCTGATATGTTAGTTAAGCTGAAGCAAAATGTTGCTCTGTTATGGAAAGGTTTGATCTTCAAGTTTTAATCTAATCTAGCAACAATTAGAGTTTGATTTAGTTTGTTATCTTCCTCTAATTGAAAAAGAAATGCTGGGAACAACGCAGGATTGTCAGATATCAAGGGGATGTCATTAACAAGCAACCGGGAATCACCTATTGTTTTCTTAAAATTAGAGAAATCTAGCGGTTCAGCTAAAGATGATTTGCTTCTACTTGAGAAAATGGCTGACCGTGTAAGTTCATTGTTTCTTTGCAAAACCAAATCTAGACCCTGTCCCCGTTTCTTGACATGACTAGATGCATGCAGGCTCTGAAGGAAGACTCATTGTTGGTTGTGAGTTCTAAAAGATCATTTCTTGATAAATGCCGGTTACCTGTGGGAATCAAACTCTACGTCTCAGCGGGACATTCGGAATCCGATCTTCTTAAAGCGTCGGAGTCACTGAAGAGACTTGCTTCAGAGCTTCTACTCAAGTCCTGAAACACCGAAACTCTTTTTTCTTCAAGAACAACAACACTGAAGGGAACTCTTTGAACACATCCGTGTGAGATAGTAGACAACAGAATCCGCAGAGTCAGTAGCTTGAAGATGTTCATAGCAGATTCCTAAACTGGTTCTCCACTTTCAGTGATGGGCTTGTGGTTGATCTGAAGCTCAATTGACGAAGGAGGATTATCGAAGACAATGGCTTCTTGTTCTTACATTTATTTCATTTGATCATCTGAGTTCTTTTTTTTTTTTTCCTACTCATACCCTTCAATGATCAAGTAGCTTAGTGTTGTTGCCGAAATTCAAAAACTTTCAATTTATGGGAAACAAAAAAGTTCATGTGCTGACATCAGCCTCTTAAGGCTTTCTGAGTTTCTTGCGGTAAAAGAAAGTGTTTTTGCCTCTCTCAAATCTCAATAGTATTGACACGTGTCAGTATAACACTCGTGCATAATTGACACGTGTCAGTATAACACTCGTGGGCGGTATAATGTGAACGAAAGAGCGAGGGACAGGTAATCTCTCTTCCTCTGTTTCTAAGTTTGTATAATTAGAACTGCATAACGAAAAACAAAAACAAAACAGTGACCAAAAAAAGAAGAAGAATCAATGGTTGGGGAAAGAGAGAATATGAGGTGGAGCTTTACCTCGACGTTAATGGAGTTGAGAATCCAATGGAACGATTTTGAGAGATTTTCGGAGCAATCTCACTCTCCTTTTATCTTTCTCCTTCCTCTCATTTCCTCTTTGCAGAGGTAATTTATCTTTTAATTGTCTCTCTGTTTTGTTCTGTTTTCTTAACTTCATGTTCATCGTTATCGTTGTTCGAATTTGATTTGTAATTAGGGAATGTGAATTTCTTACAGGAATTTGGCAAAGGGCATTGGCTAAAAATAATAAGACACTCGTTAGAGTGCTCGTCCCTCGTGCCCTTACCTGCCTAATTCCAACTATCTGGCAAAATCATGACTTTGATCCAAGGTATAGTAAACAAAAATGAAGAGATTTTTTAGTTCTCTGTTTTGTTATCTTCTTGTTCTTGATGTTGTTTTGTGTTTAGATGCCGAGTTGAAACCAAGGATGGGTTCTTTTAAGAAGAGGAGCTCTTCTAAGAATTTGAGGTATTCAATGACAAAGAGAAGAAGAAGTAGCAAAGTGATGTCTGTGGAGATCATCGAAGATGTGCATGACGCAGAGGAGTTGAAAGCCGTTGATGCTTTTCGCCAATCGCTTATTCTCGATGAGCTACTCCCGGAGAAACACGATGACTACCATATGATGCTTAGATTTTTGAAGGCTAGAAAATTTGATCTTGAGAAAACCAAACAGATGTGGACTGAAATGCTTAGATGGAGGAAAGAATTTGGTGCTGATACTGTCATGGAGGTATGATTATTATTCTAGAGGAACGTTTTGCAGATTTGAAAATGGTCTCTTTGAGTAGTACTAACATTCTCTTCTTTGGTTTTGTATATTTTTAAGGAGTTTGATTTCAAGGAAATTGATGAAGTGTTGAAATACTACCCTCAAGGACACCATGGAGTTGACAAGGAAGGACGACCTGTGTACATTGAGAGGCTTGGTTTAGTAGATTCTACCAAGTTGATGCAAGTCACAACCATGGATAGGTATGTCAACTACCATGTTATGGAGTTTGAGAGGACCTTCAATGTTAAGTTCCCAGCGTGCTCTATCGCCGCGAAGAAGCACATTGATCAGAGCACAACTATTCTTGATGTCCAAGGAGTGGTATGTAAAAAACCTATGTGAGAAGACCTTCAATGCTTTTCCAGTATGTGACTAAACATGCCTTTCCTTGTTTTTGTTATAACAGGGACTGAAAAACTTCAACAAGGCTGCTAGAGACTTGATTACTCGTCTTCAAAAGGTCGATGGTGACAACTATCCTGAGGTGTGATTTATATCTCTGCATGCTCAATTCTTTTCCACTGGTCTATGAACCAGTAGTTTAACTTTGTAACGACTTTGGATCAGACCTTGAACAGGATGTTTATCATCAATGCTGGCTCAGGATTCAGAATGTTGTGGAACACGGTTAAGTCCTTCCTTGACCCGAAGACTACAGCAAAAATCCATGCAAGTATTCAAAACCTTTTACTATTGAATCTTCTTCTGAATGATAATTAGTTTTCACAATTTAAGTAATTATACTTTGTTTGAATACCAGGTTCTTGGCAACAAGTACCAAAGCAAGTTGCTTGAGATAATTGATGAAAGGTGAGCTATGCAAGACGATTAGCATACAAATTAATCTATGTTATATATTATATAACATGAAACTGATTCTTATTAATTTGTGACCAGTGAACTTCCTGAGTTTCTTGGAGGTTCATGTACTTGTGCTGACAATGGTGGCTGCATGCGCTCTGACAAAGGCCCATGGAAAAATCCAGAGATCATGAAGGTGAATGATTCTTAAGACAACTATAGTGACAGCAACATAAATGACAAGAGTGAACTTGATTTTTCATTTTTTCTTACAGAGAGTTCACAATGGTGATCACAAATGCTCAAAAGGATCCCAAGCTGAAAACTCTGGAGAGAAGACCATCCCTGAGGTCTTTGCTTACTTTGAGCTTATCTATATCTCTTGAATAGTTTCCTTTACCTGAATCTTGATCACTCCTTCCAATGCTAATTATATTCAATGATCTTCCAGGAAGATGACTCTACAACAGAGCCGGCTTCTGAAGAGGAAAAGGCTTCAAAAGAGGTCGAAATTGTAAGAATGGCCAACCTCTAAACTCTTGATATCAAGTTCGCTTTTAATACTTAATCGTTATTCGTTTCTCGAGACTCAGGTCCCGGCCGCTCACCCAGCTTGGAACATGCCAGAAGCTCACAAATTTTCCCTCTCAAAGAGTAAGATGATGACTCTTGTGCATCTCTTTTTCTTGCAATATGGTTGTTGTATGTTAAAGCTAAGACATATGGAGCTTTAACGCTTCTTGTACTTTCTCTTCTAAGCAGAAGAAGTTTACGCCATTCAAGAGGCGTGCAACAACGCTACAACAGAAGGAGGGAGGTCACCTATTTTCACAGGGGTCATGGCTCTTGTGATGGGTGTTGTCACTATGATTAAAGTGACTAAAAACGTCCCAAGGAAACTAACCGAGTCAACCTTGTACTCGAGCCCCGTGTACTGCGATGATGCATCAATGAACAAGAGTGCGATGCAGTCAGAGAAAATGACTGTACCTGCAATCTCAGGGGAAGATTTCATGGCCATTATGAAACGAATGGCTGAGTTGGAACAGAAAGTGACCGTCTTAAGCGCGCAGCCAACAGTTATGCCTCCGGATAAGGAAGAGATGCTTAACGCTGCCATTAGCCGGTCCAATGTATTGGAGCAAGAGCTTGCTGCCACCAAGAAGGTACATACATTCTGAATCATTAAGATAAACTTCCTCCATTAAAGTTCTTTTTAATACTAATTTTCGTTACAATGCAGGCTTTGGATGATTCTCTTGGTCGTCAGGAGGAGCTTGTGGCGTACATCGAGAAAAAGAAGAAGAAGAAGAAGCTGGTAAGTCTTTCTTTCATTAGACTCTTGGAACTTGAGACACAAGCCATCAAGTCTTGTGCTTTTTTCACATAACCTCTATGACTGATCTTTTGTTCTGCTTGTTCTTGGAACAGTTCAACTACTGGTGAGAGAAGAACCATGAAGCGAAGGCTTAGTGGTGGCTTTATTTGTTTGATTGTATCCAAAATATCTCTGACCAAAATCATCAAAGCCAAGCTTATTGTAAAACCAATTTCTTGTGTTTCTTATTATTAAAGAATGGTGAAAAGAAAGAAAGTTTTGTTCTTTCTCTTGTGTATATTATCAAAATACCATGTACATCAAATTGCAATTTTCTTTTGTAGTTTCCTACTAGTTTAACTCACAAGTATATAATCAGAAGCGGTGGTTTAGTAATTATCAAATAAACCCATGAGTGAAAAAAAGGAAACAACGCATAAGAGTTTTTTTAAAAAGGACCGTTACGTTGAACCCTAATCACATGTGGAAAAAGGAAACAACAGAAAAAAGGAAATCCCTAACACATCATTAATGTTTATAAAATAGCCTCATCGTTTAAGTATCTTCGATCGATCATCACAAACAAAAACCTAGAGAAACAAGAAATACAGAGAGAGAGGGCTAATTGCTGTAACTTGTCTGGATGAACACAAAGTGTAGCTTTCCTGTAAGCTCGCTTCACGGCTGCTGAAGTTATGACTTCTGTTAACGGTAACGGTTGCCAACCGCTCTCGGAACAGAGGATCTGGTTTACAAACAATCAAATGTGAAAGATACTCTGTCTAGAAGAAACTGATTTGGTTCTGATTTTGTTTAATTTCCTACACCATTGCAGACCCAAATCTTGAATTGCCCTCTTGGTTCTTGTATACCAAACCAATTTTACTACTTTCAAATCCAAATACAATCAACTTGAGTAAATAAAACATTGAATCTAATTCGGTAGAGAAATCTTCTCTTGACATTCGAAAACCTAATTCTCTAACCGGGGAAGACCAAAGATGGAAACTTTCTGGGAAACTAAAGATGACGTCATAATTCGACGGGTAAAGCTGATTTCTTTATTTCTAGGGTTTTTGGAAATTTCCGATTGATGGAAAGTTTCCCTTAAGCTCCACGTAACCAACGGAGATAAGCTATTGAGATTTTTCTACTAAACGGCATCGTTTCAGCTGGACTACCAAGTTTGACTGTTGACTTTTTTTTTTAATTTCGACTCGTCTAAGACATTGCTTTCAAACTCAAAATCATTTCCAATCAAAATGTGCTCAAAAGCATACAATTTTGTTTCCAATACTTGTAATATGCTTATAAAACATAACAATATTGGATCGTTGAAATATATATACAAATAATATCATCACAAATTGAAGAAGATTTGAACTAAACAAATAAAAGAAAACTTTCATCACCCTCTCTCTTTCTTGATTATTTGTTTTAACAAATTCATATATCGATCTACTTGTAATAGATAACAGGCGCATTAGCTCTGGCATCCCACATACCACCTTCCTTTAAATACTCAAGATACCTAGAAAACTCAGGCTTCGTCGTCGTCGACTTCTTCTTCTTTCCGTAGAAAAGACTAAAGATTGGGTGACTAAATTTGCCTGTTGGTTTGACTTTCTTTGATTTCTGACGAGGAAGCTCCTCAAGAATGGTCGGAACACCACCAGCTCCAAGCTTTATAGATGGTGCGTAGTAAGGAACACTCGTCGATCTCCTTAGCTTTGCTCCGAGTAAACTGAAAGTTGAATCATCACTCACTCTCTCGTATCCTCCACGACGGCTTCTTGTCCTCGTGCTCAAGCTTCTTAGCATTTGCATCTTTAAACTGTGTATATAAAGAATTCAAGAAAGATGATGTGAAGAGAGAAGTAAAGAGATGATTGTTGTTGTTTGTTGGAATGAGAGAGAGTTTGATCAATGTGTTATAATTTATACTTAGAGAGATGTGATGAGATTTTATGGTTGTTGTATCTTATTTAATTTCAAGTGGAAATGGTCAGACTTTGGTTGCTAGCTAATTTGAAAAGTCCGACAATTGTAATGTTTAATTCTGAAAATAAAATAAAAAATAATATGTGAAGACAAGGATGGTTTCGACGAGCTTTCTTTGACTTTTCAAGTCTTTTCTAACGCAATAATTGACCTCATGCTCATCAAAGGAACTTCCACGAGCTGAGTGACGAGTCTCTCTCGGTTTATATATTAAAATCTAACTAGAGGAGGATTAAACAAATCAAAGAACTTCCACGATACTTGGTTTATATTAAAATCTGACTAGATGATGTTTACTTTGTTCAAACTGGTCAAATAAATAATATCGTCCTGTTTACAAAATTATAGAACTCGACATTATTGTTCAAAGTGGGTCAAATAAATGAATAGCATTTTTTTTAAGAAAATATTGTATTTAAAAACATGTTAAAAAACATCTAATTTAAAAGTATAAAAAAACATGTCGGCTGTCTGTGTGATAGCATGACTGTGGAATATATATATTATTATTTTTGTGTCGAAAAAGTAGAATTTGTCATCTGGTTGTAGAAATATATTTCTAATCTTTCAAACTTTTTAAGATCTACATTTGTTTTTTTATTTTTAATAAGATTTATATTCTTTAACAAGAGATGATAAATAAATATATTTTGAAAACTAATTTTTATTTATAGATATTTAATCTCGATTTTGGTTTTTTGAGTTTTCGAATTTTAGTTGGGAGAAGAATAAAAAGGTAAATACTATTAAAAGATTTATTAAATATTATTTGTCGATGTTCACATGTACATTATGTGGTAATCTTTAGATATTTCGATACCTACATCAAATTTGGATGTTGAGCTTCTTCTTAAGTCCGAGAAGAGTAAAGAAATTAGTGAGCGTGCTATTAAATATTGCTGGACAGCTGATGAAGTTTCTTGAGGAATCTGACGAGCTCCGATTGCGTGCTTTTCTTACTCTCAAAAGATTTAACACTTCTATATTGGCTTGCGATGTAGAAGCCATGAAGGTATGTATTGAAAAACCGAAAATCTAAGATTTCTATTCGTTAATAAGAAATGATAAGTAAATTTATTTTGAAGATAAACCTTTATTGTGGGTATTTAATCTTGATTTTAGTTTTTGGAGTTTTGGATTTTTGATTGGGAAAGAATAAAAAGGTAATGCTATCAAAGGAAGCCACTCTCGGCACAATTGAAAGATTTATCAAAGATTGTTTGTCAATGCCCACATGTACATTCTGTGCACTAGCCTTTAGATATTTCTACCACTACATCAAATTTGGTTTAGGGCAACAACCCATGCTCTTAGAAAAACTAAATACTATCTTTATATGAAGTTGCAATGTCGAAGTAATGAAGATTTATGTTGAAGAAATTTTTTTTTGGTTTAGACTTATTAAATCAATATGCTAAGATGGGGTAGTGAAGATTTCAATCTTATGACTTTTGATGGAGAGTAAAGAGATGATAAGTAAAAATCTATTTTGAAGATAAATTTTTATTATGGGTATTTAAACTTTATTAAATCAAAATTATTTAGTGGCACATATCAATAAAAATCGAAATTTATCCATTTTGTTTTATAATTTTCAATCCACACTGTAAATAGCGTAAGATATCTGTGATTAATTACAAACCGAATATGAATCAAATTAAGATTCTATTACACCTAACGATTATTATAAATAAAATATATACTTTACAAAGAAAAAGCGGTAATCCTCGAAGGTATTCATTGAGATTGTTAATATTAATAAAATAATTTATTTTACCATTTAATTTAGTTATAAATTTTAATCCAAACCATAAATGGTATCGACTTGTTTGGACCTTGAGGGAAAGGTCTAAATTTCTATAATTCGCATGAATTTTTAAACTAAATACATGGAATTCACTAAGAGAATTACCTAGAACCTGATTTATTTCAAAAGTGGACTATCAAAGTGAGATTTTATTACGTCAAACTTCGAATTACAAAAAAAAAAAAAAGAACATCATTTTCACTTGTAGGTAAAAAGAGGTATATCAATATTTTAATTAATTTATCATATGTCCCTCTTTTGCTAATTATTATTTTAATTTATGATCCGATGATGCGAGAAAACTTTCAGGTAATGAGAGAGCTGTTTGAGTTCGCCGCCCTTAAGACGGGAAATTTCTTGCTAACACAGATTAATGGCCAATTTCTTAAAATCAACGCATTAATGGCGGGTGGAGTTTTGGTCGGTCACATTGAGTGTGGTATGGATTTGAAAATTTTTGAATTCGATATTTTTTTGTCGGTCGGTCAACGCATTAATGTTATTTTGTTTGATCTACCAGAACGCTAAACTTGGTTTGTAATTTATTTGAAACCTCTATTTTGTGTGTTAACTAACTCATGTCAAGGCCGATGGATCATCTTGACGCATGTATTGAATTTTAAGCTCATTAGACAGAGTCCTTATTTCATGATTTTCCTTTTTGGAGGCTCTCGTATTACCATGATGATCCAATCAATTGTCGTGATTTCCTGCCCCGGTTAACTTCTTCTATCTATGATCCAAACACTGCTATGTTTATATCAGGGCTTACTAGAAACTGTCAAGTATTACAAGAAAGAAAACTCAAAAGGATTCCATGTGGAATCAAGGAGTAAAAGCCCACCGTTGGTCTTTGGTACAAAATGTATGCTAACTGCGGTTGGTCTTGATAAACAGGTGAGTGGAAGTGGACAAAGCTACTCAAGAACTGAAGACATCAACAAAAAGACTAAGCCTGAATGATAACAATCTTTTTCAACTTTGCGATGTAAGGAAACAAATGTGAAATCATACAAGTGGATTTGCAGTTAAGAAGAGTTGAGACTTGAGATAGTTGTTGCAATTCCACGAGATAGTTTTAGATTTACTCAGATTACTACATCACGTTCGTGAGATACAATTATGGGAAGTTAGTTCTACAGATCCCAACTCAGGTAAGAACATAAATACATAAAAAGCGAAAGAAACAAGCAAAAGCCATTACGATTGATTCCTTCATTCTCTCTTGTCTTGGGAAGTCGTCGACGACTGAAACGATGATCATGTTGATACATGAAGATCCAACTAGTGGGTTTTGAAAATAAAATCCAAAAACAAACTATTTTCTTTCTTTTACCTCGCCAAGGGAACCAGAAGCAGAAGCATGATGATCTTCTTCCCGGCTACGAATTACATACTCATGGCGTATGACGTGTAAAAGACTGCCCCTTTAAATACGTAACTGGCAAAACCACGATTCGCCTCTTGAGCAAAAACAATAAGACATCACCACACCAAAAAGCAAACCGAAGATGAAACATATGGCAATTGTTAGACCCAAAATAAACAAAAACAAAGAAAAACATGAGTAATGGCAAAAATCTTGCTGACTCACCCATCTGATGATTCTCTGAAGGTAACTCTCGAGATGATGACATCCCTCTTCGACAGTACTGCAAATTGACGCAATTGCAATCAGCCAGAGACATTTGAATCAAAGCAGGAGAAATTCATATGAATAAATCGGTTCAGCTACCTTAGCAAACGCGGATCCACCACCCCGTATCATCATGGCTTATCGCTGCCCTTTCCTCCCGACCGCGGAAAAGGTTTGTCCAAAGTATCCCCCTATATTTCTTCATTATCTAATAGCCCGATAACGCCTAATCCAGCCCACTTTTTCCGGCCCATCATATCTAGTCGATGTGATCTATAACATTTTGCATTTTACATATCTTTTGTTAGCTAAGCTAATTAGTTCAAATTTACATGTGTAGACTTGCGAGAGAATGGAAGAACGTGGACTAATACGATACGAACGTGGACTAATAATATAGAGGATATATACTCAACTAATCAAGCACAACTTTACAAAAAATTAAAGAAGAACCATATATCACATCAACGTCCTTCTGAGTTGAATCTGTTCCAAGCTTCCTGGATATTAATTAGAACATTAAGACAATTCCAGATTCTTGAATGAGCAATTCAGAGACTGTGTAAAAAGGTGTAACAGAACATGAACCAATACCTTAAGAAGATCGAAGACCTTTTCGCAGATATATTTCTGATGAATGTTTGCACCTCTTTGCTGTAACTTGTCTGGATGAACACAAAGTGTAGCTTTCCTGTAAGCTCGCTTCACGGCTGCTGAAGTTATCACTTCTGTTAACGGTAACGGTTGCCAACCGCTCTCGGGACCGAGAATCTGGTTCACAACAAACAAAGACAAAGAAAAATCGATTTGAGAAATAGCTTTTAACTATCTAACTTTGATCTCTAGCTATGTTGTTCGGTAAGGAAACGTTACATATTGTAGTGTTGAGAGTAATGCTCTTATGTTTCCTTCTTTTCCACTCGACCATCTTTTTACTTCGGTGTCTAAGGTTTCAGCAATTCTCTGTGGGAAACATAAACAAAAATGTGATTATTGAAAAGAAAGGAAGGCTTTAGTGAAAATATAGGAAGGAGTTCAGTTTGGTGGTTGTACAATTCTCTCTGCTTGTTCTCTCTGAGCCACGAGATCACGCATGTTCTTCTCTGCTAAAGCTTTAGCCTGTTAAGAATTCAATATGCCCGTTAACTAACATCATCAATGGTGTGGATTTCAAAACGAGTATTGAAGCATCAGTTACCACACGATCAGCCGTTCTTTGATGCCTTTCTAATCTTGATGTATACCTTTGAGGCGATTCACCTTCAGTACCTTAAAAGACAAAAGAAACGAAAATGGGTTAAGCACTTAAGCTAATAGGGGTATGCAAAAATAAAACCACTAGAGAGTTTTCAGAGTATTTTTACCATGAGAATCTTGATATCTTGAAGCACCAAAAGAGACTGAATTTTGAAATTGCTTATCAGAAAGTGATATTTCCATTCGTTCACCAAAGAAACCTGAACTCTGAGATTGCTTATCGGAAACCGATCTTTCCATTCGCTCTCTTGCCTCAAAAGCAGCCTTTTCAGCTGCACGGTCACGAGCTTCAGAGGTTGCTCTCTCCACTGCTGCCCGTTCTGCTCTAAGTCGAGCCTCCATCGATAACTTATCAGGCAAAGACTTCTCTCTGGCCTCAGCACATGCTTTCTCCAATCTTTCACGTGCATCAGCCAATGCTCTCTGGTCAAAAGCCATTCGATCCTTCTCCCTCTCTCTTTCCCTCTCCCTTTCTTCTTCTACCTTTCTTAATTGCTCCATCTCTAAGTCTCTTTCTCTCTTTAGTCTCTCTGCTTCTTTCTCACGTTGCACAGATACTCGAGAAGGCAATGGTCTTTCTACTTTTGCATCTTGATTTAAACCTGCTTGCGTCTCATAGATATTTCCTCTTTCCTGCTGATGGGTGAATTTATATTCATGGTTTCTGAAACCATAGGATGTTTTGGGAGCGGACTTACTTTCCTCTGGATTCCTTTGATCACGACCAACACCTACAACGTCTTCTAATCTTTCTTCAACTTCAGTTTTCAACCCACTGACTCGTTTGAGAACTGAGGCATCTTTGGAGGTTTCAGAATTTTTACTCTTCTGTTCGAGCTTCCCTCCTATAATATTCTCAGTGACAGATGTGGATTCCTCACCTGATTCTCCATTTTGTTGGTTACATCCTCCATTCTCACCCAGCCGTGGTGTCTCTTCATTCCTCTCAAACAACCTGGTGTCAGCATCCATCTCATTAGTTCCTTCCTTTTGGCTGGCGTCTTTGAGGGTCTTCTCAAAAACCTTCCAAGGACAGGTTTCTGCGGACATAGATTCTCTCTGCCTTGTCCCTTCTTCTTCTTTCTTTTGTTTGTTCACTGATACGTCGTTGTCTATACTCTCATTCTCTTCTAGAGTGTCGCTAAGACTTTCATTTGATGATTGCTCTCCATGAGCCTCTTTGGTGGTTTCACAGGTTTTCTCCATTTCACAAGCATCTCTTTCTTTCTCGTCACTTTCTTCTCCTGAATATTCATGTTGTTTTCTTTCATTTTCCTGATGCTCTTGATTTTCTCTATGTAGTCTTTCTCTTTCCTTGGCTTCTTGCAGCCTCATCCTCATCTCTTCCTGTTCAAGATCCTCTTTCAGTCTTCTCTCAATCTCTGCCCTCTCAAAAGCTTCTATCAGTCTTTTTTCTTTCTCTTCTAGCTCAATAGCTTCTCTCAGTTTCTTCTTATTCTCCTCTTTTTCACGTGTCTCTTTCAGCCTTCTTTCGTTCTCCTTTTGCTCGAGGGCTTCTTTCAACTTCCTCTCATTCTCTGCCTGCTCAAGAACCTCTTTAGCTCTCCTCTCATTTTCTTCTCTCTCTTGTCTTTCTTTAATCTGCCTTTCCTTCTCTTCTTGTTCAAGAGTTGCTTTCAGTCTTTGCTCCAGCTCTGCCTTCTCACGTGCCTCCTTTATTCTTCGCTCGTTTTCTTCTTTTTCACGTGCTTCTTTTATCCTTCGTTCCTTCTCTTGTTCAAGTGCAACTCTCATTTTTTCTTTCATGCTCTGCCTTCTCACAGGCCTCTCTCATTCTACGGTTCTCTTCTTCCTTTTCAAAAGCTTCTTTTAGCTGCAATTCTAACTCTTGTTGTTCTTTCATTTTCCTTTCTTGTTCTGCCTTTTCACGAGCCTCAACAGCTCTTCGTTCATTCTCTGCTTTTTCACGAGCTTCCTTAATCTTTCTTTCCTTCTCTTCTTGCTCCAACGCAGCCTTTAGTCTTTTCTCATTTTCTGCCTTCTCAACAGCTACTCTTTCTCTTCTGTCATTTTCTTCCCTTAGACGAGCCTCTTTAATCCTAGTTTCCTCCTCCATCCTCTTCAAGGGCTCATTCAGTTTAGTCTCACTTTGGCTACGCATTTCCATTTTTTTACCATTTCCATTCAATTCAACGGAAACCTCTAGCGTACTTTCATTACCAAGAGCTTCCCTGAGCTTTCTCGCATTTTGTTCCCAATCATACACGCATTCCTGGTTCGTTTCAGCTGCTTTCTGATGTGTTTTTTTATCCAACTGTTGATTTTGAATGCGTTTTGTTTTCTCTTCACAGAGCAATTCCTTCTTTTGTTTCGCAGGCTTTTCAGTAAAGAGCTTGTTTTCTTCTGGTTTGAGCAGATTTCTGTGTTTCACTATCCCACCATGATCAGGTAAATCGTTGCCCATCTCAACATGTCTCGATTTCTCAATCTTTGGCTCTTCAGGAGCCTTTTCAGCAAGCTTGTTCTCATGTCTCTTATGCCTAGATGATAACTTTCTCGTTCCAGAGTGTTTTGGCAATTTCCTAGCTTCATGATCCTCCCTATCTCCTTTTGCTCTCCTCCGTTGTTTCTCCCAGTCAACATTGCCTGCCCATGTCAGCTCCTGATCGAAAAACTCAGCATTAAGAGGAATAGAAACATCTTTTCCACCACTGTTCTCATCAGCATTTCTTGGTAGCTCTGTTCTCACCAATTCAACATATTGATTATTAGCTTCTTTCCATTCATCATTTCCATCAGAGGTTGCTGACCCTTGAGAAGACAGAGACTTGCTTCCACGCTTATCCTTCAAAGACTTTCTTGCTACATCAATATTACTCTTAACAACTGGCAAACCAGCTGCATAGCTCGATTTCCCTTCCTCTTTTATTCTATTCTTCGTGGAGGATGGCGTTGAGGTGGTCCGTGCCACATCCCTCTTCCTTTCTAACAGCTCTTTTGCACTTTTTAATTTTGCCTCAGCTTTTAGCATAGCTTCTCTCACAGCAGCTGAATTAGCATCAACCTCTACATCAAAGAACGTTGGAGAACTACTACTATCTACAGATCCTTGTGATCCAGTGGTTTTAGAATTAGAAGCCGAACTTCTAAAATCACTCTTCAATATAGGAGCTGCTCTCGATGGAGGTGGTATTCCAGTAGGATGAGTCTTCAAACCAATCTCAGAAACAGTAACAAAAGGTTCACTACTGTAATACTTGTCTTCAAAGACAAATCTACTTGTACCTCTACCAACAGAAGATGGCCCAGTCACCTTGTTAAGCTTTGTTGTTCCATCAACTGCGACAGTGTAACCAGGAATAGCACCAAGATCAGCTACACGTATCACACCACTTGAGGACATATTTGTCTCACCGCCGCTTATCTGACTAGCTTTGTTATAAGAAATGTTGAACTCTGTACTTCCATCAATGGAATCATATGAGTCTCTACCATTAGAAAAGCAAGGACTTTTGCCAGAATGTTCTGTACCACCTGAGCATGACTCTACTTCCTCAGGAGTCCTACAAACAAAATAAAGCTCAATTCTTAAAAAAGAAGGCTCTTTTCCACAAATTGAATCATAAAGTTTCGATTTTTATCAGTACCAAGCATCGTCGGAGGAATCACCATCACCAACCACCGTAGTAGACTTCTGCTGCAAAAACAGTTCTTCATACGACGGAGCTAAATCGAGATCGTTAAACCCTCCGAAGACTTCACGGTAGTCAAAACCTTGACTCCGAACATCGAAGTAGACATCTCTATCATCAACAAGTGGAAGATCGAGTACCGGAATCGAAGAAACGGCGGCGCGTGAGGAGCCGTTGAAACCGGAGAAAATCTCGCAATAGTCTTCGAGACGAGGAGATAAAGTCGGAGCTCCGAACCTAGGTGGACCACCAAAAACGTCGTCGTATGTAGTAGTGGTGGTTGTATTAGCCGTTTTGCCGGAGTTGTAGCTAAAACCTCCGGTGGTGTTATTGCCATTGTAAGGTTTCTTAGGTAATGAAGAAGACCTGTTTGGATTCCGAGAATGAGAGAGATTTTCCATGAGAGAGTCAATCAACAAAAACGATTCTTGGGGGTTCGCAAATATTTCTCCTTTCTTCTTCAATCTCTCCGGCTCTCTCCGTTGTTGAGAGTCTGAAACAGCAGAAGTCAAGCGGACGGAAAAAGCGAAAATCAAAAGAGGAAAAATGTCTCAAAAAGAAACTCCAAAATGACGAAAAAGGACCTCTTCAGCTTTAATTTGAAATCTAATTCGAGTCGTCTTTATTTCAAAAGGGTATATAATATTCCCATCTCTCTACATCGTACAAAAAGAGAATTAATTCTATTTATTTTAGGTTAATTCATAATTTTGTAATATGTCAAAATTATTATTTAATAGTAAAAAAATAAGAACGTTAGGATTTTTCTGTTTAACTTATTGCTTGTTGTCTCCATATAATACTAAAACAAATAAAAAATTTTGATTGATTGTTAATAAAAAAAAAGAGTTCTGAAAACAGTCGTGCTGCTGCAATCGTAACGGCCGGCGCGGCGGCAACTAATTAAATACAGTAACAATTTTTAGTATTTTAATAAGACTTGTTTTATTTTATTTGTGCTATTAATTTTATAATGAAATGATGAAACCGATATATAGGAGGACAGGTGTAGCCGGTAAGCCGGTGAAGACGCGCGAAACGAAAAGGAAAGGGTAAAATAGGAAATACACAATACTCGTTGTTGTCACTTCTTCGTCTCCGGTGGGTCCGACTATTGCAGCACACTATCTTCATCACTTTCCATGAAAAAATAGGAAAATAATTCTCTCTTTGATAATTATAACGTTAGAATGAATTTATAAAAATTAAATTACAGATACGCAGGAATCTCATAGTTTTAATATTATACTATAGTAGTACAAAACTTGGATTATTCGGACCTGGTCTAGTCATCTAGATAAAAAGTATAGATATACCAGTGTCGTTTTTTGCAAGGCTATAAAAAACCAAACTAAAATATACGGACAAAAACAAAAAGAATAATAAAAGAGTGATAATAAATGTAAGAAGAAGAAAATAAAGGTTCCCAAGAGGGAAACAAATGTAGTGAAAATGGTAAGAGTAAGAAACTGTGGAGTTGCCTCGGCCAATGAATCAGTTACAAGTGTAACGCACTCTTACTTGTACTACTATTTCCCATTTCTTTCCTTTTTGTTCAAATTCTAGCATTAGCATTTTCTAATTGATGTGTATATATGTATCCAATGAAAGATATTTGGTGACAAAACGAGTAATTATAAATTCGCTAGCAGTTTTTAACCACTAGTTATGAATACATTTACATGTGTATTAAGCTATGATTGTAAAACTTTAGCTAAAAGCCAACAGTATTATTTGACAAAAGTAGTCCTCGCTCTTTGACAAAAAAAAAAGTAGTCCTTGCTTGAAACTAGTAATTTAAATCATAAATTACAATATTGACAATATATTTGATTATCCAAATAACTTGATTAAACATATGTAATCTACAAAAACTCCTAGTAAAAACAGGTGAATCATTGGCATTTTGTAAAACTGTTCTGACGTTTCCAATAATAGCCTGAAAATGACACTGTTGGTGTAGTTTAATCAAGATTTGAGCATATAAGTATTAATCCAAATTTGGCACCATTCCTCCAGATCATTTTTATAAGAAAAAATCAAATTAAAAAGGGACACTAATTAAGTCACGAATAGGACAGCCTAAACCGTTCCAGATCATATTGAGTATCCTTTTTTTTTGTTTTTTTCTTCTCACAAGCATATATAGTCCATTGCAAGTCGAAATTTATAATTTCATTACACTTATAATTAAGTACGACGCAAGTATGGTGCATATACAACATATTTATTCCTTATACGTATTATTATCACCCTAATAAAATAGAATAAATACCGATTCGCTAGTGTAACGATTTGGTGTCCACAATCGATAACGAGATATATCGTGGCATGCATGATTAATGATTTGAACCATTTATTAATTTGTTGACAACTCATATGATTATCACTCTACGTTGCCCCTCTTAAAGTCGAAATTGAAATTTAGAAGATAATTAATATTTGTTCATATATGGGTAGTTGGCTTCCCATATTAAGTTGTATAGCATCAATTAATGTACATGTATGTATTCGATTTTTTTTTGGTACTCATTAACTATGAAATCAATTGATATATATCTATTTTGTTAATTATGATAGTGAAAATTTACCTGCACTAGGGCTATTACGACAAAATAATTCATTGTGATATGAACGAGTGCAAGCATATTAAATCATTAGTTAATGACAACACCAACTTTTTCTACAAGTTAGATTCGGAATTTAATCAGTTAATTTTAGTTTTAAAATGAATTTCAATTGTGTACCCTTACCTTTTTGGTTTAGAGCCAAATATAAATTCAAATTCGTTTTCTGTTTAGTAAAATTTCATTCAAATAAAATTAGCTGGATTTATTCGCGCTTCAAACATGTATATAGATATGTAAACGTGTGGGTGTGTATACGCGTGCTTGCTTAAAACTCCGTGCCTTGTAAAGCATGCATGAACCCTAGATGATAAAAAAATATATAAAAGACGAATTCACACTTTGATCAATACTATAGTCTCTTATAGTTTGAATAGCTATATTAGTAAAAATAACTTCGCAAATAAAAACATGATTAAATATTATGCTTCGAACATAATGATGGCGGTGATAACCATGCTTGCCCTACTTACAAGATTCACTTATTCCGTCATCGGTGTATTCACTTATTCGTTTCCATCATCGGTGTATTTAAATAGTTACTACTAGCTATTATATCTGATTTTCTAGATCATAATTCATAAGCACATTGTCTAGAAAAACTATGCGTATTAAACAGAAATATATCTTTATATTTTGAGTAACTAGAGATAAGTTTACTGGACGATATCTCTATTGGGTTGTTTTCAACTATAATTTTTTGGATGTTGTCCCAAATTTGGGTAGTTCTGCAATTGAATAATATCAATCTTGACCAATAAGCTACGATCTGAGTATCCGTATGTAATATGTTAACTTAAGAGACACGCCTATATCTGTCTCTGATCGTGTTGGACAGGACTATAAAGTCTATTTATACGTTTTAACAATATAACAATACACTGTATATGTCTATATAAAGACCAAATTAAATACTAGGTTTTACATATTCAAATGCCCATTTTCATTTTTCGTTTTTAGTTTATATTTTTCCATTTTCACTCGATTGGATATATTCCTTGCAGCCTACAGTTAGATCAATCTGGATGTTAATTGGACCACTTTTCTCTTTTCGCGTAATTTTTAGTTTATTTAATTGAATATTATGTATAGGTACATGATAAAGTTATGCTAAGGAAGATTGTGTTCATTTTATATCTTTTTCTATGTTGAGATGTGGAAACTCATGCATATAGTTGATAAAATTGTCAAATAAAGCAAAAGAAAATCAAAAACCACACAAGATATGATTCTAAATGTTTGCCGCTTATCATTGTTACAGAAAACAATAGTTTATTTAACCAGATTATTCAAATTTCTATCTAGGTACTTTAAATCGAAAATAAAATTTTAACACAAATTGGTACTAATTAATATATATATATATATATACACTAATTATATAAGTGAGTTGGAACTTATAATTTACTCCCCACATACAAATGATTGCAATCCTTAATAATAAAGAAATATAAAATACAAATGATTGCCCCAACATTTTCCAGAACACTAATAAGTACTAATAGCTAGTGTATATATTTACATTTACTCTATATACCAAGCAAAAGACAGTTTAATAAGTAACATTGTATACGAAAATTCCATGTATCTTTGGAAACTCCATCATTCTCGAGTTTAGAATCTCTGGAATAAAAGAAACTAAAGAAAAGAAAGAAAGGGTCCTCGTGTTGGCCACTTTGGTTGGAATCGCAGCACTCAAATATTCATACGACCATTTTCCTTACTAATTATGATATTTGTTAGCTTAGGTGTTGACCTGAAAGAAGAAAAAACGACTTAGGTAAAATAAATCATAGCTAGGGCCCTTCATTAAATTTGCATCAATCAAAATCATGTGAAGAAATTACCTACTATGCTACTACGAAGTCTATGATCTACATTTAGTCATTTATATTCTAAGTTATTAAGTGTTTTTGTTTTTCTCTGAATATATGATAATTGTGAACTTCTGTAGACTTTATAGGATTAAAGTAAGATCTCTAGAGGATATTGTTGCAGTTGAGTTTTTATTTTTAAGAAGCTTAACCAGATTGTATAGAAGAAATCAATGGCTTGTTGTACAGTGTGCAACTAATTTCGAAGATTGTCCATACCACAATTTAGTGCACCCTTAAATTTGTAGCCCAAAAAAAACTTCAATTTGCATGTTTCACACGTGTGAAAAAACTGTCATTGTCAAAGTCAATCTATTGGTATTGGTACCCACTATTTTTCCAACATTTTAATAGATTTAAATGTCGTACTATGTTATGTTTTGTATTGTATGTTGTCTTTTATTCTCTTCAGGGGCTTTTAACCAAAACTTGCTTAAGATAAACTTGATCAAGTCTATGCTATAAAATCAGAATCTATGTTATGTTTTAGTCTGCTAAATCTCAGATAACACAAGCACAGAAGCAGCAATTGTAAAAGGTAACAATGTATTTACAACTATATACTTCCTTCACAAAAAGAGTTTTTACGTCTCCAAGACTATAGGAGAAGCTGGCTTTGAAGCAATATTAATGGACAACCAATCCAACAAAGCCTTGTTTACAGCTTCCGGGACTTCATCATGAGGACAATGCCCTGCTTGTAAGTGAACGAGCGATGAGTTCGAGTAAAATGCTTTGATTTTCTCGGCTTTAGCTGGACCGACCCACGGATCAAGATCTCCCCAAACCAACAGAAGCGGACAAGTCATCTTACTTAGAACACTATCTAGAGTGTATCTACTCTGGTTTGTTAAGAACCTTGTCATCAATCTGTAAGATATTAACACACGAAACAAACAACAGTTAGGTCTCTTTATTATGTATCAAAACAGAGAAAACTCTTTATTGGGGTTTAATACCTGTAGTATACTTCTCCAGCATTTGGATCTGTTGCAGGTTTTGAAATGGATTCGACGAGGTAGTCATCGACATTAGTAGAGTCTATGTACACCTGCAAAAACAAGAAAAAACTAAGTACAAAGTAACATACTTGAGATGAAGTCTGACAGAAGTTAATAAGACATTACACTCTTTAAGACAGATTCGATTCGAGAAGGTTGCTTGGCTTGCCAGAACAAGAACCCAAGAACCACACGTTGGAAAATCTCTTTTAGCGGCTTAACTATAAACTTGGTTATCACAGTTTCATCAGCTTCCTCTCGTTTTCTACTCTCGGCTGCAAATTGTCCCGCAGAGTTCAGAAGTGCAACTCCCGTGACTTGCTCGGGTAATCCAACCGCAACTGACAATGCCGTAAATCCCCCAAGGCTGTAAAGAAGTGGAAGAACTTGTTTCAGACTTCCTTGTGGAATGTCAAAAAGAGCTTCAAAGAAGACATTCATTTACCTGTTTCCAACGACAACAGCTGGTTCTTTCACTACCTCTTTCATGAAATCAATAACTTGATCTGTCCAAACCATGGCATCATACTCTATGAGAGCTTTGTCACTCCATCCGAAACCGAGTAAGTCCAAGGCGTAAACCTTGTATTTCTTAGCCAATTCAGGAATGTTATACCTATAAAAATCTACCGATATTAGCTCGAATTCGTATGATAAGGTAAAAAGTTGACTTAAAGCCTACACTGATCAATAGAGCATGGAGGTGAGATTGAAGGTACCTCCAATGAAAGACAGAAGCACCAAAACCATGAATAAGAACTAGAGGCGAGCCTTCTCCTTGAACAACATAATGAATCTTGTGACCTCTCCATTCCCAAAAGTTATAGCCTTCTGGTTTAAAAGCCAACCTCTCACTACCTAAAGAATCATCCAAATTCTTTTTAACAAAGATGACATTTTTAGACCAAGAGAGAAGCAATAGTTCCAAAGCTAGTTTTTTTTTACCTTGAACAGACTGAGAAGAAGCAGAAGAAGTATCCATGACTGAAACTCCAGAAGCAACAATCCCTCCCCTAATTGCAAAATCCCTTCTGCTGATTTCACATTTGTTTCCTTCATTGCAAAGATTAAACAGATTGTTCATAATTCAGGCTTAGGGGCACATCTAAATGAAAGGTTGGAGTTGAATCTTACTTGGTCGACAAATTCTAGCAGGAAAGATTGATCTTTTAGATGATGATGAACTGAATAACTCTGTCCTAACAGACGGTGTTAAAGCACATGAAGCAGACATCGATTATTCACAGAGAACAACCTCGTAAAATTTTCAAGGACAAGAGAACCAGATATTTCAGAACTGAGAGATGCAAAAAGGACAAACTTTTTGAGCACCGAGTGTATGTGTGAACTTGCGGGAGAGTTGTGGCGACCCCTGAGCCAGACAAGTCGAATCCGCTCGACGAAGCAGAGTGTTTCTGAAAGTTGCGGTTTTTATGGTTTAACGATTAGGCCGGTAATTTCGACTTAGCTAAACCGGCCGGTTCAGCCGTATTTGTCCCAAAGATCCTGATTTTTTACTCATCATTTTGACAAAAGCTGTCAAGTTGATATTATCAAACAGAACTATTGATTTGTACACAACAAGATATTGAAGCACTCTTTCTTAAATTTCATGTTCTCTAACTCTCTTCCTCAGATCTTGTCTCACTGTTGCATAGGTGTGACATTCTTTTGAAGTAAACAGAAATAATTGACGTGGAATGTGATTCCTGTTATCACATAGATCCATCATTAGTGAAAAGAGCAAACAACACAGTTTTGTAAGTAAGCAAATTAGAGACGTGATACACACGATCTAGGGCCTTATACTTTGATGTGACGAATACGAGTGTTCCTTCCGTTTTCGTGATTCGACAAAATGCCTAATTGCAACATGAATGCATTGACACAAACTTCTTTACAAAAGAATACATCCTGAAACCCATTGAATCAAAAACTTTCTAAAACTTTTTTGTGGAAATTGCAAAAAACAACAGATACTCTCAACGTTAAGTATTTTGGCATTTGAAGCATTTACTCTTCTCATCTCATAAGCAGCTTGTTATTGATGTTTCCCAAAGAACCAATGAAATGGAAACCTCAAAGCAACCTGTACGGTGTGTTATTGAAATCGGTCTAATTTTGGATATATTTTTTCAAGTTCTTCAAAAAAAAAAAATCGAAATAGTATTGATTCTCTTGAATTATGTCACGCATTATAGATAATGTATAGATATATAATTAATAGGGAAAAAAAGAAAGTATAGGGACCAAACACTTAGATCAAAAGCAATGGTGTCGCCTACCTTCCTATCACTTATCTTCAAACCCATTTTCTTCTTTAGGTCGCTTATTTTGTGTCCCTATCAGTTATGAATTATAATATGTGATATTATAATATGTCATATATTCATCGAGTTGCCATCTCTCTAATATATGAAATCCACTTAAATTATTGGTGTAATCTATGGATTGATGAAGGGTAGTAATCATACGTCACAAGGATCACGTATAGATTCACAACAAGACATTGAAATGATATCACTCATGATTCAAACCATTGTTTCTATTCATTTGCAAGTTAAGATTCATAATTCACATTCCCCACATTCTCCACCTTCAAGCCTAAGAAAGACCCTCTCTCTCTCTCTCTCTAACAAAACAAATTGGTACAATTAGAAGGTTGTCTTACCAAAAACTCAATGATTTGATTTTACAAAAGAGGATATTTATATGATAATACCCTCATGAACCTTAAGTTTTACAAAGTTTGATTATTGTTGCCAAACAAAAAGATCCTCTCAAAAACTTGAAAGGCCAAAAGGAAAAAAAAAAACACAGAGAAAAGACACAAAAGAGACTAACTTAAGAGACTCCTCATCTCATGTTCATAAGGACATGACCACATGGTAGGTTATGTCAATTAGACCCCACAACTTCTCATCTCACCTTCTTTGTCCCCAACCTCCTCCACTTTTATCAATTTTGTCCCTCTCTCACTAGATTTCGAATCTCATGTGTGTGGGTCAATGTTGCTTTCTATTTAAAGCTAAGAATAATTATATCTAATGGATTACTTTTCTTCCACACATATATAACTTAACTCTCTCTTTTTCTCTTTTGCTTTAACCCCCTCAAAGAAAAGATAAGAGCCTTTTAAAGTTTTTTTTTTACCTTCTCTTCATGGACTTGTCTGTACTTGATAGGCTTAAGTGGCTGCAACAGCAACAAATGGTTTCACCTGAGTTTCTTCAGATACTTGGCTCAGATGGGAGAGAAGAGCTCAAAAGAGTTGAGAGTTACTTGGGAAACAACAATGATGAGCTGCAGAGTTTCAGACATTTTCCCGAATTCGGACCGGATTATGATACTACTGATGGCTGCATTTCTAGGACAAGTAGCTTCCATATGGAGCCAGTGAAGAATAATGGACACAGCAGAGCCATTACCTTGCAGAACAAGAGAAAACCAGAGGTTTGTAGCTCAAGAAAGTATTGAGTATTAGAGTTTAGATTTTGTTTGAAACATTGTTTCTGATCGTTTTAACTATTGGTTTTAGGGTAAGACAGAAAAGAGAGAGAAGAAGAAGATCAAAGCAGAGGATGAAACAGAGCCAAGCATGAAAGGGAAATCAAACATGAGTAACACAGAGACATCTTCAGAAATTCAGAAACCAGATTACATTCATGTTAGGGCTAGACGAGGTGAAGCCACCGACAGACATAGCTTAGCAGAGAGGGTAATTAACTAAAGTGTTGTTGTTAAATAGGTTTCAGAGAAATTACTTTCATTAGAGATTTGAGTGGTTTTATATTTGTGGGATTTTGGCAGGCAAGAAGAGAAAAGATAAGCAAGAAGATGAAATGTCTACAAGATATTGTTCCTGGATGCAACAAAGTTACTGGAAAAGCTGGTATGCTTGATGAGATCATCAACTATGTCCAATCTCTGCAACAACAAGTCGAGTTCTTGTCGATGAAACTCTCTGTCATAAATCCAGAACTTGAGTGTCATATCGATGATTTATCCGCAAAACAGGTGAATAATAGTCAGTTTTCATCCCAAGAACTAACCAAGAGTTTAATTACCGCATTTATTGACTGGTTAAATATTGGAATCTAGTTTCAGGCTTACTTCACAGGTCCTCCAGAAGGTGACTCGAAGCAGTCAATCATGGCGGATTTTCGGTCTTTTCCATTACATCAGCAAGGATCTTTAGATTACTCAGTCATAAACTCAGACCACACCACATCTCTCGGCGCTGTAATAATCTTTATCTCAGACAAATCTTTCATTAGTCCCAATTTTTTGTTACTTGTCCGTGAAGTAACTTATTTCTTATTCTGTTTTGCAGAAAGATCATACATCATCAAGCTGGGAAACTCACTCACAGTGTCTTTACAACAGCTTGAGAACCGATTCTGTTTCCAATTTCTTCAGCCTCAAGTAAAAAAATTAGGGATAGCCTCATTAAAAAAATCGCGGTTTTTTGTTGTTGTCTTATCCATTTATCTATCTTATCTGAAATTTGAACCAAAAGAGACAGAGGAAACCAATCCAAAGATCTTTCTCAATCTATTATCTTCATACAAATATAGTGATTTACATATATTCCAGGGGATATGTATATGTGTAGAAGAAAGAGAAAAAACTCTTGTGGTCATAGCAATTCCTTTTTTTGTACATTGTAGAATCAAACTCTTGTGGTCGTAACAATTATTTCCTTCACAAATTACAACTACACTTGTATTAATGGAGATGCCTTTTGGCCTGGTATCAACATATACAAACCTAAGCCAACAAACAGAGAGCCAAAAAAAAAATCAAAAAAATTTCTCAAAAATTAAGTTAAATCCAGCCTAATAATGTATCTTATGCTTCTTTCTATTTTTTCTTCTTCTTGAGACTGGAGAAATTGAATCCAAAAAGACCAGATTTCTTGGGAGATGGTGTTATTTTAACAGGTTCCGGATGAGTAACTGGAGTAACAACCTGTGAAGTAGGCGAAGCAGTTGTTCTTCCTTCTGGTCTGGAGGAAACTTCTTCTTCTTCTTCTTTGTCGGAATCTACTTCTACAAGAGCTCTAAGTAATTCTGATGCACTCACCTTTACTTCCTCTGTTCCATTGTTGGATATCAAGATTAGAGATGAGTAAATATCAGTTGCTTCTCTCACGACAAGACAGCAATACTCTATCTTCTGCACACAGAGCTGAAGGAGGATGGAGATTGCGTTCTCTTGCTCCTCGGGAACATTTGACTCGAGTAATTCAGCTATGGAAGCTAAACAATCCGGGGTTTCGGTGATACAACCCCGACCTTTCTCGGTGCTGCAGAGGTTTTTCAGAATGATAATCGAGTGTTTGCAGAAAACTTTTTGTTGCAAGAAAGATGTGAGCTTCTGGATGAAATCGAGAGATACCATTTCCAGACAAATCTCCATGCTTGATGAAAGATTCTTGAGTGTGATCATAGCCTGTTCTTGGAGATGTTCTGCTTGGGACTCTACGATCTTCAAAAGGGAAGAAAGAGATCCTGATGAAGTTATCTTGGACGGACCGTGCGGATGGTTTGACAGAACCTCAAGTATGTTTAGAGCTTCTTCAGCTACTACCTCAGACTCAAGAAAGACTGAGAACATTTTGAAAACCTCTTCTTCCAAAGATTCTATAGCTCTCCTATTTCCACTAAGGAAAGCCAGCAACAAATCCAATCCACCCTTTATTATCTCTCCAGCGGTGCCATTTCTTTCGAGAGCATTCTTCAAATATGTGATAAGTGGCTCAAGAAATTTACTCGGTGACATAGACCGAAAAGCACGAGTACTGTGCTCAAAACGACTTCTTACATCTTCGACGACTTTGATCTGCGCATCCCATGGAAGGTTTGTGAGTCCACACAAGGGATCTATCTCAATCTCGCTGTGACTAGAATCTGTGTCACCAGCGCCTGAAGCAGAATCTATCCTCTGCATTGGAGTGAAGTAACCACCCTTTGACATCTTAGAGTAGGATGACGAATCAATGGAATAGCTCGAGTTGAAATCCGTAATCGAAATGCCGCTGTGATCAGGGATGTTGTACAGAGAACTTCCGAAACTAGCGATGGAAACAGAGAAGTCGATACTGTTGGAAGCCTTTACGTGCTTCCTCGCTGGATCTTGAACATCAAGACCGTTCTTCGCGCACCATTCTGATATCTGACTCTTAAGCTCTACATTAGGCTTCAATGTGAAGTCATCCAGTTTCCTTTTAGATATAGGACAAGAATCATTACCTTCATCGAACCATTTCTGAATCTGCATCCTCTCAAAGGTGTTGCCTGAGGAGATGATGACTGGATCATACATCACGGTACGAGAAAGCGTGCACTTAAATTTCTCAGGAAGTGTACCATTGTGTTCCTCAGAAGCCTCAGCTTCTGCAGCATTAGCATGCAGAGAATCATCGATGGACTGATGATGCGTGAAGGAGTTCTGTTTGTGATCTTCACAAATGATTCTCTCATGCTTTTTTCAGGAGACAGTAAAGATACTTCAAAATCTGTCTCTTGTTCCTTTCACTCTCTCCTACTTTCGTCAAAAGTAACTTTAAGGATCTTCTCTCTGTCACAATAGCTTCAGGTGTTGAAAGTTGGAGTTTTAACGCAGCATAATGAAAATCTTTTATCTCATCCGGAGAAGCAGAGGAAGACGTGCTCTTTTGCATCAATTCTCTAATAGCTTTCCCAGCTTCTTCTTCCGAGAATTCTAGAGTCAACTGTGTTGATCTAAGGTCTTGGACTATCTGAGATATCTGCAAGCAAGATTCACATCAGTGATTCAAATTATTATGAAAACATCGAGAAGAAACATAATATTTGGTACAAACCTTGATCTCCAAAATAGTTGGTACTATACTTCTAATGTCGTTTAAGCATTGCTCTAATGATTTTTTAGCTCTAGAACCTCTTGCGAGTATAGCATCTCCTGTTACTGCCTGCAGATTGAAGCATAGTATTAATCACATTAGACCACATAGAGATAAACCAAGGGATTAGTACCAAAACCAACTATGAAAATGTATTGAAAGTTGAGATTTTGAACACATACCATGTAGAGTTTACTGGATTCACTGCAATATTGAAGAAGCTGCTTAGTTTTATCCAAAGCATTGTGGAGTAAACAAAGAGTCTGTATCCCGGAAGAGCATCCAGGTCGAGCATCTTCTATATCAGGAAAGATTCTCATGATTCTATCAACTAGCCTCTTCAATTCTAAGCACATGGAAGAGTGCATCTGAAACAGAACAACACAACATGTCAGTCATTACAGTAACAAACCTTAAGACACCAAAACTCCATCATAAGACATATTTGATAAAACAACAAACCTTATAGGATTGAGGCATCCGTTCTGTGTAATCGATCCTCATCTAAACGAGAAGTTTCTAAATTCTGCAAATTTAACAAACAGCAAAAAGAGTTCTATTAGGAACAATTCTCAAGCATTAATGGGATAAATATTAGTAGTAAGAAAATTGACTTACCCTATTATGTCAACGGATTCCAAAGCAACTCAATTGAAATTTGTTTTCTTCAAACTCACAAACAGTTAAAAAGCACTAGAAAAGTCATAAACTTGCAGAATTTCACAGAAGAGTCCTGACAAAGTCAGAGTGTTTCCCTTGCAAATCCAGCGTAAATCAGAAAGAGAAACAAGAACTGATGATCAAAAGCGAGAATTTCATCTGAGAACTTGAGCATAGCTCCTCTGCTTCCAATTATTTATTACAAAAAAAGAACCCTAAAACGAAAATAATGAAACTCTATGGTATTCCGACAAAAAAAGAGAAACTTTTTCAGATGGGTCAAGATAAAGAATGAGTTTTTCGAGGTTTGTTCGTGCAAAGAAAGATCTCGAGGGTTGAAAAAAAAAAAACTGGTTGGTAAAAACCTGGAGAAAAAGAAGATGAGAGGATTATAAGGAAGAAGGACTGAAGAGTGTTGAAATGACAGCCTTTGTAAATGACAGTCGATTTTAAATCGTTGAGCTGCTAATTAAAAAAGGGACGATGAGATTGGACGGTGACGGCGTCTACGTCACCGTGTTTATTTTTAAGAGTGCCGTGTCAAGCGCAGACTAAATTGAAAGGACGAGGTCTGAGTGCTCGTTATGGTCTTAGGTCAATTACATATCCAACAAATTCTAATGTTTTTTGTAGTAATTATTTTGACATCTCTTTTTATTCCTTTTTTAAATGGAAGAAAATTTAATCTTTTGAATAAAAGTCTTCCTTGCTTCTTTGGTTTTTTTAATAATCATGATTAGAGTTTGTTAAAAACTAATGATTTTAAACCATTCTTTCTAATGGAGATTGATAGTGACGTAACTAAGATTGTTTTATTCTTGAATTTTTCAGTAAAAGACATTGACTATAGTTTTGGTTAAGTTAGTTGATCTTTTTCATGAAATTGTGATTTTAATTATACACATGGTAGAGTAGGGATTAATTCTAATTATCAAAATATGAAATAATGATTTCAATTATAAACATGGTAGAGTAGGGATTAATGCTAATTATCAAAAAGATGAACTCCACCTTAATTTCTGTCTATTATTCTAAAAAAATTGTTTACTTAAAATGATGATGTTAGTATTAATTAAAATGATGTTAGATGACGTTCCAAGTAATTCTTACCATTTTTATTGTCAAAACAATTACTTCGCTGACCTGTATTTAATTGTGAATGTAAAATAATACATTTGACATCATACATGTGGATTATTTCATTTTAAATTACCATTTTTTTGTTTATTGGATCGCATATTGGTCAAATTTTGGGTCCTCGCGTGGGTCCAGTCCAGACGAAAAGACTGCGTTATCACCAAAAGATTTTAATCAAAATTACCTACAGAAATCTAATCTGAATAAAAAAAACTGTAAATGGTGATCAAAACCGCACCCAAAACCGTACCGCAACAGTGCTATAACAGTATTAAAATCTCTATTTATACATATGTATTTATGTATTTTCGTTAATATTTAAACCGTACCGCATTTTTTCCGCACTGTAAAACGCAGTCACCGTTCGGAGTCTGAGAATGCTAATCTCTAGTAGAAAGAAACTAATCAACAATGCAACATGTTATGTCGCGTTTTTTTTGGTGTTAAAGTTTTCTGTTGTGCCCAACAATTTCACTTAAAAAGTTTATATTCAAACAGACATTTCTGGAAAAAATAAACATGTATAGAAGAGAGAGTGTAGTAGTCACATCACACGCCATTAGCTAGAGAGAGGGACGGAATACTTTCTTTTCTTGTGACCACATCCTTCGCAAACGCAAATTATCAACAATGTATAAAGACTTGTTCGTCTCCATTTGTTGACTGGTCCATCTTTTATTCTTCTTTCACTCGCTAAAAAATCTAATAGAGTATCTTTTCTAAAAGAAGCCAAAGAATGGGAGAAGATTTCTTAATGATGATATTATAGAAGAAATATTCAAGCATGGAAAGTTCAAAAGAGTGTTATCTGGCTTTATCTAGATCTAAATTAGATAATAGTGCTACTATTGACGACACACTTGATGTAAAATATTGTTAGTTGTTGGTAGTAGATATCATGGGTTAAAGATTTAATTTGATTTTTGTTTCTTAAGTGTGTTTTAAAAAATAGCATGGGTGTTTTTGTTTTCTTTTTTTGAAATGGAAAATGATAAAGGTGTGTCGTAATATGGACACAACATCAATGTCCATATGTGAAGCCCAAGATGACTCGTCATTGGCCAAATTAATCAGAAAACGAGTCAAATGGTTTTGTTGTGATGTGAACTGTTTTAGGGTTATAAACTCCTTCATTGGCCAAATCAAATAAAAGCTTCAAGCTTGATTGTGATGTAAACTGCTTGAGGGTTTAATTAGGCTTACTGACCAAATCACTAAATTATTTAAGTTTTAGGTAAATTTTTGTTGTCATTTTGTTATTGGCCAAATGAATAGGTACCTACTCATTGACAAGTGAAAGCTACTCTCAGTCTCACAACAAGTACACTTCTTGATTAATTGTGAATGACTTTAGATAATACATCAACATAATTTTTTGATGTTTTTCACCCACATGATAATCAAAATTGAAAATTTTCCAAGTTTTGGTAAGGCACGCGTTTAGAGTAGGTGGTAGACCTGTTTAGATTCAGTAGATGTATAGGTTAGATGAAAGTACATCTTACGCTAAACCTGTTTGTTAGATGCCTTTTATAGTTTTATAGAACAATATTAAGCATCTTCTTATTTTTATACTATATGATAACGTAGTACTAAAAACCATAACGTAACTACCTGTATATTATCAAGAAAAAGGCACATTTAAGGGGGAAAATAGTTCTTTTTAAACTAGTGGCAGCTACAAGGCCCATGACAAGTTAATGATCAATGGATCTCAAGCCCACTAATAGTATTAGATTAATAGATAATTAATGGACCGTATGAAATTTCTTAATTGCCAAGTTGATGAAACAGCTATAAATAGAAAATTCGATGATTTGGTGATTTTTTTTAAAATATAACAAACAGATTGATTAATAGAAAATTGTGTGGTTTTATGTATAATAATACTTTTCACAATCTTTTCTTTTCTTCATATAAACAAAACAGTCAAAAGAAGAATTTATGAAATTGTTAACAAATTTATAGCCATGGCCGGAAAGTTGGATTGAGCCCAAAATTTTGATTAGTCTTCGATGCAAATGTAATCACCAAGAGATATTTTCTTAGGAATTATGTTAGCTCTTTTCCAATCTTATAACATCATGTAGTGTTTTTTGGTTATCCCTATTCGGATAGTTCGAGATATTTTTCTTTGGTCAACTTTTTTTTTTCTCAAACTTTCATCCGCATTAAACTTTTTGTAACGCACATATTCACTTACGTCATCCCAATCGAATTTTCAATATTATACATGGAAGCAAAATTTAAGTGAATAAGTTTGATTATTACGATTAACGCAGTCATATCATCCTAAACGAATTTACAATATTATACATGGAAACAAAATTTATTAAGTGAATAGTTTGATTATTACGATTAACGCAGTCATATCATCCTACTTTTCAACTCTAATCGTATATATATACGATTACTACATTTCCGTTACGTAAAAAGAAAAAAAATTAACAAAAAAAGTAACACGAAAATAAAATTATTACATGTATCCAGATTTTTTTCGTGTATTCAAAAATGATTTGGCGGCTTTTACTTTTTACTTACAATATTGCAGCCAAAATAGTCGTCTCCGGACAATTACGTGCAGTGTCAGGAGGCAAAATGAATTATTTTTGTAATACTACATTGTATTTTATCCCCAAAAACAGAAGTTAAGGTTCTGATGTTTATGATGACATCAAAATACGTGGATTCGGGAACATATATGGTAATTAAACAATGGAAATTTCATTTGCATGCATTTAATTTGTGCCCCCATAATAACGCCACCATGAGATTTCTTTATATTTAACCTCGAAAAGAAGTAATTAAGAGCATCTTCGAAACGTCAAATGAGGTCCACTTCAAAAGGATCAGGTAAGATCGGAATCTAATCAAATAAAGAAGAAAAGAGAATTTGTCCCCCCTATGGACTGAGACAACAACAATATTATTAGTCCCGTCATTAGATAGGGAGGTAGTACTATTAGTCCATACTGTAATATATATACAGTATTAGGAACCCCACATTATACGTAAAAAATATCCGCAAATGCATTGTTAATTGAGTACGTTGAACATTGACATATAGGTTAAATGGGTATAGGGTAAAACCCCATATATGGCCTGTTCAAATAATGAAATCGTTATCAAAATCACTGGAAAAAGCAAGTTTTTCGTTCTTAAGAAATCATAATAAACCTAACTGATCAAACCCAACGTAATCTCAACGTATTTTGGGTACAAATTTGCTATAAGAAATCACATGACTAGCCAAAAGCGGACATAGAAACAACTTATTCATACAAAACTTGGAAGCAGGAATAGTTTAGACGTTCGTAATGGAAGAGTAATGAATGTGAGTGCTTAGCATAAGCAATGAAGGCGTAGACGTGAAGTTACGGATCCAAATGGAAGAGTCCAAAGAAATATTCCAAGAAGGCAAGTTGTTGAGTGGGAAGATGAAGTTGAAAGGAGATGAGTATCTGCCAAAAGAATGTTTTATCACAAAGCTTAGAATAGAGACCAAAAGGGTACTACGAGAGCTGATATTTTTAAACTTTTTGGAGAAGAAATACAGTCCATATCTTCATCTTTTTGTTATTTTATATCTTATAATAATAAGTACAATAAAACATAGCGAGTGGAGAGGGATCAGAGTAGTTAAACAATTAATGTCCAAAACAAAGGAGCAGAAGAAGCGTAGGAAAGGCGCAGATGTCGTCGATAAAATTCATCTACGAGATCTTCCCAAGATTTGGAATTTGTCCACTTGTATTGCCACTCAATGTTAAATAAGAGAGAAATATAAACAAGAACACCTGAATATCCTCGAAAAGGTGCTGTTTTTTTTCTTTTCTTTTTTTCGTT
The DNA here is from genome assembly GCF_000001735.4 of Arabidopsis thaliana. Classification (NCBI taxonomy): domain Eukaryota; kingdom Viridiplantae; phylum Streptophyta; class Magnoliopsida; order Brassicales; family Brassicaceae; genus Arabidopsis; species Arabidopsis thaliana. Next base: position 17,253,066 of record NC_003075.7, read on the forward strand.
TGTGTCATGCATTACTAAACCAAAGCTAAATATGCATCTCGTATATGAACAAACTAAACACACACACAAAAAAAAAAAAAAAAAAAACACTTTGTTGGAGTGTCTTTGTAAAAGTACTTAATTTATATCTTACGCTTGTGTATATCTTTAGAATTACTATCATTAAAATATCTTTTAAGGGTTATACACAAAAATAATTCTGTTAAGTTTTAATAAAGTTGCAAACAAATAATATGACAAGTATTGACAATTTTTCGTACAGAACTGTTTCAACTCATTCTCCGGATTTTATGTATATAAAATTAATTTTTAATTAAGCATTAGAAAACATTTTGAAATAGAACAATTTCTAGAATTTTATCTCCATGCTTTACAGTTTTATATCCACGTTAATTTTTTTTATGCATGCGCCAAACGGAGTACATCTTTAAAAAGGAGTGGTATGCAACAAAAGTAGCTGCTCAAGTTTACTATAAGGTTTAAATCAGCCAATCTTCTTAGCCCATTTTAAGAAAAGAATGACAAAGCAAATATTCCTATACCTATAAAAGATAAATATTGACTAATTTGATGACGAATTAATCAATAATACTATAACCTAACAAGGTTCGGTTCTTATCATCTTATGGTTGCCAAAGAATGTTTTTGTGATCACGGTCCAGAGGATTACATGTTTAGGGGCTAATCTTTCATTATTAATTAAGCCAAATCACTTCTTAGTACTACTCTGATATTTGTCTTCTCATTGGAAGGAATATAATTTAAAGCTAAAGAGCATCAAGCCATGTAAAGAGTTTGATGATATTCACTAATAAGGGTTGCATGCACGAGTTTCTGTTCTTATCAACAGATGCTCAACACGAGCCAAATGTATAAAAGAGATCACTCAGATAATTCTATTACCAAATTTGCTATAAGAGCCATGAGACAAGAATGGCAAGAATCGACGAAGTGGGATTGTGTTTTATTTTTATGACATTACCAAATGACTTCGACTATATATGGCATCTACGAAAAGACATATCATCACTAACCTATCCATCATAAACAGATATTTGATATTTCCAATCAAAATGGATGGAGATCAAAAGAAGCATCAAACATAATCTAACAATGTCATGTGTTTATAATAAGCATCCGATACTACGGTCTAGTGATGACTAGATCTATACAAGAGCCTTAAAGAGGTAAGGGAAGGTCCACAAACATGCATGGGTTACTGACTTAGTCGTTTACTGTACGGAAATATAGTAGCAATTAATACAAAAGAAAAACGGGGAAGAAAACATCTTATATTTCTCTATTGCAAGGTCAAGGAATCTCAAGTTTCATTGGATTGTTTCACAATTGTGTGTACCTTCTCTAAGACTTTATGTGGTTGCTAAAAGAAATAGTCACTCTCTTAAAGTATATATTCTTCCAACTGGCTTAACCCCACACCATGCTTTTTCCTCCTACTTATAAGGAGCTTCTCCTTCTCTTAGCTAACCAAATCAACTCCTTTTTTATCAAGTCATAGATACATCTTCCTTCTTATTTTTTTCTCCCTCCCAAGAAGCAGATCTTGTACTCTCGATATACATACTTATTTTATATGGCTTCCAACTCAATGAGCTCTAGCGCTTCTTGGACACGTAAGGAGAACAAATTATTTGAAAGGGCGTTGGCTACATATGACCAGGACACTCCTGACCGTTGGCATAACGTTGCAAGAGCCGTTGGCGGCAAATCAGCTGAAGAAGTAAGGCGACACTACGAGCCTCCTCATTAGGGATGTCAATGACATTGAGTCAGGGCGTTATCCACATCCCAATTACCGTTCAAATGGAAACAACCACTGAAAGCATTAAAGGAACTCCAAAAGGTAAACAGAATATCACAACAATTATCCATAAGAAAGCATTCATAAATAATAGACATGCACTCTCCAGTTTCTTATGCGTGTCTTCTTGTTTCACCAGGCCAGAGAAAAAAAAAATCTAGCTTTATGATATAGTAAACACCACCGTTTCCCATATCTATGAACTGTCCCAACTTCTAACTGTGGGGCCAAAAGCAATCTAGTAACAGAGAATTCAAAAGTTAGTTTTGTCAAGTTCTTGAAATTGATCATTAGCCCATTAGCTCTATATATATATATAAAAAGTCATAGACGCAAAAAGCCATTTCCTGGTGAAAAGATGAAAAGCTTCCATCCATCTTTTTATATGTCTTTTAGCAAACAAAAATCAAAGTCCCACATAGTGATAGGCTGATAGCATGTTCCATGTTTCTTGTCTTTACCATTGCAAAAACTACTCCACTTACATAGATAGTATTTTGCCCCCAAAAAACAAAAACATAAATAGTATAACGTAACCCCCTTCTCTACTAACTTTTGGTTAGCCTATAGTTAAAGTTCAGAATTATTAAAATTGCTAAATTTGTGTAACAAGATTATCTAGCTGATTTCTTCATTTTGATATCTACATCTTTTTAGTCTTTTGAAGTAGTTAACTCATCTGGATTTTATGTCTTGCAGGCTCTACTGAAGTGGACATGGTTCCAAAACCATTCACAAAGCACATCTAAGCAAAGATATCTAAATGTATTTACTTGTTTTTGTGTTACGAATATGTAAGAATTATCTAAATCAATCAATGTGGTTTCATATAGTATAAAGTATTAACAATCGGACAAACTATAGTTCTCCTTGAATTCCATCCATACACAAATCTTTACAAATCGATCTAAGTCTAACAAACAAGATCGATAGGCCAAATATCAAAACTCCTGAAAAAACGATTCAGAACATGTTTTGATTCACTTTTGCACTCATCTCGTCGTTTTGGCGCGTAGCCTGATGAGAATCTCCATGAACATTGTAATTTGAGGAAATTTGATACGGTTTCGCAGAAAAATCAAGAGATCATCAAATAAAAGTAATAGAGTAGAAAATTGTGTATTTACTTACGGATAAATCAATACTGGATCGTTTAGTTCTCGTCAGATACCTCATATACACGCGTCTGTGTTTGGGGGGAAACTTTTTGCATGGGATGTAATTTGAATACAAACGGGCTAAAATCGACGGTGGTCATAACTATTGTCCCCGAAAATGTAGCGTTCTTATTTTGTTTTGTTTTTTTAACTTTCGTTGTCATATAAATATCATAGCTTTATTTATGGTTTTCGTTTATAATATTTGCGTTGATGAAAATTAAAACAACTACTATAACTAAGGAGAGTACATGCACTCATGCATGCATGCAAACACGGCATATCGTAAAATTGTAAATAAGCAAATTCATTTATCGTGTGTTTTTAAAACAAACAAAAAATGTTATTTTTATAAGATAAAACACTATTTTACAAGATATTATAATATTTTTATTTTTAAGTGATAAAGAGTAACAGAAACGATAGATTACCTATTACAATTTTTCTTAATACTAAATTTGAAAGTCAAGATGAGAGGTCCCTATTGAGCTATAAACTTTTTGTCAATTTGATTCATCTCGAGTATTATTCGTTTTGTGCAAAAAAATAATAAAAAAATACATTACATATACCTTTCTAAAAGAAAAGAAGAGCTCAAGAGGGGTATATATATTCTGTAATATGTTAGAGCACATGCCTTGTATACCGAAAAATTGCGACCCATATATGAACCATGACGGATAATTGGATTTATACAGTCCATATTAATAATTACAATTCGAATTCGTTTAAGAAAAAGAAAAGACAAACTATTATCTGTTTTTTTCTGAAAAAGAGAGACATTATTCTGTAATATTTTAAAGCACAAGTCTCGTATATATTCCTGGCACAAAATAGCGACCCATAGTCCCATACTAACAACAATGAAGAACTAAATAAATAAAAATTTGAAAACTAAAAAACCGTAAATGTCTTTCAGTTATTTATAGAAAATACTGCGTTCAAAATCGTTGCAAGTAGAACTAGACAAGAACTAACGTTTTTTTCAAAAAAAAGCATTAAACAAAAGATAATTTTACAGTCAAAGTGATTAAAGTTGTGGATTTTTTTATACGGTGCATGCATAACCATTTATTTCAACTTCGAACTTCATCTTTCAACTAAATGGATGAAATTACAATTATATAAAAAAAAAAATGTTTAGTTTAAAATTATGTAGTATAATTAAGTGGATTAGATTTGTACTTAAAAATATGACAAAAATAGTAGAATATAGCCGATATTTTAAACTTATAAAAATTTCAAGTACGTACGTTCGAATAATCCTTATATCCATAATCCACTAGCTCAAATGGTGTGTTTTTGTTTGATATTCCTGCGAGAATATACTAATCAGTATTTGGTCGTTTTAATAATTTGAATGTGGATTGTGGAATAATTTCTTCTAACTATATTAATTATCTGAAGAACAATTATCTTACGTACCCGTGATCTACACAAACGGAATCTTATAAATATATATCTTTCGTCGCTGAGTGGAGGAGAACAAAACTTAGCAAACTTCAAACATTTTTTTAAAAACCAAAATTTTACACTAATGGTTTAGTCGTGGTTCGAGTTAAGAAAAAAAAGAATCTGTTTAGAACATGGCCCAATAATAGTTCCTATGAAAATATGCTTTTTGATTATTCTCCAAGCAATAATAAGCCCAATTATATTTAGGCCCAGATCTGCTTTTTGATTATTCTCCAAGCAAAGTAAACTTATACGGTCGAGATTTTATTATCATTTTATTTTTTGTCCTTTTGAAAAATACCGTTTAAACCCTAAAAGCTAGCTGCCACCGTGGGTTTATGGTCGGCAAAACCCAGAAATCGACCATCATTCACCGTCAATTTCCCAACTTTCATGAACCTTTAGCTCTATTTCTCAATCTCTGAATAAGGGTCAATCTTTTCTTTTTATCAAAATCGATGGCTGCTTCTAGATTGTGTTCCGCGGCGGCGATAGCTGCTGCGTTCACTTCAATGTCAATGTCTCAGAACCGTGCTTACGCCGATTCTTCTCGATTCCGGTTTCCTTTCTTTTCTTCTTCTCCTTCTCCTCCTCCGTCAGATTCTCCGGCGAATCAATCTTCATCGAAGTCTAAAGCAGAGCCTGATGAGCCTAAAGGATCGGGTTTTGATCCTGAGGCTCTTGAGAGAGCTGCTAAAGCTCTTAGAGATATCAATAGCTCTCCCCATTCCAAGCAGGTGACCCTTCATATCTATTTAGGGAATGAAATTAGGATTTAGCAAAAATGGTATGAAAAAATTGGATTTTGATCTGTGGAGATTGGTCTTTTGGTGATTGCAGAATTGGGGTTTCTTCTTAGCTTATTGGGTTCTTGGTTTTTCAATTAGGTGTTTGATCTCATGAGGAAGCAGGAGAAAACTCGGTTAGCTGAATTAACGGCAGAGACTTCTCATTACGAAGCTATTCAAGCACACAATGATATTGTGAGTAAACTTGAATTTTCCATTTTTTCTGCCATTTTTTTTTATCTGATTCTTGACATGATTGCAAAGTAATATGATTTGTTTTATGGGGCATTTGAAATGGGCAGGGCAGACAGCAGAAATTGGCTGAGGACCAGAGAAATCTTTTGCAGACACAGGCGCAAACCAAAGCGCAAAATCTGCGATATGAGGATGAATTGGCCAGAAAGAGACAGCAGGTTATTCTTTTTTTCTTATGTGTTCTCGTAGATGGATTAATCTTTCTGAAGTATAAAAATCTTACAAATGATTTTGGTTTGGGAGTAATGTAGACAGATCATGAAGCTCAGAGGCATCATAATGTGGAATTGGTTAAGATGCAAGAGGCGTCTTCTATCAGGAAAGAGAAGGCAAAAATCGCCACAGAAGAACAGATCCAAGCTCAGCATCGCCAAACTGAGAAAGAGAGAGCTGAACTTGAGCGAGAGACGATTCGTGTCAAGGCCATGGCTGAAGCTGAAGGTCGGGCTCATGAAGCCAAACTTACTGAAGAGCAAAACAGAAGATTGCTTATGGAAAGGATTAATGGTGAAAGAGAGAAGTGGCTTGCTGCAATCAACACAATGTTCAGTCACATCGAAGGTATGGAAACTGATAAATCAAGAAAAATATATCTTTTTGCTTTTGATTTTGAATAAGGAAAGATCAGTTCTTTTTGTTCCTTTTGCTTACTTCTATATGAAATTGGCAGGGGGATTCAGGACCTTATTAACTGATCGAAATAAGCTGATTATGACTGTTGGAGGAGCTACTGCATTAGCTGCAGGGGTTTATACAACTCGGTATGCATCTCCGAACCAAATAAGCTATTGGATATTATGGGATTCTCTGAACCAGTCTGATTTGACTCAAGTGATCTTAGATTCTTTTATCATTTTCTAATGTAATCTATTTCATGAATCTTTTTGTGTTTGACAGTGAAGGAGCTAGAGTTACATGGGGTTATATTAATAGGATGCTTGGACAACCGTCACTTATTCGAGAATCTTCCATGCGTAGATTTCCATGGACAGGCTCAGTGTCTCAATTTAAGAACAGGATCTCAGGGGCTGCAGCAGCTTCTGCAGCAGAAGGCAAAAAGCCGCTTGATAATGTAATTCTCCATACTTCTTTGAAGAAACGAATCGAGCGTCTCGCTAGAGCTACAGCAAACACCAAATCCCATCAAGCACCATTCCGCAACATGATGTTTTATGGACCTCCTGGTACCGGTAAAACTATGGTGGCAAGGGAAATAGCTCGGAAATCGGTGAGTTATTATCAAAACTATGGTAGTAGCTTTGTTAGTACCGTCTTCATGAGTTCTTAGATACAATTATTTGTTGCAGGGTCTGGATTATGCTATGATGACAGGAGGTGATGTTGCTCCCTTGGGATCACAAGCTGTTACTAAAATCCATCAGATATTTGATTGGGCTAAGAAATCGAACAAAGGCTTACTTCTTTTCATTGATGAAGCCGATGCTTTTCTATGCGAGTAAGATCTCCTTCTCTTCTTTACAAGGATTAGTGGATGTTTTAGCGTTTTAGGTTTTTGACAGTAATATGACAAAAAGATTGCAACTTTTTCTCTTGGTTTCAAGAAAGATGATTCCTTTTTCTTTGCAGGCGTAACAGCACTTACATGAGTGAGGCTCAACGTAGTGCTCTGAACGCTTTGCTCTTCCGAACTGGTGATCAATCTCGGGACATTGTTCTTGTCTTGGCTACAAACAGACGTGGAGATCTCGATAGTGCGGTTACAGACAGGATTGATGAAGTCATTGAGTTCCCACTTCCAGGGGAAGAAGAACGTTTCAAGCTTCTCAATCTCTATCTCAACAAATATCTAAAGATGGGTGATAACAACGAAGACACAAAACCGAAATGGAGTCATTTGTTTAAGAAGCTGTCACAGAAGATTACCGTTGAAGAAGACTTAACTGATAAAGTGATTTCTGAGGCTGCAAAGAAGACAGAAGGATTCTCTGGCCGTGAGATTGCAAAGCTTGTGGCTGGAGTACAAGCTGGAGTGTACGGACGAGCGGATTGTGTTTTGGATTCACAGCTTTTTAAAGAGATTGTTGAATATAAGGTTGAAGAACATCACCGAAGGCATATGCTTGCTTCTGAAGGTTTTCAGCCATTACTCTTCTCTTAGTCATTTGGATTTTGATTATACATGTCATTTACTTGATCAGAAAGAAGAATCTGATTGTTTTAAAATGAGTCCTAAAATTGAATTTTTAGATTAAACATGTTAAAGAGTTTTACAGAATCTTGAAGTCTTACATATGAACACTTCTCGTTGTTAACATTAGATTCATTTCTGTCTGATGAGGGTTTCTTAAAAAATTGTTTTGTTCATTTGTAAATCTGGTTTGATTTCAGTATATAACATTAAGCTTAAATAGCAAAATAAAAATAAAAATATAAGTAAAATTAAAGGATAAATAAATTTATTCTGGATACAAAAATATCCAAAAACAAAGGAAAACAAACGACGAATAAAATGAAAAACCAACCAACTGAAACAAATTAAAAGAAAAAACAAACTTAAGTCTCACAATACAAGAACAATCCTAACAGTAACCATAGCCAAAATAACGCAAATATTGATTAGGATGTTCTTCTAGCTTCAGACTCTAGCTCTGGTTGAAGTTGTAACTTGACATGTAGTTCATGTTGGATATCGGAACGAGAACTCCATCATTGTTGTATCCAAACATTGGTGGTGTATGATTGGGAAACACCATGTTTGGATTATAGTTGAATGCATTTCTTCTTTGATCAAAAAGATCAATGCCAACATTACCACCACCAATCACGCCAGAACTTTGACCAAAGTAATTCTGCGAAACATTTACTTGAGAATATTGAGACATTTCTCTTACCAGTTTCTTTTTCACATCTTGAAGAGCAGATATCAGCTGGTTGGTTTCATTCATGTCGAGATCTTTCACATCTTTTTCATACCAGTTTCCTACTTGTTCTCTGGATTCTTTCAATAGGTCCAAAACCATTCTCTTCTGTTTCTCCTTTTCCTGGTTTGCCAGCACCTGCAATGAGATTCATTTCATCATGTTGTGAAAAAAACGAGATATGGTTTATATATTTGAACATTTTGAAGAAAACAATCTAACTATGGATACCATTTGATATCTTTAACAATCTAACTATGGATACGATTTGAAAACAATCTAACTATTGATGGTCTCTTTTTCCCTTAACAAATTAAGTTATAGACATAGAATTGGCATATATATATATATATATATATATATATATATATATATATATATATATATATATATATATAATTCTCTTGCATTTTTCTTTAAAACAAAATTGTTTACCTCAGTGAGTATATTGTTGAGATATTGGATATTTCTATCCGGACGGGTTTCAACAAGTTGGAGATTGTTGTTCTGATGATGGACAATGGCAGAATTATGGTTAGGATTCGAAAAGCGATGAATGAGTTCTTGAACACTTGGATGGCCAAAAGAAAACACTTTCCCACCAGGAGAGAACACAATCAACAGAATCTCTGCACCACTTAATGTGCAAAGTTCACTAGCTTTTTTGAAAAGACCGAATCTTCTTTTTGAGAAAGTAACCTGAAGGTTGCTTTCGTTTTCCATTTTTTTCATCTCTATTTTCTGACGACCTTTGGTACTTCTCACCATTTTCTCAAAAATTTGAATAAACAAATGACAAATTTGATGCTAAGAAATAAAATATGTTCTTTATATTTATACAGGTGTATTACATATGGAAATGTAATACATTATAGGTCCATTATAAGTAAACATAATCCTTCAACCCTTAATTTTGCCAAAAAATTAATTTTCCAATTTGAGGAATATTTCATAATTATCTCTGAAATTTCTTAAGGACATAATTATCTCTAAAATTTCTTAAGGATATAAAATTCATGATATTTCAAATGCAATATCATTATATTAGTTGGTAAATGCATAACAGTTTGACAAATGTATGCACCAACTGCCCATGAGAGGCACATTAAAATTTTATGAGCTGTTTGTTAAAATACTTAATCTATATTTTTGGGAAAAATCTTGAACAAAATTATCCATTAAATTATTTGTTTGTATACAGCTAATGCAAGTAATATTTATACAGTAAAACAAAATTTATCTATTTTTGAGATATCACAATCATTACTAGATAAAATATACAGTTGTACTTTACATAATAAAAAAAATTATTAAATGAAATTCAAAAGATTTTGAGTTATGGGCCCAAATTTTTTTAATTTAGATATATACCATTTACTAGATATATTTTTCATAATGATAGTGAGTTATGTTTATTGAAATTAACATTTCTAAGATATAAATAAAATGATTTATACTCAAATATTGTTGATTTTTAACTATCTTTGTTCTTAAATAAAATGTTTGAATATTACAATAATCATTATTGATTCTTATAAATATTTTAAATTATTTTATATAATTGATTTTTTGTGAAAGTTTACACTATCTGACTTATCTTATTAGAAAACTTTGTAATTGTATCGTCAAAACGTTTAAAATTGGTGTCTTCTTCACCTCTCTCACTTTCGGTTGGGCTCATGCTGGGTTTCTTGTTGGGCTTAGTTTTGTTTTTTTATGGTTTAAATCAATTTTCTTGGTTGAACCAAAAAAAAAACAGTTTTCTTTAAAAATGAGATGACAAAAAAAAAACATTGGATTAACTAAGAAAGGTAAAAAAATAAACACTTTCTGATTTACCTTTTTACTGGATTATCCGGTTTGTAACCCTGCTAAGCGCATGGCTTCGGTTTTCTAAACCGGTTATTTTAATCTTTCCAAGTATTGAAACTTCCTCTACGCGACCGGCCACGTGACCTCGGGTCGGGAGACACTAACCCTACAAAATCGAACCACAAGTGGACACGTCGCAAGCACTTCCAGCATAACCGCCTCTTTAATTGCCACGTAAACATCGAATAACCACGTAATCATCGAATAACCACGTGTCTTACAATAACCGCTTATCTAGTGAAAGAAAGGAATGTGATCTCTCCCTCTCTCGCTCATCTATAACTAGAAACTTCCTCCATGAAGATTGGAACCAAGAAACAAAACAAAAAATCGGAATTTTAAAGAATAGGAATAATGGAGAGAAGAACGTTGATGATGATTATGATGCTTACGACGGTGGTGACGCTGACGTGGCAGAAGCAATGCTATGGATGGGGAACGGAGACAGCAGAGGATATGGTTAGAAACGAAGCAGAGCATGCTAAAAACGCAGCCGAGACCGCTAAGAAAATGGCGTCCGATGCGGCTCATGACACAAAGGACAAAACCGCCTCTTGGGCTGGTTGGGTTTCCGACAAAATTTCCACGTAAGCGTTAACTTTTGTTTAGGCATGATCATACTTCTATTTTGGATCTGTGTTGGTTTCTTCTAATGGAACCATCTTCTCATAGTGTTTGATTTCAAATTGTAAACGTAGATCTGAGTTTTGTTTTAAGAGAAATTTGAAATGTATATATATAAACGCATGTTACGCATCATTTGCATTTCAAACTGTGAAGTGATTTAAGAATGATAATATATAGATGATTGATCCAATATTGTAACAGAGGATTGGGAGGCAAGAAAGCTGAGGCAGAAGAAGCGGCTGAATCTGCGAAGAACTACGCTTATGACAAGGCTGGATCCGCCTATGACAATGCGGGTTACGCCAAGGACTTTGCATCAGACAAAGCCGGATCTGCTTACGATAGTGCTCATAACGCAAAACATTATGCTTATGATAAGGCTGGTGATGCAAAAGACATGGCCTACGATAAGACCGGTCAAGCCAAGTACATGGCTTACGACAAAGCAGGATCAGCCTACGAAAAGGCCGGTCAAGCCAAGGACATGGCCTACGACAAGGCGGGTCAAGCTAAAGACATGGCCTACGACAAGGTGGGATCAGCCTACGACAAGGCGGGTCAAGCCAAGGACATGGCCTACGACAAAGCAGGATCAGCATCTGAGAAGGCTGGTCAAGCCAAAGACTTTGCCTATGACAAGGCAGCTCACGCAAAAGACGCTGCCTATAACAAAGCAGAGGATGTGATTAAGATGGCTACGGATACGAGTGGTGAAGCTAAAGATAGTGCGTATGGAACATACGAAAGATTCAAAGAAGGATCTAAGAATGCTAAAGACATTGCATCGGATAAAGCTCACGATGTTAGAGAAACCGCAGGGCGAGCGGTGGACTATGCTAAAGACAAAGCAAATGATGCATACGAATCGGGGAGCGAAGCAGCCGGAAGATTCGACGAGGCAATGCATAAGGTTGGGGAGAGGTATGGTGCAGCTAAGGATTCTATGTCGGAGAACACAAAAGAAGCTTATGAGAGTGCAAAGGAGAAGGCTTCTGATGCTGCTGGTGAGTACGGTTCATATATGAGAGACCGTAGCGCTGAGCTTTAGAACTGAAAAAATTATAACGTATAGCCGTATAGGGTAAGTTTGCATTTAGATTTCAAATCTTCGTTTGTACAATAAATTTCTTATATATATGTGTATATCAGCAGTATATGTATATGTAAGAATGGTGGAGTTGCTTGTATTAGTTGCAAAATCAGATTCTCAATGAAAGGCGAGTTGTTTCTTTACTCTCGATCTATCAACATGGTAGATCATCTTCTTTTGTGTTTTGTTTTTGTTTTCTTATCTTTTGGTTAACAAGATCGGAAGAAAAGGTTAATTGTTTTGTGCCGAGGGAGTGAAACAGAGAGCATTGTTGCGAAACAGAGAAACTGAGTTTTTGCGTTACTTATTGATTTAATGTTGAAGACATTGACATAAAGTACCGAATAATTAAGCTAATACTTAAAGAGTGTGCATGCAATAATGCTCATAATCAAATAGTCTCATAAAGATTAATATTACATATTGTGATCATAGTAAATGACAAAAAGACAAATCAAGTAAAAACAAACCCAATAATTATTCAATCTCGACACAAATGATCCATACATACAGTATATCAGGATCAAATAGAACTTAATGTAGCATTTTAATTTTATCTTCCGAGTGAATAGATGCAAGAAACTTTTTGAGACGCCTATTGTAAACACAAGGTCTTTCCAATTGTACCAAATGGCCTGCCTTCTTTATACTCTCTATTGTTGCGTTCTCACCTATTTGTCTAAAAATCATAACGGCAAAAATTAGGATAACACCAAAAAATCCTTTCAAAATGGCAGAAATTATAAAATTATAATATCTTCAAACTTACTCTTTCATGTCTCTAGCCAATTCGAGATCAAAGATTTGATCACTTTCACCCCACAAGAAATGTATTTTCTGCATACACACATGAAATGCTATTATATAGAGTCTAAATCCTACAAATCATACGGATGTGGACATATGTTCATACGTACCCGTGGGAAATGAGGGATTTGCGCTTCCTTGTTGCTGACCACAACAGCCTCTAACAGTTCAGCTCTTTCTTTTCTGTTGTTAAACATTACCTACCAAGTTCACCAGTAAAGCTTAATTTAGGACCATACGTTCACATTTATTCAACGAAAAACTCTTAGAATATAGTATAATAGAAACTCTAGTTAAATCAATCATTGGTAGACAAGTATAGTGACGAAAAAAACATATGTTACCTAGAAAATAAATACGAGATGTAGTTGAGAGTAGTTGAACAAATTAAGCTAACCTTTGACAAAATAAAATATTTTTAATAGCTAACCTACCAGAAATGTAGATTTATCTAGAATCTATTTTTCGTTACTTACTTCTATTGTATATAATTTTAATTTTTAGGCAACAAATTGGAATTTTAATTTTAAAGTTCCAATTCATTTTCAGTTGATCGAATAGAGGTAAGTATACTTCGCAAGTCCCACCTAACTCACACAATCACTCTTTCTTGGAAACGTGATCCATATGAATATGTCCTTGCGACAGTAAAATATACTAATAATGTGAATTTGTGGAAAAATAAAAAAAAAGAAAGAAAAACTAACATGCTTTCTTACTCCAAAATGTAATCATTTGCTACGGAATTGTTATTTTCACTAAAGGAAAAGAAAATAAATAAATTAACTTTGAGTAGTAATAATCACCTCGATGTAGTCTTTGAACAATCGTTTAGGGAACCACAAGGGTTTATGCACAGCAATGGTGAAGAGAGCCTTAAGTCCCGTAACAGAAGTCGGTAACAAGAGATCCGTGGAAGAACTAAACCCTAACCGGTTCAAGCTCGCCTCATTAATGGTATCGGTCATTGTGGGAATCGAACCAGACACAACGATTGCTCTAACCATGTCCGGGTAAGCTTCAGCGATCTTGAAAGCCACCATGCCCCCGTAGCTAAACCCTACGGGAACAAACTTATCCACGCCGAGGATACGAAGCCCCTTGACCAAACAGTCGGCTTGAAACGCCGGAGACCGGTCCGAGTTGTCGGTGTAGGATCCACCGAAAAAGAGGAGGTCCGGTATGTAGACCGAGTATTTCTTGGATAATGCACCGACTTGGAACTGCCACGTCACGATTCCTTCGCCAGCGAAACCATGGATTAACAAGACGACAGGCTTTTTAGGTTTATCGGGTTTCGTTGGTTTTCCGGTACCGGAATTCTTCTTTAGGGTTTCCTTAGGGACCCAAAAGTTGATCTTCGTCCCTGGTTCGATCTCTAAAGTGTAAGGAACGACGCCAGCCATTTTCATCAGACCGTACAACAATGGTTTTTGTACCTCAACAAAGTTCACCATTGTGCAAGTTTTGTTTTGTTGTTGTTGTTGAGAGATGTTTGAAGAGAAGCCCAAATGGGATGCAACATTATATAAACATTTTTTCCATTCGATCTTTTCAAATGTAACTTGGAGAATTGGCACTTGGATTTGGAATTTGTTAAAATGTTAGGTGTTGGGTTGTTAATCTATGCTTTTCTGTTTTTTTTTTAATTAGCCTCTTAACCAGTACAAGAACACAACAATTCTAGAAACTAAAAGTGTCATAGTACAGTCAAATCCCTTCAAAATTCCATTTATGATATTAAATAGACCGAAATCACTAGATTACCACCATTTGATAGTTGCTTTGGTAATTTTTTTTGTTTGTTTGTCATTATGCATGATTTTGAGAAAATGACTTAATTAGCTTTTCAATGAATGATGACAAGATAGCGTTTGTTGGATCTAATTACAGTTGGGGAGATACCCGGTGGATGACCTAAACATCCTACTTAAATCCGTATGTTACAGTTTCTTCTTGCGTAGCGGATAAGTAATGTATATTTGTATGATGTATATGTAGGTCTTGGTAAAATAGAGTTTTATAGGTATAGAATCTGGCGGTGGTCTATATTCCAATTTTTAAAAAATCGTTTCAATTTGGAATTTCATTTGACTTTGAATGGAATTTATATCGAATGGGCTTAGGCCCAAATAAAATCGCAACTTATATGCTCATTCCCGGTCAGGAGCGGTTGAAAGTGGAAAGTAGAAATTCTGAAGACATTTAATTTTATTCGTGAAAAAATAGAAAAACATTTCATTATTATTCTAATTGGAAGACAAATTTAGTAGTTTAGTGACTCTTTTTTCGTCTTGACTCTCATAAATGACTCAAAAAAAAATTGTTACTCTCGCTTTCTGTTGTTATAGAGTTTCAAAACACTTTATTATCTTGGATTGTGTTTCCGGAAACAATCAAATAAAAACTAACGTTTTTTTAATACAATAACTAAACACGTTATGAAAAAGATAAATATTCTTCACATGCAGTTGGCAGCAACAGTTTTAAGCAGAGCAGCACACGAAGACCTAATTGATGGTCAAATTTCCAAGACAATTTGGGCAAAACACGACAAACATTCAGCTTGGCCACCCTGCAGATATTTGTTGGCTTAATTTTCAAATTCGGTCCAAGTATTTGATTATTTCAATTTGGAAAAGAAACTCACAAATTAAACGTTTAAGATATAAGTATTTGTGAAGATAGTATCTGCATCCCAAAATATTCACATTCTCCGTACAAAAACCCAAAGATGCTTTAAAAAGAAATTAAAGGAATGAATATGTATTCTGTATATGTATAGTATATCACTGAATCGTGGTCAAAGTAGGACACACATCATGTAAAGGTTATAAAGTCACGAATTATTAGTTCATTACCCGAGAGAACATTTTAAAAGTCATGCAAGGAAAACACAAGTAGCATCCATCATACGAATTATAAATTTAAGAAAAACACTTACACAGAGACCAAAAAAAGACATTAAATATTTATATTTAAAGGAAAGTAAAATAAAGAATTTAACGAAGGCTAAGACTTTTCTTTTTTGTTAAAAGGTATCCAAGGCTAAGACTTATAAGGGGAATATCTATGAAATGATCACTCATCACATCGTAAAATCGTGGACAAGGCCGGTCCGGTCGGCGACGTTAAGCCTCCAAGACAAGAACGGGTCGGTTGTGACGTCATGATCAACAACTCTGACATCATCAACGTATGAGTATTCGTTATTGGCCGGCGAGTAATATGGAACTCTCTGCGTATTATGCTGATGGTGCCAAGGCGACGATGAAGCATATTGGTTATTATTGTTATAATAATAATTTGCACTTGCTTGATGATCCAAAGTTGGAACTCCAGCTGCAGTTGATCCTCCGCCGGAGGTCGAGTTTCTGGCGGTCGATGCACGTCTCTCTTCTTTCTTGAATCGGATTCCACACGCATTACACAACGACTGACCAAATTAAAAATCATATAAAGTTATTATCAATATTTGTTTTGTTGTACAGAGAGAAATATTAGTCCCACATCAAGAAATGATAAAATATTTGATGTAAAGGTTACATATTAAATACCTTGGGACCTCTTGGACCGTTTCTCCAAAGAGGAGTAGAAGTGGTGTCGCAGTTGGCGCAACGGCGAGCGAGGAGGTTATGTCCGCCGCCTCCACCGCCTTTCTTGGAACCGTTCAAGAAGTCCCAGCCTATGGTGTCGGAGGTATGAGACGAGAATCTACGTTCATCATCCTCGTTGCAGAGGCGAGTGGAGGGAGTTCCAAGTGAGAGAGTGCAGTCAACAGAAGCATATGGAGAGGAATGATGGCTGACGTCGTTTTCGGGGGAGAAGAACATTGAGAAACCCATCACTATATATGAACTTGGAAACCCTAGAAAGTTGATATTAAAATATATAGAGAGAAGGAGAAAGAGAAGTGTGTGTTGTGTGTGGTGTTTATGAGATGAATAAGTTCTCTAAGGAAACGGTGAAAGAAGAGTCAGCCAAAACAAAGAAAGAGTCCACGTTGCTGTTGTGAAATGGAGACAAGAAGTATTTATAGAGAATTTGGGAACTTGGCAAAAGAGGAAAATTTGGTCCCGGTCTTATTATGTGTGTATGATTAATCTATGCTTTATTCTTTTGTTCTTTAGATTTACATGTGAATTTGCTCCTTTAGTTTGTCTACAAAGATGTTGCAATGAATATTCTAAATATGTGTTGGTTTTTGTTCAGTTCTAAGCGATTTTTAATAACAAAACGTTTTAACCTAACAAAATTAATTAATGATACTGCTCCGAATCTAGATTATTATGCAAATTCATTGCATACCGTATAATATTCCACGACCAAGTACCAAGTGAGTAGTCTTGTTTAACAATGCTAAGCAAACTACAGTGTTTTGATATATTATTTAAATGGTAAAGTAAGAAAATAAATGATAAGTACATCTGCAGTTAAAGCAGCAGAGAGGAAGGTAGTCAAAAAAGAGGCACGTGACTGGCAATGTCACGGTCTTCCAAGGATCTGGTCTCTCTCTGATCACGATCATCTCGAAATTAAACGCTCCTTCTCTTTCCGAATCTCTTCTTCCACACGTCATCGCTCGCTTCACCAATTCGACGTGTCATACTCTCATATATGCATGAATCCATTTTATGTTCTAAATTCAAATAGTGTGCGACACTGTTAATGTTCACCGCACTACAATTTCAGTGGCTCTCTAACGACAGTCGTAATAATACAAATAAAATGTTGTATATGACGTATAATTATGTTGTTTTTAACCTTAATCAAAAAATTTGTTTTGTATGTGATTGAATATTGTTGTTACGATTGTGGTCAAGCATGAGAGATCGTAATCGCCAAGATCGGTGCTTTTAAGGAGTTAAAAGAACAAAACTAGCCAATGTTCAAGTTATAAGTGAACTAAAAAGGAATAAAGACAAAGTGAGATACTTTGCAATGATTTTAAAGCAATTACATTGTGTTCTTTCTTTAGCTTGGTGAGAGTTATTCTATGTTTCTATTGATTTAGTCAAAGAAGCAAACTCCAACCAAAATTTAAAATTTAAAAGAAAAAGGGTACAAAGAGAATGAACCCATCAAATGAGTACACTCTGTAGCTCTAAGCTCTTATTTCTTTATCCTTTATCTTCTTTCTCTTTTTATCTAATTTTGGATCAAATAACGAAGTTACGTTATCTCCAAGAACAGATCTATGTTTTTTTTGCTTTCAAAGTAAGGTTTTGTATCAAATAATTTTAAATTTGATCGGCCGACCCATTTTTGGATCAATTATCGTAATGGGGTACGTCAAAATGTGTAACGTTTTTATACTAATTTTATAAGCTCTCAACTAAAAAAAAAAATATTAAGAATAAATAAATTGTACGTTTTATGTTTATATATACTATTATTTGAGTTTCATTATCTTATTTACCAACATTCATTTCATTTTATTACAAACATGAAATATCAACTGTGTTTTCTATAAACCTCACTCGTTCAACAAAAGGAAAACAATCAAATTGATGAGTTTTAAGAATATCAATTCAATAATCTTGTTGGAGGATGTCGTGTGCCGCCAAACACGAGTGGACAAAATGCGTGAAACGGGAAAGAGTAAAAAAGATTAAAAGAACACCAAGAGACCCAGAGAGAGAGGGAACAAAGAGAATCGGATCGGTCTTGAGATTGGTTAATTTTTGGTTCAATTGAGATACGGCGACCACCGCTTTCCCAAAAGATGCCTCTCTGTCTCTTATGCTCTTTGCTTCGTAGAACACGAAACCTAACCCTAACGATTACCCCAAGACGCAAAGTGTTCGACTTCGTAATTTCACATTACATGTCATGTCTCTTCACTCACGTGACTTCTAATCTTATTATAATCTAACTGAGCTGTTGAAGCCTGATAACGCCTAATCCAGCCCACGTTTCTTGGCCCATCATATCACCTTCATTTGGTTGAATGTTGTTAGATTTCGCACTAACATTCGTTATTTTCTTCGACAAGTCCCAATTACACAAAAATGAAAAGTCTTTATATAAACTAACAGATTTTACAACAAGAGCCAAACTGGTTTTGTCAAGAGTCAAGACCATCATTTTGAACCAAACACAAAAAACCACAGAAGAAAACACCAAAAAAGTAGCTCCAAATCTCTCTCTATAAACAGACAAACAACACGAAAGGAGCTTTTTCTTTAATTGCACTTTGGGAGTTTTGTAAAAAAGAAAAGATGGTTTAGTGTCTTAAACCTCTCTTTGTTACAGTAATTGATGATTACCTCATCGTCTTCTTCCATGTGTTGTCTTAGAAACAGCTTTCATGCCTTGAGAATCTCTGAAGCATACAAAGTGAACTAACGTTTTCCCGTTGGGATAAACAGCAAATACGCTTGTCCCTATCTTCTTGTTGCACAATGAGCACATGCTTTCGCTTGTTACTTGCGCTACTCCTTTCCTATGTTTGTATAGTTCCTCTTTCACCTATTCGTTTCACATCATCAATTTCACATACGGGTTTCTTTTAATGCTAGGTGTCAATAGTTCCAGAAACACAAACATACCTGTAAGTTTTCACTCTGCCTCAAACTCTTGATGACTGAAAAGTTTCTGTGAGCTTCACTTGAATTTCTTAGAAGGGGTGCAAGAAACGGAAGCAGGTTCTGTAGGAATTGGATAATAGAATAGGTGAGCTTCAATAAAATGCTAGTAAGTAGTTATGGGATAAGTATAAGTCAGATTCAAAACATTTACATGGAGTTTAGTTTCTCTAGGCAAAAGCTTGAGGGCTTGTGCACCGTTGATCCTCTCCCACCTTTGGCTCAACAGATCAAGAACTTCAGAGATCATAACGGTGGAGTCTCCTTCTTCCAAGGGTTCTTCAGTATCAACATCGCTTCTTCCACTGTCAGTGCTGCTACTGAGACCAACTCGCATATCCTCAGCGCCTTCTATTGCAACAATTTTCTTGGATCGGCCTCCTTTAGCTTTTGAAGATAAAACAGAGTCCATCATTTTTGTGGTGTCTGAACTTTCGAATGATCCTAGAGCTACAATTCGTTTTGCAAAGTCTTTTGCGCTTTTCTTAGGATTCAGGTATATTTGCAGCACTGTGAGGTAGATATTGCTTGACGGTTTTCCAGATGGTAGATAAGTAACAGACTCATATATACGATCACAGTAAGCCAGCGCCAGATCAGGTGCATGAAGCTATCAGAAAGAAAAAAACAAAGAGTTAAGCCATAAGCAACAACACTCCATAGAATCCACCGATATCTGAGTTCTAAATAGTTTCAGAGTATACTTATCTACACAATGATACAATTATCTAACAATGCATTTGCATATCAAAGTGTTTTTTACCACAACTGGCCAACAATTAGAAGATTATTTGGTGAAATAAATTAATGATATTTGGTTCATGTTAAAGATCGACAAAGCAAGCTCATGTTGATGGGTACCTTATGAACATAGATGGACAAAGCAAGCTCATGTTGGTTCATTTTGCCCAATATAACTGCACGCTCTTCATAGAGAGCATCACGTGGAAGACGCTTCAACAAAGGCTGCGGACTATATCCGGAGATGCTCTCTAACGCAGACAATAGTTTTTTCCTTTCAGGAGGATGATCCTTCTCATCCCATTTCTGCTGCGCACTCTTTGCAGCATACAAGTCAAGCACTTCTGAAAGATAGATTTGTACCTGTAACATCATCCAAATTGTTACTGCCAGCAATATGTAACGTAAACTCACTGAAAATGCTTCCCATAAGTGTGGTTTCCTCACCATCTCGTTTTGGAGATTTCCAGAAACTGCGGTGTCATTCATTGCCATCATAAGTTCTAAATATCTACCCTGCATATTTGGAGCATGCTGCTTCAGATACGAATTGACAAGGTCAGCTGAGATATTTCCAGACAAAAACAAGTCGATGGTTTGAGTTGGACAGCTTTCCAGGACAAGCATAGAATACTCCAAGACAAGCATTGGATCAGTCCTGCAGAGAGGCTGCAGAGAGAAATCCACCAACAGAAAGTTAGCATCTCACAGCTGTTTCTTAGAATACTCATTATTTTCAGTCAGTACCAAAATCAAAGGTGGTTAACAAATTTGTAGTTTTCTATAACCATTTAGAATCTAAAGATAGACAAAGACGAAAGGTTAGCACCGAGAAAACCTGCCTTGAGATATTCGATGATCAACTCAGGACTAAATATCTGTGTAACATCAGTTTGTGACTGGTTTGTTTTAGACTCATCCGCCAGCTGGTTAAGAAGCTTAAGGGCTTCATGGTGCATCGAATTGCTCTTGAACAGTTCTAATAGTGCAGAATAATTTTTACTTTTCATGAGAATCTCCTCACAAATCTTAACGTCACTGTAGTTGACACCCTTTAATAACTCTATAGCAGCTCCAGACTGGCCAGTGTGTAGAAGTGCTTGGAGAAGAGCTGTATCAAGGATTGCTGCCATCTCTCTTGCACCTGAATTAAGAGGGATCATACCACGTCCCTGCAGAAAAAAAGATGTTAAGTCCCCAACAAATTACTATCAAACGTACAAATCAAGGGAAGCTGCTTATATTATCCATGCATCAACTTCCAAGGAATTAGTCAGTCAGTAGCTCCCAAAAGCTTATAAAGTGTTAATATCCAAGAACTAGTCATCAATTAGGTATCGCGGAAGATAAATCATCTGCACCTTGCTGGACTTCTTAGACTTAGATGAATCATTTGCCCCGTAAGTTTTACCAACAGCATCCGAAATGACCTCTTCTGTTCCTTCAGAAGTGGCCTTCTCGATAACAGCCGGCCTCCTCTTCAGCAAGTACTTTATAAGAGCCATCAAAGTGTTGTGACTCATTTTCTTAGATTCAAGGTCTGCATTGTCCTCAGATTCCAAAAAATATCGAGGAGATGAAGACTCCATATCATCTGAAATGCCGGATGAACCTCTTGACAGAGATGCTTCATCACCAGAAATGTCCACCATCTTATCTGGTTGAGGAATAATAGTTGTTTTAGGAAGAATGATGGATGGATACATGGAAAGTACATGCGTGATATCTACTTGAGATGCGAGGAAGTGTTCCATGGCTTCCTCATAGCTCCCGTTCTCAAAAAGATAATGAGCAAATCTGTATCATGATAACGAGACAACAAATATGAACAAAAAGATTCCCATGGAACTGCACTATTAATGTGTAACTAGTAGAAGGAAGAGAGGGCTTCTAGCTTTACACACCTTGTGTGAATTGAACTCTCTTTCGCAGCTCGTAGGCTTGACTCATCAGGGGGGAGTACTTTGCATAGAGCTAAGGCTTCCTCAAAATTTCCCGAAGCTGTTAATTGCACAATCTACAATGAAACTCAACCTTTTCAAAATATTTCAAAAGCAGCTACTGCGAGTAAAATCAAAGTCTTTACAAAGAATACTGAAATAGTGTCATATTCAACCGATATATTAGGTAAAATGAAACACATTTTCATATTCATCCACAAGAAACCATGAGCAGCAGCAAGAAACATCAATATTCTCAGGGCTAAAGTGAATACCTGGGCACCAATAGAGACAGGGAAGAGAACATAAACAGAGTTATCCAAACCAACAATCACAGCATTGTTGCTCTTGACCAGGCGACGAATGTTTTGAAGAACAATTGTCTGTATTAAAGGATATGGACTTCGGAGCAAGCGAACCTATCAAAACAAAGCCAAAAGGAATAAGCACATAACAGGTATCCAGAAACTAGAAGGAAAGCAAAACTACAATATCTCTAGGCAGGAACCTTATATACCTCAACTCGACGAGGTAACAAGGCTATCGCATAAGGGTTTTGAATGACAATAGACGTTGGGGCCTCTGACCAACAGATTCTCTCTGTTTGAAGGAGCTTCCCATTTTGATCAACAAAAACTCCAATGTTCTCCTACATGTACAAGAAGAAACTAATGAAGACAACATTTCAAAACCGAACAAATACATTGAATGGGGGAAAAAGGAAAAGCATAACTACCTTTCCCAAAATAAGTTCACCAGAAGGTAGAGATATCACGAGAGGAGGAGCAACCCTACCAGAAGGAAACACCTCAGAGAGAGTCCCATTAGCAGTATTAAGTATCACATACTCTTTCTTAATGCCTAAACAGATGTTTTCTCCACACCAAGAAATAGACTTGACAGTATCAGGAACTCCATAGTCTCTGACCTCTACAAATCCTCCTCCTCCTAAAAAATCAACAGAAACAACATTTCATCAAAATCCAATCCTCATGATTCAAAGTTGAGTTTCAGAGATTTTTACCATCGTGCTTGAAAACACAGACTCTCTTTTGCCTAGAGAAACACAAGAACCCACGCCGATCATCCCAAGAATAAGCATTAGCACCTTTAGCTTTAGTAATCACAGCAACAGTCTCCAAATTAGGAAGTCCATGAAACGCAATTGACTCAGAGAGAGACAAAAGCAACTCTCTCGAAGCCAAAACCTCCATCGCCACAATCGGTTTCTTAGAGAATCCAGCTACCGTCTTCTCTAGCACGTAAGTCTCTTGATGCAGCTCCGACGGATCGGAGGCAGAAGATTCCGGTGGAGAGTAAATGCGGAGAGAACCGTCATAACATCCAGCGAAGAGCTTGGAGCCGTAGGATTCAACAGCATCGATCCTAGCGGGACAATCTTTGAGAAGCTGAAACGAATCATAAGCGTTGTGAACCATATCTTCGATCGATTTCTGGGTTCTTCTTCTGGGAATCACCACGCATTCATCATGTTCAAAATCCAATTACAACAGAGATGATTGATTTTTTATTTTTTTCACAACGTGCGTTGATAAATTATGAAAAAAAAGGAAAAAATCGTAAAATTTAAAAATTTAAATGAATTAAGGACAAATGGTCCCGGCGGGGCTCGAACCCGCGACCTTCGGCTCATAAGACCAACGCTCTAACCAACTGAGCTACGGGACCTTTTGTTCTCTTTAAGTTCAATATTATATTTAAAGTTTAATATTATATTTAAAGTCTAAGATTTGATCATCACCTCACTAGACGACAATAACTTCTCTGATTTCATCATAACTGTATTTAACTTGAGAAACAATAGAACTAAAAGGATAATCTCATATCTTCAACTAATAACACAAAACTAGTAGTATTACACATGGTAACAATATTCTCTCACACATACAGGATAGTCTCTGCTAATTAAAAACGTTACAAAGTGTTTGGCTCACTAATAAGAAAAAGAGGCAAAGACTATTTGAAACTTTATTGATCATCAAGTTAACCAGCACATTCTATTGGCTTTTCTTCTATGAATGAGAATAACCCTTTTATTCTTCTTCTCTTCTTGCTCTTGTGTGTATATATCGTTCAACTCTCAGCTAGCTGCTGATGCGATTTCTATCGCCGGCTCAGGAACAACATCGGATGGAGAGAAACCGTTTGTTTTCGGATAGTGCTTCCCCTCTAGTCCCCAGTATTTTGCGGTTTTGAGATCGTCTTCATACATTTGTCGTGAGAAATCTTCATGATCATACTCTAGTGTTGCTTCACCTCCGAATTCCTTGGGGAGATTCTCAACGTCAAAATGTGTCGTCATCAGTTCATCACTTGCTTTGTCTTTTGGGTACACAAATTTCACCTTTTCAGCTGTACGTGGGTCCAAGAAGTACTTAGCAGCCTACATGAAAGAATATAGTAGGTATATAGTAAACCTTTTTAAAGAAAAAGAGAAGAGAGACAATTTTGATGGTTTTGTAATAATGACGAATGTTTTTTTTGTGTACCCTGTAGACTGCTTGGAAGAGTCTTGGTGGATTGTAGAGAAAGGCGATACCGAGTCTCTCAGGGTAATAGTTCTGTAGAATGTGAATGATTTCGCGTGTTGTTTTCATAGGAGGATTAACAGCCATAGACCAACCAGTGAAATCAATGAGCCAAGACATTTGTTTTTGTCCCTTGGGAAGATTTATGATTGCATTTTCAAGAAGATACACCAAATGCCTGATATTACCTTCTTGTGATGTTGAGTTCTGTTTCATTTTTATTAAGTGAGATATCATTTTTAAAAAAAACTCAAGAAAAATATTCATAAAGGTGACAATGGGCTTAGTTACCTGCATGGCTGGTCTCATTATAAGCACTACTCTACCTTGTCGATCATGAAAACTAGCTCTTGAAGCTTTTCCGGTCTCACCTTCATGTGCTACTTGATTCTGAAGAGAATCAGAAGAAGATGATTAAAAAAAAAGTAAGAAAAAAATACAAAGTAACAAGAAGATTAAAATGAAGTATATAATAAAGTCAAATATTTACCCAACGGATCTCTTGAGGTTTATAAGTTGATCTCCATTTAAGAGTCTCTTGGATCATTTTCTTGGCTTTTTCCACATCCCAATTACGAGCATCTAGAAATCTCCTCAAGGAAGCATCAGAGCAGAAAACTAAACTATGTCCCGATAATGGTCCTATCGCGGATTTCAATTCTCTAACCTGAAATTTGTACAAGTGTTTTAAATACTTTCCAAAATATATGTTAATGTTTTCATATAGTGTGAAAAAGAAGCAGCTTATTGTACCTTGTTATCTTGTTGAGAATCATCATTGTCGAGTTGGTGAGCATTCCTTCTTCTGAACATGTTTAATTAAACAACAATCTTGAGACAGCTTCGAAGCCTAGAAACGATCAAATCAAATTCAGATTTCTTTCAAGTCCAATTTAAAGCAAATTAAATCAGATCCAAGATTAAGCAAAAGGTTTTAATAATATCGGCTATTAATAGAAAACTGATAAACACAACCAAATCTTACATCTAAAACGGGATCATGAATTCTATTAGTATTTACCACTTGAAAAATCTCTAATGAGGTATACAAATTTTCGTTATAATCCAACTTTGAATCTTCTTAACATCTGATAAACTCTCTTCTAGAAAGCATTAAATCGACTTGTCAAAAGGACATAAATACGGCTTTAAATGATTCAAAGAATTTCTTATATTTGACTTTTTAAAAGCACACAAACAGAGAATTTATCAAAAAAACAAAACAAGACTCTGACATCTCTCAGCCATCAAAATTTTCTTTCTTTTTTGGTCACCATGAAACTTTTTTCTAAATATGATCATGAAACATTGAAACCTAAACATTTCTAATCAAGAGAGACTTGTAAAAACAGAAGGAAGCTAAATCGAAGCAAAACGATCGAGAATCAAACACAAACGAATCAAAATCGAAACGTAAAAGGGAATCTCATTCTTACCTAATAATACGGATCTTTCTTTCTTTCTTTCTTTCTTTCAGTAGATTAAACTGATCACAGAGAGAGAGAGAGAGGCTCGATGGAGTTTGGTCGTCACGCGAGTATCATTCCCACTTCAAAGGGACTTAAAAAGCGAGAAACGTGAAGAAAATGTATTTTAACCAATTTATGTGGCATGTAAAATTTCAATAAAACTTTAAAGCTGGCCCTTTGTTTGTTATTGTGAAAGGCCCCATTGGTTGAAAATAATAAATATGATTTACTTTAATAACATTAATTTTCAGTATTGGCGTTGGACCAAATAACTCAGATCTGAAATGATTTTATGACAAGAGGACAAGATCCGAATTTGGTGAAGTAATAACAAATTTGGTCATTTTCCAAAATTCTAACCTTCTTTCACGTTTAACTAACTCTTATCTGTCTTTGTTTATTGTGTCACGATAGAGAACAGGTAAATTATGATTAGAAAACTTATTGAGTTCACTAATTAGCTTCAAAATAATTAAAAAAATGTAACAGTTTTTTCATACTATATTCATTATGTATTTATGTGCAAACCACTCTTTCATGGTTTTAGGTAGAAGAACAAAAAAACGAAGAAGAAAAGTCCATAAAGGACAGCATCAGCTAATAATAATAATTAAAATGTAACGTTTTACTCGATCTATTGATTTTTATAATATTAAAGATTCGGTTTATCATCGCAATCATGTGCGTATGATTTGGTTTAATCAAATTAAACGGTTCCTGGACTATGTTAGTTAACATATATTTGGTTTTGTATTATATTAACAGCATTGACAATGGACGATTATTAAATGGCATACAATTTAAAATAACACCATGTGACGTTAATCCGACACCAAATCTTTTCTTAATCTGATACTTTCATATCATCTCTTCTACCAAGATATATATTGGTCTTCTATCAAATAGGTATACACTGAGAATAATGTTATTTTATATTGATAGTTTCTCTGTATTTGGAGTCGACGTTTTCTTCATATAATCGAAAGAACATCTTATCAGTTGTTGTTAAATTGTTGTTGTTACTTGTTACCACATAAAAAATATTAGTATTCAAATGTTGCCGACCTCAATCAACTGGAATTTAACAAAACTTTATATGCATAATGTTATCTATATGAATGAAAGGTATTTATAATATTGAATAGTCTGTATCACACAAATTATTATTAGAAATTATTAATACTAGGTTTTAAAAAAAAAAAAAAAAAAAAAAAAACTAGCATTATAGCAAAACGAAAATGTAACACTGGTTTTCACTCTTTCTAAAACCTAAAAACCAAACCAAGTAAACCGGATTGTCCACCTCTATATATAACATATTTAAACCATATATTCAATATGACATTGTTTGTTTAAGAAAGTACATGAATTTTTAAAGTTCCTTTAAAAAATATGAAATTAATTACCTTAACTTTTTTTTTATATTATAAAAATATTCTTTATCAACTAAGAAATGACGAATACATAGAGATGGTGAATGAGTTAGCCTTGATAAATATCATAACCCAACAATGATTAACAGAGTTTTGCAGTCATCTTTCATTAGTATGTTTTTTTATTACTGTTAAGTGAATTATGCTCCTTGCTTATTGCTTGTAGTCCAAATAACACAACTAGTTAGGACTTAGGATGTCAGTCCATGTTTAGACGCCGTTGCTTTAAAAATGATCAATTCCACCTTCCTCCGTGGCAGATGCTAAATTTTACAGAGGCCCTTTTACGGCTGCCCTGGTTTTAGCAATAACATCGGCAGATCATATTCAACACACATAGATTTGAAATATTGTGTTATACAATGACATGATAAAGGTAAAAGAGGATAGAAAGTCGACAGATCTGGATGGATTCGAACCACCAACCTCTCATAATGAGAGCTCTACCATTTTGAGCTTACAGATCTATTAGCACAAACCTTGCCTATTTGGATCAACTCCATGGGCTACCGAGAATCATTTCTAATATGGTCGCTCCAATATTCCACCCCACTTGAAGCATCCTGAAGACGGAAAGCCCACGGTTGCAAGAGTTTAATAAAACCAAATTAGATATAAATCAAACTTGAAATTTATATATAAAATCATCAAATAGAACTAATTTGAAGTAGTAACACCACAGAGTTGTATGATATCAAACAATGATCAATGCATAAACTGAAACTGACTTATTAAATTTGAAAGATCCCATCAGAATGCAAAAGTCTAAAAAAAACTACTGTACGAAATGATACAACAACAGAGTATATATCAATCGAAACTGCAGGCTCGAATCGAGTCCAAACGCCATCATATCAAAAATCAGAGACCTTCGATACTCGTATTACTTCTCCAGGAGCTAGCTACTCTAGCCATAGCTCTTGCTAATGAATGCAGCCGTGATAAATCCAAATCGTAAAACCCATACGAGAGACTAAATACTACAGCGCTATTTTCTAGAATAGGTCAGAATATTCACTACTGATATTTCTTTACGTAATCATAAAACTGGGTACAATTTCTTCCAATGAGAATTCTTACAGAAAAAGTACAAACATCAAACAACAGTAGATAGATAAAGTGGAGAATATAACAAACTGCCATGGAACCGTTCGATTAGACAATTTAAGGTCCTACGAATACTTTGGTAGAAGTACTTTGTGAATAATGTATTATAACAGTCAATTTGAAAATGAGGCAACTATTTCCATGCTCAAAAATAAAGGCCGATTCGAGATTGTAATAAATATTTGGTGTCAGGTTTGTTATATGATGCAAATAAAGAGAATAACGGAGAATTTAAACTCAAAATTGAAGGTACCTTGGTTGGAGGATGTTGGATTAAGATTTGGCCAGCTTGTCTCCAGATCCGCTGATCTTAAGATCCGGATCGAGAATATTTCTGTGGTATTGAGAGAATTTACGTGAATGAATCGAGATCAAAGGTAGTGTGTACGAAGAGCGAGAAGCAAGACACACACGCAAGAGGGGAGAACCCGGGCAAAAAAAATCCCCCGTGCGAACTCCCCTCGACAACACGAAACTTTTTTTTTTTATTAAGGATTTTGGTGACCTGCCATGCAAGCGCACCTGTCATGGCAAAGGTCGGATGACAAAGATGTTTACGCAGAACTATATCGTCCCTATAAACATCTCATACATCCATCAATCAACTTAACTCACATCAATATCACATATCAGCTTCTTCTCTCTTCTTCACCCTCTCATCTCTCTAGCTCCATAGAGAATTGACGGATTCATCATTCATCACCTCATCAAAAGCTCAGTAACGCAGATCTGACGAACCTCGAGGCCGGTTCATGATCTAAGATCAGATCTGGAATCGAAAACAACGAATATATACATAACTACAAAGAATTCAATCGAATTAAACGAATCAATTATCAGATCCAGCTACGAGAAGCCATAATTTACCAGATCTTCAACCGATCTTCGGAGCTCAACCGCGACGATCCGTCTTCTGACGAGGAATCAACCGGAGCCTCTGGATCTCTTCGTATAAGACGCCGATCTGTAGATCGGAAGGAGATCAGTGACGATCTTCATCGGAAAACCTCCGAGAGGACTATATAGAAGAGAGATCTAGAGAAAACGATGAACAAAAATTGAATGAATCAATGAATAAAGCGGGTATGAGAACTTAATTAGGTCGACGCGTTGTTATATATAGAGGGTTGGGAGTAATGGACGGACGAGATTAATTGATTAACGTTTAGATCAACGGTCTAAGATTTATATTGTTGGAGAGATTACGTGTTTAGTGGCGTTTTTAATGTGAGGCGGTTGTTTTACACAAAAGAAATTACAAAGTAAAGGCGTTTTGGGAAAGGGACAGCTAATATGGGTTGTTGTTGGTGTTTTACCGATTCATTGCACGTTTTCTCATTGACAAATGGCATCTTCGTAGCAAGTTCCTTCACGACTCTTCCATATTTTCTTGGTCTTTTCTTTAATTAAAAAACAATATTTAAAAGGAACAACAAATTGGCCCACCTTCTAGATTAAATCTTCCACTTTGATTTTGTCGTAGTCGAGAAATAATGGGCCAAAACGTAAATGGGCTAATACAAAGCCCAAGATCAGACGCGACAGCTGCTCGGAAGCATATTTTGTACATAGCCCAAGATACACACAAAGACAGAGTAAACGAAATGAAGATTATCATCACGACTAATCTATTAGTTCTCTAGAAGTCTCCATGGGGATTATCAGCATTCCTGCTTCCACTACCTCTAATCTCAGCATAACCCGGAGGTAGTTTTGGGGGATGAATAACAGGCAAGTTGCTGGAAGATCCGGGGACAACAGATGGTCGGAATGACCAATTGATTGTGCTGATACCTGTAGATGGAGATGGATTTGAAGGGAATGGGTTATGGTCTCTTAGATATATAGGCAATGTTTCCTTATCGCCTAGCTGCTGCTGCTGCTGCTTATCGAGTTGTTGCTTTTCATAGTCCATAGCATTAGGTTTTGCTGGCTCGCTTATCATCTCCGCTGGGTTCATGACACTGGCAGTTCCAAACAGCCAAGGCTGTCTGAATTTTGGCTGCTTATCTTCTTTGCCTTTCGGTTGTTGGTAGGTATGATCGAAAGTTTCGATTGGTTTCGCAGAGGGCTTGTCTTTTTCCACGAAACTAGGTTCAGGTGGATCCACGGCTCTAGGAGTTGTTGAGCGGGTTGTGGAGATTGTGGTTGTGGGAAATGCTTTCTCTGGTGGCACAGCTGGTGTGTAGTTAGATGGAAGTAGATCGTCCCAATTCTCTAGCAGTTCTTTATAGACTTTGCGTAGAGTTACCTCAGTTAGTCCGGTTATTTTACATATCTCTGCTTGTGTCTTTCGCTTGTCTTCAAGTTGACATGCCAGATAGATAGCAGCTGCAGAAATGCTGATCGGGTTTCTACGGGTGCAGAAGCATTTGTTGATCACAACTTCTCCAATGTGTGTTGCTAGTTCCTAGGAAGATTGAAAACAGACAAATACTTAGGGGGATCATAATAGGCATCAGAGTAGTGCATCTGAGATATTGCAAAGTGTCACATTGGATAGTGAAAAGTCATTGGAAGCGGGAAAAAGTCCATGCATTGATACACTATTCACGTTGCATTTTAGGCCTTTCAAAAAGAAGTATAAGTTTAGTAGCACACCTGAGCAGATTTGTTTAGTTGAAGGAGGGTACAGAATCTTGGCATATGAACTGATATAGAGTTACTGTTGATGGGTTGACTTAGTTGTAGAGCTTCTCCTAAAATCTTGATGTACTTCCCAATTTCCTTCTGCTGTACATTGGCTGCAATGGAGATTTCCTATTGTGCAAAGTAAGACAAATACATTAGACACAAATCAAGTCTCAATAATAAACTGAAAGAAGTGCTGCTCCTGTATAAGTTCATAAGTGATGGTCCACATTTGGTTGTAACAAAATCTGCCTCTAGAAAAGATAATTCTGTATTCTACGATACGATATCCATCTAAAAGCTAATTTACGAACAAAACATGTCAAAAATATCATCAAACAACTGAGACAAATGATAAGAACAGTTATTGATTAAGATAAAGTACACCAACATGGAAGCTTAATTCCTTCAAGCAAACACACAAGCTTTAGAAACCTAGCATAGACTGGTCATAGTTCTTCAATTCGAAAACGATGGTAGCTGTTCAAGAAACTACAATGATAATTTATCCAGAATCAACCATATAGTCACAACTTCTTTCAACTCAAAACGATGAGAACGAACTAGTTTTCTAACATAAACAATTCATCTAGCAATGTAACTTCAAGTAATTGAGACTAAGTAGCTAAATCTGCCATTAAAACTTGTAATGAAATAGGTTCTCTAATTACCTGAAGAGTTCTAGGTTCTTGAGCCTCCCTAATAGCTTGAACAAGGCAAGCAGTGGCTAAAGCTTCAACGCTTCTGTTTCGCAAGCAAGTAGCTGAGCAACAATCCCTAAACAACTGGAAAGCATGCTCAGAGATATCGCAATCCAATCCTAAAATCGATGCCACATCGATAATCTGCATATAAGCCCTAAGATTATCCACCACAACAGTCGACGAATTCGAATTCGATGTTGACGAAGCGAGTTCTAGGG
Organism: Arabidopsis thaliana; assembly: GCF_000001735.4. Lineage (NCBI taxonomy): Eukaryota > Viridiplantae > Streptophyta > Magnoliopsida > Brassicales > Brassicaceae > Arabidopsis > Arabidopsis thaliana. The sequence goes on from NC_003075.7 coordinate 17,285,197, forward strand.
TTCGTTCGAGTTCAGCGAGATGACCGGAGAAAGAGAGGGAAGAGCGAGCGAAAATCGGGCTTGGCTCGAGGGACCAGGTAGAGAAGGCGGTAATGAATCCGGTAGGTTCGAACGGATCTTCCTCGTCTTCAGGAGACGGTTGCGCCGCCGTTTGGAGATCGGAAGTGACTAAGCAGAGAGGAGTGTCTTGGGCTCGGAGATGGAAGAGGTGGTGGTTTTGCGTCTGTCGTTCTTCCATTACGCGACCGCAAGATGAGCACTCCGTTATTGATCTACCGGAGCTCGTGGTGGTACACCGTCCCTGCGCCGATGAACAGTACGGACACTTCATTTTTGTGTTTCTTTACGTTTGTGTTTTTTTTTTTTTCACTCTCACGTGCGAGTGTGGTAAAGCTTTTTTATACTACAAGAGTAAACAAACCGCGTATTTTAGTTTAGTCAACAAATCTTAATTTGGTAATCTACAGTGGCAAAAGGTTGCCAATAACAACACAGATTCAAGAGTCCCAAGTTTTGAAGATATCAGAAGAAGAAATATATCATAAGGGATCCATTGCTTTTTCGTGTAAAGTCATAAGGTTCCATTTGCTTCTACATATATTTATAAAAGTAGCTCTATATAATTACCAACGATAGAATGTAAAAAGAGCAATTTGATTTCGAAAATTGAATTTTAGTCCCAAAATGAAATCTATCCATTTGGTAGTTCATCTTTTGGCTTCAGCAAGTAGTAGACATATGTTACCAATATCATTATCAGCTACTAGCTGCTGGCTTGTGTAGAATTCTCTTCAAGTTTCTTCCCAAATCCCTTGCACTCTGAGAACAAACCGATAAAGAAAAGAAAAAAGAGTTTAACACTCAGGTTAAGTCTATGAACAATTTAAGAGAAGAAATTAAAAGATGAATCCTGATCAAGAAGCTAAGGTGGGTGATGGAAGCTCTACCAAACTTGATCAACCAACTTTCACAAAAGAGGTTTAGCATTAAATGCAAGAAACAAAACCGAAAGCTATACCTATCTGAAATCTCATAACATAATTTTAAGAAGACATAATCTACTCAACCACATGCTATTATGCATACCAGTATCTTACACTAGATCTACATACCCAGTCTCCAGAAAAATTAGACCTTGACCATTATAAGGTACTATGTGTATCGAAAGTTCATACAGGTCTTTATATGTTTGGATATCAAGCATGGATCCATATAGCTGGTCACCAATCACAAACAAAGATAGAGTATACACAAACTAACTTTAACAGGTAATAACTTAAAGAGTAACACTAAATCTTAATGGCATATCTCCAGACACAGAAGAACTTGACCATCAAACTGAACAACCTAAGCTAGGTACACTCAAGATCTAAACTCCAGATACCAGATTGAACATTACTATTTACTCCAGCACAGAGGCAAGATCGACTACCATCTATCTATACCTCTACCTACTGATTCTAAGTGACTAATATAGTGAAAACAAATCGAAATTTAAAGCAAGAATCATCACCATTGATCTAGAAGGAGGTGGATCAAGAGTGATCGACCGCGCCGACATCTTGGCGATTTCACCAATAGCAGCTTCTCTAACCCCAGGCACATCACTAGTGAGTTCTTCATAAGCAGCAACAAAAGCCTCTTGCCAAAATCTAGGCAATTTGATCCGACGACTATTAGTATACACATCCCACATATGCTTCACCACTTTCTCTCTCTCCTCCATTTCCTAAAAAATACCACAAATTCCAAAACCTCAAAAACCAGACTACAATCAAATTACACACCAAATCAACCGAAATAGAAACAGAGAGAGTAAACAACCAGAACGTCGAGATTATCGTAGTTCGGAATCCCTAGATCTTCCGATAACCGGTTCAGATTCCCGGTAGATAACCGGAGAGTGACGGTGCCAGTAAACATCGACCAAAAAGCCAAAAGCAAAATCGCAGCAAACGCCCAGAACTTATATCGACCTCTTCCAAACAAGACCGAGTCAGAGCTTTCCTTCTTCGAATTCGCCATAGCTGTTCCCGTCGCCGTACCAGTCGTCGTCGTCGTCGGCAATGCATCGTCCTCCTTCATCTTGATCTCAAATACTAATTACAACTCAATAATCTTGCTTAGTGAGTGATGCTAACACCAAATCTGAGCTCTCGTGAATCGATTTCAGTAGATTCAGTTCAATTGGGAAAGTGTCGGCTCGATTTTGTTAAATCTGAGAGAGAACTTTAAAAAAAAAAAAATCAGTTCACTCTCTTCACAGTTCACACTACTGGGCCATTATTAGCTAGTAATTGGCGATGTATTAGCCGTTGATCTTAAATTGTTAATGAAAAAAATACTAAAGCGTGCGTCAATCTTGACCGTTGATTTATAATTTGATAAAAGCCACACAAAAGTACAACTAAACGACGTCGTGTAATGAGTGAGAAACCCCAAACGCTGTCGTTTCATTTAATGATAACATTATATTCATCATGCTAAGCTGCACCGTTTTCGCCGCGTACTTTATCACCGTCTCTTTGAAAAAGCGCTTCGATTTCTTCAAGTGATTTTCCTTTCGTCTCCGGCAAGAGGAAGAAGAAGAAATTCCACGCCACTGCCGCAACTCCGGCGAACATAAAGAAAGCTCCACCGGTGGTTATCGCACTAGTCAACGACAAAAACGACATCGACACGGTGGCGTTCATTACTCTGTTCACCGCAACGCCGAGACTCGCTCCTTGTGCCCTAAGCTTCAACGGGAAAACCTCAGAACTGTAGACCCAAGTTATTGGGCCGAGCCCAATAGAGAAAAACGCCACGAAACTATAAGCCGCAACTATGCTCAGTACTAAAGCCCACGCTAATTTCCCGCCAGCATTTTGGGCCATTGTAAGCCCAAATCCCAACATTGTCAACGCAATGACCATTCCTCCAACGCTGGTCAACAAAAGCTTCCTTCGACCTACCTTGTCTAACAATAAAGTCGCAGTGAAAATAAACGTCGTTTTCATGATTCCGACACCGATAGTAACCAAGAAAAGCTTGTCTTTAGTCGTGATTCCTGCTTTCTTAAAGATCCTCGGACCGTATAAAAGCACTGCTTCGATTCCGGAGGCGTGTTGGAAGAAATGAATCCCAAGAGCAGTTAAAAGAACACGTCTCACTGCAGGAGTTGGTCTTAGAATGAGCTCTTTCCACACTCCTTCACCATGAGTCTTCTTACCCTCCATTTTCACAACATCGTCTACGCATTTCGGGTCGATTCCCGCAGCAGCTTTGATGTCTTGAAAGCGGAGTTCTGCTTCTTCAGGGGAATTAGATACCAATTCCAATATCTCCTTGCCTTCCTTAAGACGGCCTTGCATAATCAACCACCGTGGAGATTCCGGCATTTTCAAGATCCCGAACGCTAGCACTAGGGACGGAACCGCGGCTATACCGAGCATGAGTCTCCAACCGATATGCATAGGTAACTTGGAGAAGAAGTAATTCACGATATAACCTAGTAAAATCCCTATACTGATACAAAGGTGAGGAAGAGAAGCTAAGAGTCCTCTATGTGAAGCAGTTGCGATCTCGGCAGAGTAAACCGGAGCAACCATCAGAGCAAAACCGACTCCGAGTCCAGCGGTGCATCTACCGGATAGGAGAACCGGATAATTCGGACCCCAACCCATCAATATTGAGCCTAACATGAATAGTATTGAGGCCAAGACGATTGTGTAACGCCGTCCGATTATGTCCGACGTTCTTCCGGCGAGCAATGATCCGACAAGGGCACAAAGGTTGAGAATTCCAGTGAGAACTTCTATTTGAACGTCGTTTGTCTTCAAATCTTCTTCTATAAACACCATCGCTCCACTCATAACACCAGTATCTACACAAATACCCAAAAAAAACAAAAAAAAACTTATAATCTTATCAATTCTCATGATCATATTAAAAAAAATACCATCCCAAGTCATTCAAATCGTTGAATGATATGTGGATGATGTATAATCAAAAATCATATTTCTAGAGAAAACCATAAATTTGACATCAAAAACTTTTATAAAGAATAAACACCTCTGTACTTTTCAAAGTTACTAGCACAAAAAAAGTTACTATCACAAATATTTTTTAAAAATTCTTTTCTCATATTACAACCCCAATGGTCTTCCACAACAAATGTTAGTTTTGGAGAATTCTCTATTACTTACCGTAACCAAAGATGATGGAGACGATGGAGGCGACGATAGCACATTGAAGAGCGAATCTATTAACTCCGGCCGGCTTCTCGCCGGAGATTTGATCGGCCATGATTAATTAACCACCACGTTACAAGAAGGTATAGAGACTTTTGTCGATCTATGTCTCTCTCAGTTATAAGCTTTTATCTAAAAGTTCGTTAAGAGTTAGGTCTTACTAATCTCTCTTGCTCTCTCAGTACCAAAGAAAAGATTCGGTGATTATATAGAAAAAAAATAGTTGACAAAACAGTAGTCGTGAAAGCCACAAGCTACTGTTAAGAGATGATTTAGTTATTTGAATCCAATGGACAAGAGTCATCCACATCGTTTTAATATATGTTTATAGAATGAAACATGTTTTGTGATCAAATTCTAATTACAGACCTTGACTGTAATTAAAAGTTAACAGTTACAGCTTGACCAGACTATAAACTTGGAAGCTCTGATGTCATGTGTAAACCTGAGTTGGCATTAGTCGTTAATAAGTTAACTTTGGATTTTGGATAAGAACGTATGTGTAACAAAGTTGACTCTTTGGGGGTGAGTTTTGGACTAACTAAGATTTTTTTTTCGATTAATAAGATATGGGTAGACACCGACACGAGTCCGTTATCATTGCCTTATTGGATAAGAGCTATTTCTAATAGGTGCTTTTTGTTTTTATCCTCGTGAATATTTTTAAATTTTCTTGTTTTTATACACGTGAATATTTTAAAAATATCTTGTTTTAGATCGCGAGAATTTTAAAACTTCATGTCACTGTGTAACCAAACACTCGATTTGGATGGACTCATGGAGTCAACTATGGAGAGTCAGAGTGTAAAACGTCATGGGTCCATTTTTAAATTAGATTTCAAAGTTTGAAGTTTTAGATGAGTTGCCCGAAAAGTCAAGTGGGCTTCATTAGTTTAGACTTTGAATCACGTGAATAGCCAAATTCTTGTTTGTTAATTAAGCCAATAGCCAAAAAAAAAAAAAAAAACTTGATTTGGAAATTTGTGGTATTTTCTTAATTATAGTATGTAAATATCCTCAAGTTGACTTGCATGAATATTTTGATGGTGATTACGGTTTGTGGATCAGTGGATGAGATTTGAACCTATAACATGTTATTTGTTTATATGTTCATGCATTTTAATTAAAAATTTTTTTTTGCATTTTAATTACTTGTTCTTTCCTTTTTCAGTGTTTTGCATAATTTCAACTTTTTCCCAAAAAAAAAAAACTGATTTGGGAAGTTCGTACCTCATGTTTCTCCAATAGTATGCCTACAATAAGAAACAATTATTGACAAAGAAAAAAAGAGATGTTTGTAATTAATTGTCTAACGTAAGGCAGCCATGAGCCAACTAGTATTTCCGATAAACTTTCGTGTTGTAACTAAAAGTGTAACCCATCAAAAACTACATGCAGTTTCTTCCTATATCCACGACAAAGTTTAACCCTAAAACCTATCGCTACATCTTGAGAGGAAGAACCTACATCTATAGAAAAACTAATCGAGTCTAAATCTAAATTGGTCCAAATAAAGAGAAAATGAATAAGTAATTTTGACGATATTGAAAATAATAATTTATCAACCATAAGAAAAGTCTCTCTACCACACTTTTAATAATTTATCGTATGGTGGACTCATAATACACCATATGTGCGCAGTCGTAACCTCGTGTGGTAATGTCATCGAACGAATCACGAATGTATTATCAAAATATAAAGATGATTACATATATTAGGATGAATTACTAATTACATCATGTTACAAAAAAAAAATCACGAACTCAATACCATGATTCTATATGTTTGTATATAGAACATCTAATGTTTTCGAGATACATCCGGTGTTTGAATTTTGTGGAGGATTATTTATTGGAAAACATCGTGTGTACAACGAACCTAACTCAGTTTCATTTGGTGCTTTGGCTTTTGGTTCGCGATATGCTTTACTGATTTTAGAGATTTAGCCGCCAACATCAGCTCATTACCACTTTTACTCTTTTAAACCAAACTGTCTGCTAAGTTTCAAGCATCTTTAAAATACTTTCTAATATTTAAAATTTTAATAGCTTGTGGAATCAACTGTTGAAATGATGATTCAGTTTATTTACGTTTCTGATTTAACGTTGTTAATTTTTCAATTTTTGTTTTCATTGTTAAAAGTTAACTTTAGTACATCAAAGTAGATCACGTTTCTCAAAAAGCTCACTATATAAAATATCCATAGATTTTATTCACCAACTTTGTACTGTTCTGTTTCCGGACGAGTAGGTGATGTTATTGGATTATTTCGTCAAAAGTTTATATTTGACTTACTAGTATGAAGAAAGCATACTTTTCAACAAAAATGTTCCACAATTTGTATTAAAATATTATAGAGACATCAGTGTTACAGAAAATTAAAAACATTACATATAATGTAGACTATATAGTATAGTATTACTTATGTGATTCCCGTAATTTTCGTTTGAACTTTGGAATCTTTTTAATTAAATTTAGAGCTATTGATACAAAATAAGCAAACAACTACGCAAGATGATTAACATTTTGCAACCTTAGGATTTGCAAATTCTCTGAAAGATGTTGCAACTCAAATACTTACCTGATCAGAAACCTATCAAAATCATTGTTGAAAATTTGTCACTCTTATCTTTCGTGCAAGTCAAAATTAGGGGAAGCCAAGTCAAATTGAGTTCCAACGAGATCAAGATTCCACTATACGCGAAACCATCTTCGTACCAAGAAACAGAGTTTAGCTATACCAACAGAACCAGCTTGACCCTTTAGTTGCAAGTAGAAGGATATGTAAAAACAACATAAAACTGAAAGAAACTTGAATTCATCATGAAGCACAAGTGTGTAGAACAAAGCAGTGAACTATATGAACCTGAAAATTGTTGACTATGGAATTCTAGAGATTCCAACAACAAACCGTCAAGCTTTTACAAGCTAATTTATGAGGAAAGAAAAATGCAGGAGCAGCTTATAAATAAACCTGCATACTAGATCATAGTTTTCAACAAGTCTTCAAGCAACAAAATAAGATGTTCAATCGAAATGCTCTTGAGCTATTAAGCAGCAGCAGCCTCTTTTGCAGAAGATGGAAAAGCATCGGTTTTTGAATACAGCCCGAGTTCCTCCTCGAGTTTCTTCCACGCATTCAAGAAACTCGGAGGGAATTTCTTCTTCACCGTTCTAATCAACCCTTTAGCGTCATCTCTTTTCTTGTTCTCCACCAATCCCACAACCAAATGCTTCAAAGTGTTGAAATCTGGAATCTTGTGCATATACACACTCTTCTTGAAGATCGCATAGCCTTGCTCGTACAATCGGCTATAACAAAGATGAAATATCAATGTCCTAAAAGTAGCTGCGTTGGGAGCACAGTTGTTACCTTCAAGTCCTTCATACACTTTCTTAGCTTCGTCCAACATTCCTCTCTCACAATACGCAGTCATAAGATAGTTATAGCTAATCGTATCAGGTTTCAATCCCATACTACTCATTTCTTCAATCAACTCCTTAACTCTTTCAGGGCTTTCCTTTTGAGCACTCATTATACGAACATTATACGCTGCATTATCCAATTCACAGCCTTTCTTCACCATCTCATTCCACAAGTTATCAGCTACCTCGAGCTCACCTTTCTTATACAATGAACTCAAAATGGTGGTGAAAGCAATGGTAGTAACTTCCATGCCTTTACCTTGCATCTGTCTCATAATCTCAATGGCTTTTTCAGGGGTACCAGAGTCACAGTATGACTTAATCAATATACCGTAAGAGATTTTGTCAGGGATGATCTTATTGTACCTCTGAGGAATTTCGTCGAACAGTTGGGGGACTTTATCGAAATTCTTGGAATGGAGACAAGCGTTGAGCAAGGCGTTGAAGGAAACAGCTGATCTGGGTGTGCCGTATTGATCCATCTGCTCGAAGGTTCTCATGGCGTGATTAAACATAGAGGCTTGGCCGTAAGATCTGATAAGCGTAGAGTAGAAAGGTTCTTCTTTGATTTTGGGATCATTTTTGTGGGATTCAATTAGGGTTTCGATGTCTGAGAAACGGCGACACTTGGCGAGGCGACGAACAGTGAGCTCTTGGGCGTAGCGAGATGAAACAGGAGAGGCTGAGTGATCGGAGACATTGGCGTAGATCTTAAGAGCTTTGTCGGGATCGTGTTCTTTCCGGAGAGTGGACTTAGCTTTGGAGACAGAGATTTTGCCTGAAGAGGGAGCGGTGGTCGTACCGTCAGCGGCGGCTGAGGCAAATCGGCGAACAAGGCGGAGAGAAATACGAGAAGAAGCCATTTTGCAGAAATGGGTATTGTGGAGAGTGGTGGCGAGAAAAGGAGACGCCTTTAGGGTTTTAGTGGCTTAACAGAGATTTTTGGGTTTTACAAGTTTGCTTCTTTTTCTTTCTTTTTTCTTCTATCAGAAGAGAACCAAACTACTTGAATATTTCAATAGAGAGAGTACTCAACTTCTTGTGTTGATTTAGAACATATGTCACATTTACGAGAGACGAATGATGTTTTACGAGGGACTCATGATGTTATTCTGTGAATAATTTTTGAGATAAATATTTAAGAAATAGACCAAAGATATGAGATAAAAACGTTATAATAAGCAACGTGTCGATAATCTCATACTCTTACAATCACGCAAAAGGGTCTTGAAACTGAAGCAAAGTACTTAACTTTTAAGTAATAGAAAGCAAACAAAGAAGTGATCAGGCTCCATAATCACCCTGTTCAAACTTGTCTTCAGGGTAATACACTGCAACGACTTCATTTCCTCCAAATTTCCTACCATTCATCCCGAATCTTGCCCTAGTCGAGCCATCTGTATCGGCATACTTCAAAAACACCTGCACATTAAATATATCAGACAGTCAGATTACGACTAAATAGAAATATACAAGAAGTAGAGAGAAAGAGAGAGAGATAAGTTTACCTTGCCAAGGCCTGCCACTGGCTCACCATTGGGGCTTGGACGCGGAATCACAACATTGGTCAAAGCACCTGCATTTTAAGAGTTAAAGAACAAAACATTTCGAATACAAGACAAGAAAACACAGACAAAAACAAGTCAGTTTTTTCTTTTAAGAAATAGTGGCCATTGGTGATAAATAGATTAGGAGGTTTATGCAGTCTCCTGTCTGTGTATGTTAGGGCTGATTCTTTATAGCAAAAGGCTGTAAAACAGCACAACCAAGAAAACAGAGAGACAGATCAATATGCTTTTAATCTTATATTTCAAAATAGACCATATTGCGCAATTAAGAGGTCTCTTACCAAACTTTCCGCCTTCCTGTCTCATGTCTTCCATTATATCTCCATACTCCTCATCATCTCTAAGCTCATCCTCAGTAACAACTTGAGTCAGACACACCACAGTGGTTGCCACTGCACCAGGCTGTAACATAACCCTCTGCAAAAGATAAAACCATCAATCAGTCTTTTAATCTTATAAATGGAAATATTCAAGTTAGGTCTCAACACGTTTTGCAAGCTCATTTTGTTTTCTTCCAATATTATTAAGAAGAAAAAAAATTACCTGAAAAGCTATTTGCTGCTGTGCATGCAATAATACGTTCTCTTGTTCAGGCTTTTGTAGCATTGTTCCCTGGTTGGCACGTCTCACTGTAAGAGTCTTATCTCCCATCTTGATACCATTTAGGGCAGCGCACGCGATATCTGTAACAGAAAGATCTTGGTACACACAAAAGGCATATCCTTTAGAGTTCCCTGTTTCTCGATCTTTTACAAGATCAAAGCCCTTGAGGCCTCCAAAGGACTCCAACAACTCCCTCACTTGTGATTCCGTGAAGTAATATGGAAGTCCACCAACAAAAATACGATCTGGTCCCTCAAGCCCACCAGAAGCACCTGGAGTCAGACCAACAGCAGCTAAGTTTAGATGGGGACTGGGCTGGCTTGGACCAAGAGTCGCAGCTAGAGATGGGTTATAGTCACTAGGTCTCCTCACCTTCACCGGAGCTCCCTGGAAAAGAAAAAAAGAAAAAGAAAGATAAGCATTCAGTTGGGTAACCTATATACCAAAGAAATGCCAGTACTAAAACTCAACCAAATATTTGGTAGTGCGGTAAACATTAAAACATACCTCAAATATAATCCCATCCAAAGACATAGCGTTACTTGCCTCTTCAACAGATCGCATCTCCACAAAAGCAAACTTCTTCTCGTGGTTTATGTAGACATTAACAACTGCATCACCTGCGAGTAAGAAAAAAGATTTATAAAAAAAGATTAATCCAAGTATCATAATAGACACTCTAGCATCTGCACCAGGATTATGTACCTGGACCAGCAGTGTTTCCACCAACAGCAGCCATAACTTGACTAAAAAATGTAGCCACAGACTGCAAATACAAAATAATAAATCAATGTTAGTATCATTATTTGCTGAAACATATTTCAGTGGGAGAAAATGAAAAAAGAAAGTGGATAATAACCTGTTCATTTGCCGTAGGGGAAAGCCCACCGACATAGACTCTGCGAGCATGTCTAGTTGCCTGAAGACACAAAGTAAATAAGGATTAAATTAGAACAGAGAAATACATAGTATCTTGCGTATATCCATGATAAATAAAATCTAACCTGCTGTGTCATAGCCTGAATTGGCATCATAGAGAGTCCCCCAAATGACTGTAGGACATAGACGACTTAGTTCAAGAAAGACATCAATTAAGAAAATATTAAAAGGGAAAGACCACAGACCTGTCCAGTCGGCAATGGAAACATGTTGGGAAACATTCCAGCCCCAGGAAGAGTTGGTGGAGCGGGAGGAACTTGGCCTACAAAAGAAAAACAGGTTAATACATAAGAAAATTACATATGAGAAAACCTAGTTTACCATCCCTGGAAATGTATTGGTGACATCAAGAGGTTTAAGTCTGCATGGAAAATTTTTGCAAGACTAACAAAACCAGTGATATGTACTGAGGATGAGCAATACCCATACGCAGTAATTCTTCCTTGTATATAAGAGCTAACCAGCCCACACCCAGTGTTGCCTTACCAAAACAGAAAAGCAAACAAGAGACACAAAGACCACCAAACAACCAAAAGCTCTCAGTTCTAGCGTTATGTCCCAAGTAAAAAAAGAAAGAAAACAGCCTATGTTTTTGTAGTTATTCAGGAGAAACAGATTTTATCAATCCCAGTACGTGTATTAGGTATGAATTCTACATTATGCTAATGAGAAGGTGCTAAATTAAAGAGATATACCTGTAACAGCAGCACCAGCAGCTAACATTGCAGAGGCTGGAGGTGCCATATCGAATCCACTGACTCGCTGCTTACTGCAACAACATATATTGAGTGAGGTTAGAAACTTTCTTAGATTGAAGCAATTACTTCATAGAAGAGTAAGTAATCCAATGAGAAAAAAATGCTACCTTTTCGATGGAGATCGTGACCTTGTTCTGCGCTCAGATCTATCCTTTGAACGAGATCGAGATCGACGACTGCGTCTTCCTCCTCTATCATCTCTCCGCCTAGAAGAATAAAAAATAAGCCAAATCAGTACCTTCCATAAAATCAAAAAGGATTCAATCTAAATTGAAAATGTATAATTCAATTCAAGAACAGTCTACCTATCATGGTCACGATCACGGCTTCGACGGTAATCATCATCATCCCTACCACCACGTTCTCTTCTTTCACCACGCTCCCTGCTATGATCCCTGTGACGACTACTTCTGTGATGACGCTCACGATGATCTCTGTCTTTGTCTCTACTCCTCTCCTTGCTTTTCTCTCCATCTCTATCCCTGCTTCGGCGAGAGACTTCAGAGTCTCTTTCTCTGTCCTTATCACGACCCTTCTCTCTTTCTCTATCTTTACTTCTTGATGTCTCTCTTTCATGGTCACGCGATTCTCTCTGCACATGTAAACACACCCAAAACCTCATCAATTACAGTTTAAGAATCAATGAAACAGAAGCAGCTTTAAAACTAATCATCTCATAATTCGATTCTCAATTCAATCCAATTGCTAGGAAATATAGATTCGAAACTCCAACTATAAGCTAGGAGATTGAAGATAATCAGGGGGGAAATTACCTTGGGTTTCGAGTCCAATTGATCCTCGATTTCGCCGTCGCGGCCACCATTCTCTTCGTCGTAAATCGCGTCAGCAACCGTACCGTTTCCCTCGTGATCTTCGAATTCAGACATCTTTTCGCCGGAATCAACGCTCTCTATCTCTTTCTCACCGGAGATAAATTTAGAATCTGTTTCAGCCGTCGAGATTCGAAGAAAGGGGTGGATGCAGAAACCAAACTATTTTAGGGCAATTACGGATTATTCTATTTTTTTATAGCCAACACGGGACCTCCTGTGAGGGTATTTTTGTAAATGTCATATAAAAACAGGCCGGTCCAAATCTGATAAGGCCCATTATTCAGCGCATCCGGTCCAATAGTTGGCCCAATTCGTGTTTGGGATAAATCTACTTTTTGAGAGTTTTATGAATTTGCCTTTTCAAGATATGGCCCAATCTGTGTTTGAGATAAATTTGCCTTTTATTCCAATATCTCTTGCAACAACAAGAGAACAGAGCATGGGAAGTTGATTGCATTATCTACGACTCCTCCGTTATCACCATTCAAAACTTTAATATGCCGAAGCTATAGCAAGAGGGTTACAAATACATTATACAATTGTAAACCAAATGACATAAGTTAGCAAGTACGACTACTACTACAAGTGTATAATAAACCACAGAGTTATCAATAACAAGAAGTAACGTCGTCACTCAACAGTCTCTCGGAAATATTTACTTATTTCTCATTTACCATCTACAAAGATTTAAACAAAACAAAACATTATACAAACACAATACAACTTTAAACATGGCAACAACAAAAACAATGCAAAAGTACATTAACAAATAAACAAGACTATGGAAAAAAAAAGTTACAAGAGAGGTCAGAACCAAAGTTCTAACCACTAACAACAAACCAAACACACTCTTGACGTACGTTGGCCTTCTCTTTTACTCCTCCGGCTTAACTCTCCTCTTCACCTTCCATTTCCCATTCTTTCTCCATCGGTAGTTGCCGTTCCCTAAGTTCTTCTTCTTGTGGTGGTTGTTGAGGTGGCCACCGCTTCTTCTCTTCTTCTTCTTCACGTTTCCTCCTCTCTTCCTCTTCTCTCTTCGCCTCTTCTTCTTCTTTCTTCCTTTCATCATGTCTCCTCTTCCTCTCATCATCTATTTTCTTCCTCTCTATCTCCACCTTAAGCTTCTCTATCTCTCCTTCCGCACAAGAATGACATTCCAAGATAACAGCTTCCTTCTGAGCTCCCAACAATCCATCAATCGTCACACTACTCACATTAAGCGATGCAGCCAATACTTGCCGGTCAAGCATCCGCAAAGCCGAGTCCTCCCCGGCTAAGAACTGCGGCTCGTTATTCTTAGCTGAAGTAGTAAACCCAACGAACACTAACGAGTCATTGTTGAAAGACATTTGAGCCATTGGATGTAACCGTGGAACTGCGAAAATATCTCCTTCCTCTACTTTAAACCTCACGTTCTTACACTCTGATGATGTGTTTGATGATATCGAAGACCTAAGAACCCTAACCATTCCTGCTCCTTTCAATACAATCGAAATCTCGCAAGCCCATGGATTCCAGTGCGGTCCCATCATCGATCCTTGAGTGAGATTCACCATGGAAACTCCAACCATTGAGCCTTTTAAAACTTTCAGATCCTTCCTGTTAATCGTTATAGTACGACCGTAGGGGCTCTCGAAATCCGGTTCAGATTCGAAAACATTGAATGTCTTCGCTTTCTTCACCTTCTCCTTCTTCTCTTTCTTCTCTTTCTTCTTCTTGTTATCCACCAAGTCTGCACTTCCAGCAAAGAGCTTTAGTAATCGCGGTTGGAGCTGCCAAGTGTTGGCCACACCTGGTGTGCAAAGCGTCTCACTCACGATCAATGGTGGCTTCGTACGGTTCCTCATCAGCTCTATAATCCCCTCAGGAACCTAATTAAAACCATTGAATTTAATATATCACTTAATACAACCCAAAATATCCTCTACTAGAGTAAGTTGGGAAGTAAGATATACACAATTCCTATCTTGCTTCCCAAGTAAGATATAGACAATTCGTAACTTATTCATCGGCAGATTAAGACATACCCCAAAAGCTGACTGGAGAATTGTCTCATCAAAACCAAACATTAGATCTGTGATACTCGAATAGGCACCAAAGCAAGGATCCTGCATCCATGGAATACAGATACAATAAGAAGAAGAAAAAGATGTCAAGAAAGTGAAAAAAGAAAGAATCATATCAAACTTATACATGTAAACACTCATCGTTGTTGGAGAAGATTGCGTAAAGCTTAAGTTTGGTTCCAAGGAAGATATCCACCGGTTTGCTCTGTAAGTAGAAAACCGAACCGGGACGTAGCCTGTAAACGTCTCCTAGTCTGATCTCGGTACTCTTCGCTTCCTCGTCAACCCAATTCAGAATCCCACTTCCTATACAAATCACAATCCAATTTTGACCTAAACCGAAACTGATCTGTAAACCAAACCGAAGAAATTTAAACAGTTTATTATGTACCAGAGTCAACGAAGAAGACCATGTCGGAATGAAGAAGAAGAGGGAGCAAAATTGTGTTTGGCTCCAACGTTATGGAATGTATCTTGTAAGGTCCCATTCCACCGCATCCATTGCCGATTTGAACGGTTGAGATCTGTCCAAACTTCGTCTCGAAGATTGGTTTCCATTGATCTTTCTTAATCAGAAGAGGAGACGAAAACCCGCAACATGAAGGCACAGCGACGTCGTATTCTTCAGACTCCTCCGACTTAGCCAACGACTCAGTGCAGAGGAACAAGAGAACGAGAAGAAGAACAGAGAGTGGCAATACCGCAAATCTAGTCATTGTGCTCTGTTTTTTTTTTTGTTATTCAATGCAAAGCGTATTAAATCGTAGTATCATATAAAGGAATGAGAGAAGAAACAGAGAGAGGTTGTAGAGTCGGACAATGACCACGTGGCTTAATGGTTTGGACACGTGTTTGCTTTACGCTGACAAGTGCATGGGTTCCTTTGTTACCAAAAACAAATTGCCGCTAAAATACAAAGCTCGAGTTTGAAAAATCTGGCTGATAAGTGATCATAACTGTTGATGATAACGTTGTGAAGGTATGAACAACAAAGATGCATAGTTTATATCGCGCGACAGTCGAGTTAAATGACACGGTTCCAAGTGATGGCAGTTCATAGTTTTCATCGATGCGATATTGAGATATGCATGCATATCGGTATTAGTGGATATGCTTATTTTCCAATACTATGTATTAGCATTATTAACATGTGTTTTGGAAATGAAAACTCGAGAATCTTTCACATTTCAATTTCATCTGGGCAGATAATGATCACGGACACGTACTGTACATCAAGGTTGAAAATTTGACAGGCCCAATTGTCCATAGTGGTTGGGCTAGTGTATGTTAGTATGTATGTATGAGTGCCTAACCAAACTGCACTTGTATGCCTGAGAACGGATAATTCTAATCATATCTTTGGGTGATTGGAATCTGTATAGATGCAAGAATATGTACCAGAACCAAAATAAAATATAGTGAAAATTATTGATATGATTTAGTAATAATTATTTGAGAGCGTCGTATAAAAAGGACAACAAAAACAAATTACATATATATAGAGACGAATCTACAAGCCATGGTTATAAGAGTGATGATCGGCTCGCCGAAGTTTACACGTAAAATCCCAAAAATGGAAATACCAAAATATAAAATAGAATCAAACAAAGTTGGTAACGTGTGGAAATTAAAGACATTAACTATATGGTGCTAATTGATTTAGGAATTAGGAAGTGTGTTTGACTTTATATGGATGACGAAAAATATATTCGATGTCACTTCCATCATGGAAGTGAAGTTACGTACTGACTCGTGAGTGTGTTTGGTTAATTGTTGGCTCGTGGACAAAATAACTTTTATATGATCTCAAGTCTAATACTTATCATATCATACCTTAACGGTCATAAGCAGTTCGTATGTTTGGCTCTACGTGTAAGTGAAAAAGTTACGCTCTACAATCATGCTAAATACTTATTTACTTATAATAAAAAATTGTTTCTATTTATAGCTAAGATGGATTAGTGAAGTCCCTAAACATCATAAGCAAGACATATATAGGGGAATTTGCGTTTTGTTAGACCAAGACTATACTTTGTACAAATGAATTAATTCAGATTTATCCTTTTTATGATGAGTTTATATTTGTTTTTTATTCGAGAAAATAGATGACCTCTAGAATCAGTGAGATGCTAGCCGAATACCTAGTACTAAGTATATAAGAATTGTTTTGACAGTATCAAGTGATGGTAAATATTTTGTTTTGAGAGTACAATGTTTTGTTTCTAAGAGCATTTTATCATCTTTACAAGTAACAGAGCATACTTGTTGGTACGTACTAGACATCAATTTGTTGTGATGATATATCATATATATGATCTTAAAAACTATATATAAGAAAAAAAGATGTGATCGTATAATTTTTTTTTTTTTAAATGTAAACGATCAAACAATGAATGATTCCATTCATCAAAAATTTAAAGTATATTTTATCACGAACAATCATTTTACTAAAAATCAATTATTAAAAGGGGGTAAATTAATAATTTTAAAAACGTGTAAAGTAATATATTCTTGACGGGGAAGAGTTTCCAACGCATGTTGTGACTACTCAATGAGTTGCAAAATAGAACATCCTCCTCCATTTATTTTCACTTTCAATTTTTGTCGGTACATTATATATTAATGTTTTTGTTTAACTTAATTATAAATTTAATGTTACGCTAATATTATTTTTTACACCACCAGCTTTATTCACAGTATCGAAAATACATAAACAAAATTTTAGTTAGAAAATTGTAACTGAATTAAAATTAAATGATTTACATTTGACAAAAAAAAAAAAAAAAAAAAAACAAATCTACACCAAATAGAATAATGTTTACTAAATCATTACGAGACTTACCAATCGATCGACTTAGTATAACACACATATATACTTATATATTTTTATATCAACGGTCTAATTTAATACTTACTCAATAATTTATAGCTACAATCAGTCGATCCAAAATTTAGATTAAATTCTTGTAGTATGCATACGGATAGTTATAGAAAAAAAAATAAACAATGAAAAGTTAAAACAATTTCTCCGTTACTACTTTTCATTCTTGTGGGAATGATATTTTAATGGAGAACGATCTTTTATTTTTACTATTTAAGTATTTTATTTATTGTGAATGACATAAAATAGGAATCTACTAAAAAAAATTGCTTTTGTGAGGATGAAGCTTCTCTCTTTTGATTAGAAGGAAGAAGCGTCTGTGTGTAGTCTATCATCGGCCTCTCCTTCCTTTCCTTACTTCCTAAGTATTATGACCTTTTTGTGTAGTGGGGTTTGAGAAATTATCTCCCAAGAAAATACACAACTGTCTCTTTTTCTATTATAAAATTTAGATTTTATTACAATTATTATATCAAGAAAAAATATTACTACCAGATAGTTGTACAAAACACTATATCACCATTTTACGTTGAATTTTGACATGTTAACTAAAAGATTGGATAATCAAATCATGTCTTTAATTTTGGTTTATTTTAATCACAGGATACTAAACACACAAAGTTTACAAATTCATAACCTTCAAATTAAAAACAACTTATGAGAATTGAATAATATGTTTTGGCGATATTATATTATTACACAGGTTCTCAGCAGTCAGCACAACAACTTAAAATTTTCTTTATCAAAAACAGTTTATGAGACATTATACTTAGTATAAATCACGGTATACATATTATAAAACTACCAACACAGAAACGAATAATAAGAAAGAAACCTTTGGCAGTGGGACAATTTTGGTAACGAGAGGATCCATTGGTCGATCAGTAAAAGAATATTGTCAGAGTGGGAATATAAGATATGATCGTCATTCATTTGTTTTTAATATACAATCACGTGTGTTAATAAATAGAACTTGTATTAATTACCAACATTATTTATGAAATATTCTTTTCTTTTTCGACAAACTCCAATCATGTGTAGGGAAGATATTGCCATATTTGGAGACGTTAGTGTATATGCAGAATAATTATCATTCATAAATTGTATTGCATATAATTAAAACGTTCGTTACCCAATATCAGATGGATTTAAATAAAATAGTTGTACACATAGGGCCATCATTTTTTCAGGGAATTAGCTGTATGAACGAGAATCAAAAGTGATAGTGTAATGATTTTCAAGCTAACAAGACGTAACATTTTGGTGGTCTGTGGACGAAATAATTTCTGAGCATAATGAAAACATTGGTCTAATACTGGCATTTTATTATTATTATTATTATTTTATTATTTGTTTAAAATACTGGCAATTCAATCTAACAAAAAAAAGGCAACTAATTTGGCGAGTGATTTCAGTTCGATAAATCATTGATTATTTTTCTTGCATGTTCCACATATATAAACTATAATATTATGGTATTTTATGTATGATCCTCGAAAATAAACTAACTAGTTGTTAAGCATGAGATTAGGATACAAGTGGATCCCATTGCATGTAGGCGTTCATACGGTGGAATATTAAACTTGATTATTTCTCTTAAATTTTTAAAACATAACAGAAATGTGGGCTTAATCATTAATTTAATGAGAAACAACTAAAAAAAGTTGCCACAAAAAGAACTTTTAGTATTTTAGTGTGTTAATTGAGCCGCTATACCGCATAAAATCTAAATTATATAACACAGATGAAGACTTATGTAAGAAAAAAAGTTGAATTATGTTAGGAAAAAGGTGTATTAATGAGAGGAACCTTTTCTCCACGATATTAAAGGTTGAATAATGTCTCAATGAGAAGAAGCTTTTCTTCACGAGAACTATATGATGTTTAAATTTCGCAAACTAGGCCATATTTTGCGAAAATGGTGAGTTATTAACCTAATATGATCAAACATTCCTAATTACACAAGGAAAAAAAAAAGAGAGTATATTCAAAAGATTGAGGAAATGGTTTTGCATTCTGGTACACCAAACCAAATAGAAAAGAAAGAAAACAAAAAAGGAAGGTAAATTTCCATGAAAATGAAAGCAATAAGTGAAGGAGAGAACATATTCTTTCTTTTTCCTTTGCGAGTTAGAGAGAAGAGTGGGGGGCTAAGCAAAAGAAAGAAGTGGGCGTGATTCTTACGCGCTGACTTAATGATCAGTCAATCTCTGGCCCATGGGCTTCTCGGTCATTTTCTCCGACATTATTACCTCAAAAGTTAGCCCATTGTGGACCCGCTTACTTTCCCCCTGCTTTTTACCGTGTTATGTGGGCTCCACATAAAGCCCAGTGGTCACTCCCTTTTTCCTTTCCTTTGTTTTTTGTCGCAAGCAGCGGGGATTAGTGTCCGTTAAACATCATCGACTCAAATTGTTTCATGCAATTTTCCCCTTTTTTATTGGTTATCAATCGAATAAACCTCTCTAGCTTTTGTAACTAGTTTGAGATTATTATGTGATATATGCACGGTACTAAATAAATACATAATATTGTATTTTGTGTGGTACTAACAACTAGGTTTAGTGAGAATAAAAACGACGTTGTAGAGTTTGTTTAGTAAGAATATTTTTGTCCAACACAAACTACTTTTAAAAAAAAATTCCAAACGTTGATATACCTATTGCCTATTGGAATAATCAACGCAGATTCATAGTTTTTTATTTATCTCCATACTTGGGTCAAAAACGTATGAGATTTAATGATCGAAAACAATATCCACAAATATGAAATATTTTAACGCTGATCTCAAACTCAGGTACAACATAGTTACATATAGCCGTGCTGCTATGTTTGAGAAAGATTATTTTTGATCACTTAAATTGTCATATGTAATAAAAAAAAACTTTCAGTTAAATGTTTTTGTAAAATACTGTTTAAAATTTTAGGATGAAAAAGACTGAAAAAAAACCACTCAGACAAAAAAAAGAGAGAAATCATTAACCTTTTTAAAACATCCTTTTTCTCTTTTATTTTCAACTTTCACATTCTTGATGATCAACATAGTGGAGCTTGGATCTCTTTTCAATCAAATGATTTATTTTTATTTTTAAAGCAGAGGAACTTTATTTGTATTTTATCCCTTTAAAGAGCTGTAGAAGTTTCCTTTTCATTAGCTACAGAAGTTGCTAGTTGTGCATAGTATATAGTTTTGGAGATATATTATGAGAAATTAATACAAAATAAAAACTGATTTAAAATCTTTCAGTTGAATTTCATGTGAAATAGTATGTTATTAATAAAAAACGGAATCATATACAAATCATTGTCAATCAGATTGTTTCGTGTATAAATATTATTCTGTAAAACCAAACAAACCCGGATCAGACACGGTTACCAAAGTTGAAATCTCTTTATTTGCACGCACTCACTCAAAGATAAAAAGCTTACCACTCTCACCTTTCAAAAGCCCCGCCACCTTCTTCTTCTCCCACACACAAAGAAAAAAGACAGAAAGAAAAAAACTTTTTTTCTTTTCGTTAAAGGCTCCACCTTTCTTTCTTCTTAACACACAACACATGAAAATCCCTGCATCATCTCCTCAAGACACGACCAACAACAACAACAACACTAATAGTACTGATAGTAATCACTTATCAATGGACGAACATGTCATGCGTTCAATGGATTGGGATTCCATCATGAAAGAATTGGAGCTTGATGACGATTCTGCTCCTAACTCACTTAAAACCGGTTTCACCACAACCACAACAGATTCTACTATTTTGCCTCTTTACGCCGTCGATTCAAATCTCCCTGGCTTTCCCGATCAGATTCAACCGTCGGATTTCGAATCGTCTTCCGATGTTTATCCTGGTCAGAACCAAACAACTGGGTACGGTTTTAATTCTCTTGATAGTGTCGACAATGGAGGATTTGATTTCATTGAAGATCTCATCCGAGTCGTGGATTGTGTTGAATCGGACGAGTTACAACTCGCTCAGGTGGTTTTATCACGGCTTAATCAACGCTTGAGATCTCCGGCGGGTAGACCGTTACAGAGAGCTGCGTTTTACTTTAAGGAAGCTCTCGGTTCGTTTTTAACCGGATCAAACCGGAATCCAATCCGGTTATCTTCTTGGTCCGAGATTGTTCAGAGGATCCGAGCGATTAAGGAATATTCCGGGATTTCTCCGATCCCTCTCTTCTCTCATTTCACGGCGAATCAAGCGATACTCGATTCGTTGAGCTCGCAGTCGTCTTCTCCGTTTGTTCACGTGGTGGATTTTGAGATTGGATTCGGTGGCCAATACGCATCGCTTATGAGAGAAATCACTGAGAAATCTGTAAGCGGTGGATTTTTAAGAGTTACGGCAGTGGTGGCGGAGGAGTGCGCCGTAGAGACGCGACTAGTGAAAGAAAACCTAACTCAATTCGCGGCGGAGATGAAAATTCGTTTCCAGATTGAGTTTGTGCTGATGAAGACTTTTGAGATGTTATCTTTCAAAGCGATTAGGTTTGTTGAGGGGGAGAGGACCGTCGTTTTGATTTCCCCGGCGATATTTCGTCGTCTAAGTGGAATCACTGATTTTGTTAACAATTTACGGAGAGTATCACCTAAGGTCGTTGTATTCGTGGATAGTGAAGGATGGACGGAGATCGCCGGATCTGGATCATTCCGGCGAGAGTTTGTTAGCGCTCTTGAGTTCTACACGATGGTGCTGGAGTCGCTCGACGCTGCAGCTCCTCCCGGAGATTTGGTGAAGAAGATAGTGGAAGCGTTCGTTCTACGACCGAAGATCTCCGCTGCGGTAGAAACGGCGGCTGACAGGAGACACACCGGCGAAATGACTTGGCGGGAAGCGTTTTGCGCCGCCGGGATGAGGCCGATACAGCTAAGCCAGTTCGCCGACTTTCAAGCTGAGTGTTTATTGGAGAAAGCGCAAGTTAGAGGATTCCACGTGGCGAAACGACAAGGAGAATTGGTGCTGTGCTGGCATGGAAGAGCACTTGTTGCCACATCAGCTTGGCGGTTTTAGATAAACCGGGTTTGGTTTAACAATATGATATAGAATAGAATAATTGTATTTACCGCCTTTAATATCTCTTTTCTTTTTGCTGTTTATCTTTCAAATAAAGAAATAAAAATATTTCTTACGAAGAGTCTCTGTATGAGCTAGAGTCTTTTAATGATTCATAATCTCCTCTATTCAAAACACAAGTGACCTTTTTTTTGCGAGTGTGCGAGTTCGTCGTCAATTTGGTAAAACCGTCGTACGAATCGCCGATGAGCGGGTTTGCTTCACAGATTCCATCCATGGCGCTTCTTGGATCTGGACTCACCGGCGAGGTAATCTTCCTTTAGTTTGATTGATGTTTCCGATTGTACGGCTTTTGTTCCGATCCGTGATTTGGGGATTCGTGATAAAGTTTATGATTAAATATGTATATTTAGGATTCCTTCATCTTCTGCCTTGTTGGAATTCAGATTTCTTCTGTACTGGATTGTTTTTTTGTTTGGATTACTCTTTGACAAAAGCCGATTAGAGAAAGAGGTGTTTCAATTCCTGATCATGTGGATATTCTCAACTTTTGGATTGAGAGAAACAATTGTTTTTCTCAATGGAATTTTCAGGTTGGGTTGCGTGTATTGTTCTCTCCACTTAGTTCCAATATCGTACTTCGTACAGCATGGTGAGTTTTTTTTATTGTAAGGTGAAGAAAGCCATATAGTTGCTAGAATCAATGGTACAGGTAGACGAATGAATTGGAGGAATGATTTGATTGGTGAGATTGTGATCTGATTGAGTGATTCTCATTACATGTGAAGCAATGGGGTAGGGAGGGAGTTTTTTTTTTTTTTTTTTTTTTTGTTGACATAGTTATTAACTTAGCCGAGTGGACAAGGGTTCTATTCTACTTGTTGTGATACTTTAGGGTATCTTTTGGACAAGGGTCAATCTATTGTTGGGGAATCTGGATTCTTTTTGTTTTATCCGAGTTTTTGGTTATTTTCTCTATTAGAAGGTGTTATAGCTGTAGTTGACTAAAGGATTCGGTTATAAAGGACACGTTTGTGTGGTATGTCTGAAACTTGTTTCCTGCAGCTGCTCCATTGGCATCGGTTTGCCTGTGTACTCTACCTTCAAGGCAATTGAGAGTGGAGATGAGAATGAACAACAAAAGATGCTTATTTACTGGGCAGGTGGGATATTGTTACTGCAATTGTTATGACCTTTCTAATTGCTTTCCTTATTCTTTGACTGTTTATCTTCAATAGTTTTTTTTCAATCTCCCTTGGCCTTCTTTCACATGGAATTTGATGGGGTTTTTTCTCTATCTTCACCTTCTTTGCAGCTTATGGTTCTTTCAGCCTTGTTGAAGTGTTCACGGACAAGATCATTTCCTGGTATGATTGACATCTTGAAACTATATACAATATCTTGATGGTTTTGCTGTTATGTTAGACAAATAAGATATTTCTTCTAATGGACTTTATCGAGAGAAATGGCTTGATTATCTCGATAAACTCGCAAAGTATTGATACTCAATAACCTCGATTATTTGCAGGTTCCCGCTGTACTATCATGTGAAGTTTGCGTTCCTCGTCTGGCTTCAACTCCCAACTGTTGAGGTACCTATCGGAATCTCTTTAAACCATCATCTAACGAGTAGGCAGCTTTAACCCGTGGTACTCATCAGTTCTGATATTCTCTATATTCTTATTTGCCGACAACAGGGATCAAAACAGATATACAACAACCAGATCCGTCCTTTCCTCTTACGACACCAAGCTAGAGTGGACCAACTTGTGGATGGTGTATATGGGGAAATGGTACACGATTGCTTTCTTTTGAACTCCCTTATTCTTCAGTCACTTTTAACTAACGCTTTAAAACAAAACAAAAAACTGCAGGTGAAGGTCGTTAGGTCACACCAAGGAGAAATACGGTTTGTCCGAGCAATGATTGCCAAAATCTTGGGATCAGGTTTGTTTCGGAACTCTAATTTTCTATCTTTAGTGTAATACTTTGCTATCAGGGTATTGAACTGACTATTTTATTTGTACTTGCTGTGTTGTTCCAACAGTCAACGAGGATGCACCACGACTAGGAGAAATAGCAAATGGTAGCCCCGTTTCAGAAACAAACTCGGATTCAGAATCCGATTCCAATCACGAAGACTAATAAAACAAAGTGTAATCGTAGCTTTTGCAGCTTCTACAGTCTTGTAGGTCAAATCTCTATTACACAAAAATGTCAAACGATTGTATAGTTACGTAATCTCAAATGACTTTGGACTCAGTTTTTTTTATCCGGTGTTGAAAAATCCCAATAATCCGTTGTAAAGTTCCAATTTTCCTAAGTGTTAATTTGTTCCTTCACCATCTTTCGACCCAGCAGCATTCTGTTCTAGATTAGCTACAGCCTCTGCTCCAAGTACTCTCTGCAACTCATCCTGCATTATTCCATGACTCTAGTGTAAATGCAAGCCGATAGAAATAAGATAAAAGTTGGAAAGAGTATGATTTTCGCAGAAATTTTTCCGGATAAAGAGTTTGTCACCTGGATTGAGTTGTTCTCAGACTTGAGCTTATCACATTCGCTTGAGAGTCTCTGTAGCTCATCTCTCAGGCTTTGATTCTCGTTCGACAAACTCTCTACTCTTTGTTGAAGTTGTTCGCATTCGGCCTATTCGAAATGGTTTATTATGGAATGAGTAAATTACAAGAAGCAGACAGAGTAAAATGATACTAACACACAAATGCATATTACCTGCTTCCGCAATCTAGACCGCCTAGCGGATTCACGGTTAGATTGTTTCCTCTTCTGCCGCTTGAGCTCTCGTTCATCCTGTTGAGTAATCAGAGGATTTTGTAAGGAAGAATGTAACGAATTCGGAAAAGCAACCTTGCAGGGTGAAATGAGGAGTTGGTCACACCTTCACTGGTACACCAGCTTGGGAAGACCATAAGTCCATCCCGATATTCAGATTAGTCCCCGGGGCTACCGGCTTCATGGGCACCGAACCTTGGATTTCACCAGTCGTACTTTGAGAACTTGCTGTTCAAGGAAACTTTACCAAGTCAAGAAACATGGAAAATACATGCAAAGAAAAACCATGAAAACTGCAGCGGTCAAAAGCATACCGTCAGCAAGCATCTGTCCAAAGCTTGGCTTTCGAATTGAACCCTGTTCCTACATTAACATGAATCTCAATGAAGCACATCACAAAGTATTGTAGCAACAGAGAACACTTCAAACACATAACAGTACCTGTTGATTGGCATTCTCATCATTTTCATCAGATGAACCCGCTGTGACACTTTCATCACTGCACAACGGAAAAATCATAATTACATATGACACTGCAATCAAACTGAACAAGCACCACGTTGAGTAGAGTGTTATAAAAATCACCTATGAGAGGCACCATCGTTCCCTGAACCAGAGAGCGCTTTATCACCTCCTTCAGCCTTTTTTTTCGAGTTCCCCTTTGACTTCTTGCCAGAAGCTTGGTCCTTCGCAGGCTCCTTGTTGGTAGGACCAGAATTAGGAGGCTACAACAAAAGAAATGTCGAGCAAGTTTTTTACTTTCTCATTTATCTATGCATTGCCATGTAACAGAGCAAAAAGCTTTCAACGATAGCTAATGTTGTATTAATGGTATGGAGATTACCATGGGCATGCTAGGATGAGCATAGACTGCCCCCGGGGGATACATTGCTGGGTACGGAACTGGGGTGCCATAAGGCGGCATCATATGGTGCTGAAAGTAATGCAAAACAGAGAAACTCATTTAGTGTTATCCAAAGAATAAGATGCAAACTTCTTTTTCATAGAATCATATCAACAACTATACGATACAAAACTTACTTGAGCACCCCACATATAGGGGTGAGGACTAGGAGATCCAACTGGGGATGGGAAAAAAGGATTTGGAGTACCTCCTCCGCCATAATAAGCCTAAAGAAATAAGCATATACTATTATGTTCAGCAGTCCCGGTGTTTTCGAGAAAGTATTCACTTACACTATAAAAACTAATAGTGACCAAAGTTGTACATGTAACACGAACCTGCATTGAATTTTGCCAATCTGGATACGGTGTGGGAGGAACTTCCTGAAAAAGAGAGAGGTAGATACATCAAACACCTTAAAATATAAAACAGAACAAAGATGTTGAAAAGAAAGGAGAAGAGAAGGATTAACCTGAGCCGAAGATGTTGGTTTGGTAGTCTTAAATGGCATCTTGTCTTCGCTCGTTCCCATTGTTTTATAAGCTTACTACTTACTTGTGTTACTCAAAACTATAAACAAAAATCAAAAATCTTAACGATAAATAGTAATCATAAAACATCAAAACTAAAATCTTTTGCTTTCAATTATAACAATCAATGACTTTAAAACAGAACAAGAGTAAGGGCACTGTTCTTTTGCTTTCATTTATAGCAATCTAAAATCTCTAAGCTTCGAACCATGCATCAGTATTTTAAATCACACACACACACACAATTCAAACTTCAGAAACCAACACTCAACGAATTCTTAAGCAGAAAGACAATCTCATACTTGTGAATCATCATCTCCAAAACAAGCTCTGTTTGCATAATTGATTAAAGAATTCAATTCAAGTACAACAGAATCAGTTACATGCAAAGGTGTTTGTTTGCATATGAGAAATTAAACGAGAGAAAAAGTTAGAATAAAAACAGAGAAAACAGACCAGCTTCTAATTGAGTAAAGTGATGTGGAAGTCCAGCTAGGATTTTAATAGATGCCGACACGTCCTCTCCGACAGATCAGACAAAACTCCGGCTCCGAAGAAGAAGAAGATTAAAACTCCGATTGTTTACTTTTGTTAGGGTTTTATCTCTTTTGCTGCTTCATTGAATCTGTCGGAGAGTTTTTGATTGAAGATAGCAAAAAAAACAAAGGAAAAGAGGATTGGGATTTTCCGATCTGGTGTGGCAAAGTCCGATAGGAGGAGAAGAATGCGAAGAAAGAGGAAAGTTTTTTTTTTCTTTGGGATTTTAATTTTAGGGTTTGATGATCTGACACGTGCGACAATGAGAGGTCCAGCTGTACACGTGTTACTGGATAAGGTTTTGACACGGTAGCTACAGTTGGTGTGACTCATCTACTCATTTATTACAATCAAAAAGGATATTCAATTTATTATCATTATTAGCGATCTAATTAAGTACATGAATATTAAAAACATTTAAAATATATTTTGATGTAAATTGATAACTGTCAAATTGTCAATGATAAAACCCTTTTTACATTTATATGATTTTTTTTTGTAGATAAAGAGTCTTTTTTCTTAATTTTGTTTCCCGTTGTAGTGCATAATATATTATGTTAATTGTTTGTAATCTTTTTCTTTAACAAGAAACTAACCAAGTCAAAGCTATTTTCTAGGTTTGCATGTTTGTGTCATTTTACTGAAAAAAAAAAAAAAAATAGTAGTAAGTTTTTTAACGTAGAATATTAAAATTTGCTACAGTTGTTGATATTAAATCGATAATTTAACTTATCGTTAAGATTTAAGAACTAATCAAACATGACGACAAAAAAAAAAAAAAATCAAACATGACGACGAAAAAAAGAGAGTCAACGTGCATCAGTTTATTCAATTGCTAATTAAAAACAACTAATATCCGAGACAGGCCCTTAGTGTTTGTCAAGCTAATTTGGTGGAATCTTAAGCCCATTGGGCCTACTTTAATAAGTCCCTAATATTATTGCAAACATACATTTTTTTATAGGTGCCAGGAGCAAGCCAAGATGTCTCCAACGTCTTGTGATTTTCTGTTTACAAATGAAACAAAATAAAAATCTAAATATGACTTATCAATAGTTAACTGATTGATAGCAAAATTCAGTGCATTCTTAAAAAATCGGTTTTCTTAGGTAAATATAGCATCTATCGTAGAGCATTAGTATTACCATTACGTAGTTGATGTGATGGATCACCATATCAAAAGGTCCAAGACTTTTCTTTATATATATACAATCTCATCATATGACGACTCAAACAATATAATACAACACACTATATACAGTGAATGTGTTGAAAGTGGTTACGAGTACTTAAAACAAACCCAATTTAGAAAGAGCCATAACGTTACGTTTTCTTTACACTTCGTTTTCTATATACCCAAAACTAAATTAAATCCTTCGCTTATTCGCCAAACACTTCTTCGTGGGTCCATAGTTTCTAAACTTTACGAGACCATAATGTTTTCGATCTATAATTTTAATTAATTAGGATTTAGTATATGTCTAAATCAAAAATATCTTAACGTCAATCAAAATCCAGAAGACTCTAATCAAAGAATCTCTAGTCATGTCCAAGAAAACTTTGATTTTCAGAAAATGCACTTGTACAGTTTACAATTACTGGAAGAGGTTTTAATCAAAAGAACATCTGATCTTGTCCAAAGACACTTTGATTTTTCCGTTGATTAGAAAACGATGTGTTTTTTCTAACATTTTGAGAAACGCATGATACGTGGTAACTTTTGATGACTAATACTCTCATTTTATATTATGCGATCAGATCACTAATAAGTAATAATGATTACGTGATGAATATATTATGTATAAACCATAATATAAGCTTACACATTAGTTGTCAACCGATCTATAAAAGTTGACTCAAAATGTTTTACCAGAATTAGTTATATTTTATCCGAACTTCTCTTTTGTATAAATCGGGCAAACTCTTATCCATGGAGATAAAAAGTTTTAACAAATTTGCTCATCTTATCTTCATGTGCATGTCATCTAGTCCTTTGTCTTCTACAATTTTAAAAGTAAAGGTTTTTCGAATCTTGCAGCCGATACTGCTTTTATGGCCGCACTTTTTTTTTCGTTAGTGAAACCAAATTACAGTTTACTTATTATAATTAAATCCTAACGAATTCATATATATTTTTCTTAGAAATTTAATTCAACAAAGTAGCTAATTTTTTTTAACTACTTAAGCAATTTTATATTGTTGCTTTCATAAAGATAGCCAAATTACATTAGCGAGAAACTCATCGTCAATATATTTGTACATTAGAAATGCAACAGTTATATAATCTAGTAAATTTACTTAGAAATATGCTTCCCTAATTCACGATACTAACTTGATATAATATTACATTAAGCTAGTAATTTATATGTATAGACTCATCCATTCCGCTTCATCGATGTAACTATTTTCCGGCACCGGATAAAACAAGTGATCATAGTCATCGCCATCATCTCCGACTTTATAGTCTCCAAAAAATGGCGTTTCATTAGCTTCGACGGAAACGGAAGACGAAATTGGACTGTTGCTTGAGCCTCCTTCTACTCTTTCTGCTAATCTTTGGATTTCCCTCTCTGCATCATAGAGTTGTTCTTTGAGCTGAATAACCTGTTCAGGAAAATTATTGTAAAATTAATCATTACGTAGCTTAAATCACCGATGCAAGCATCTGATTACACTTAAATGGTGTTTTTAGTCAGTGGGCCTACTGTTGAACTGAGCCCATTGACAATGACAAGCCACTATTAAGAAAATAAGAACATTGTACGGAACATATAAAGGTGTATATGTTGTGTAATAAGGTGGCATTATACTGTTCGATATCAATATTTTTTTTGTTATCAACTTCACTTTCTGTCTCATTTATTGAATTTTCTAATTTCTTCGAGCCTTGAGCTCACGTTCATTTATGCCAAACAATAATTATCTAAAGAATTTGTTTACCTTTTACTATGCAATTGAGTGTAGGAACAAGGTGAAAAAAAAAAAAAAAGGTCGGACGAAAATTCTAATTACTATTATGAAAAAGCTTGAAAAAATAGCCGATTCATGCATAAGTTAAACGTATAGCATTTTCCTTAATTATCTATGTAGATTTAAAATTTGGATTGGAAAAAGTTTTTTAATATATCCCTTAAGTAATCATTATCTCTACCCATATTTATTATATTCATAATGAAAAAAAGAATAGAGCAAGAAAAAAAAAAAAAAAAAAAAGTAGAGCATGAAATGGAAAAAAAGAAGAAGTAATTGAAACATTAAAAATAAGAAATACCTCAGATTCAAGTCGGCACTTGTCGACAACGACGTTATCATGTGAGTTCTTGAGTTTATTGTACTCTTCCTCGAGCCTTTTGTTCTTCCACCGTGCGCGACGGTTCTGAAACCAAACGGCAACTTGACGAGGGTCAAGCCCTAGCTCTGCCGCAAGTCTATCTTTCCTCTCCGACTCAAGTTTGTGTTCATCCCCAAAACTCATCTCCAACATGTTCACTTGTTCATCGGTCAGCTTCCTCTTTCTAAACAAACCGTTGCCTCCATCTGCGGAAGCCACGGATCCTTTGGTCTTCTTCCTCCTCCGCTTCGGCTGCTTCACTTCTCCTACTGACCAAAAGCAGAAACATCTTAAATAAAGTTTAGATTGTTCTTGATGTGTGTTCACACTTCACATGCACGTAGATGATACCAAGATTTTAACTAGGCTTATGCGTATTAGTCGAGAACTTTTTTTCTTTTAAAGACTCATGCACATAACATAATCCACTTGAATTCTTATATATAACTTCTTCCACAAAATTTGTGAGGGGATAAAGAACTTCGGACAAATTAAAACTAAAAACAAAACCCACTTCTATTTTTATAAGAAAATCCATGAATTTTGGGTTTTGTCGAACTTTTAAATAAAAAGGTATGAAATTTCGAACAAACTAATTACAAAAAAGGACAAACCTGGTTGTACTATCTGAGTGTAGACATCAGGGTACAGTTGAGAGATAAAAGCCATGTTCTGATCATCCACCGTGTAGTTCATGTTCTTGGATCTCTCTCTGTCTTTAATTTGTCTCACTTTTTATGAAATGTGAGAAGTGTTGTTGGGGAAGAGGAAGACCTATGATTTATAAGGAGAGTAGGTGTCAAGAAATGATTTTTTTTTTTGGGTTATGAAATGTCATTTTCCTGATGTGGGCTTCTTGTTATTTTAAATTACGGAATTACCACTGGACGTGATTTAGTACTTAGGAATATTAATTAAAAGGACAGTGAAATTAAAAGAGAAGAAAATATTTCTTTGTCACCAACTTTAATACTGTTTCATGCGTAATACAAAACAACACTAAACAAAGACGTATTCTTTCAACACGTCATTGATAGGAACATGAAAAGTCGAAAGCTTTGGCACGTGAACACACTAAAGTGAATTTTTCATTACCAAAATAAAATGACATAAATCAATCTATCGTAGTTAATAAGATTTGCGAGTCTAGAAAACTATATAGTAGTATGACAATTGGGGAGGGGAGACCAATAATCAGAGACTATTTGGTAAATGAGAATGTGATGTCCAATGGAGAGGACATTCACCGGTCTCAATGTCCTCCACGACCCAATCAAGCCCCTTAATTACTTTTTAGACTCTTCTCTAAATTCGTAGTTAGAGATCAATTGTTAATTTTCTTAGTTTATTCGTTAGAAAATTAGCTAGTGCCGTAAAAATAAGCCAGAATTTATCATAGACTTAAGGTTCAGTTGATAACGTTAATTACTACCGAAAGAAAAATCATAGAAAAACATTAAATATATATATATACTTTAGATAAAAAAAAGGCATAAATTTTAATTTCTTGTTATTAAACTCGCATACTAATTTTTTTTTTTTTTTTTTTTTTTAACTCGCATACTAATTAATGTAGAGGTTGAATATCGACAGAATTGTGTGATAGGTTATAAATTGATGAGTAATTGTAAGAGGTTATATTTTCTAAGAATCCATATGGATTTGAGAAATGATCAATTCAATGATATATATACATGGACTGATGGACATTATGAACATCCAAGAAAAGCATATCTTAATGAGTATATTCTATTACGGAACGTGCAAATTAGAGGAAAAAATGGGTAGCCAATGAGCAAATTTTTTTTTTTTTTTTTTTTTTGTCAAGCAGCCAATGAGCAAATAAATGACTAAATTAGTAGCTTGTTGCCACAGAGGATATTCTTGGGGATAAAAAAAGATAAAGAGGATAGAAACTTTAATGTGGGTGGAGGCTTGGAAGGAGTGTAGCAGACACCTTCGAACTCCCAAGTAAATCATTGATTAGTTATAGTTATTATCCTTAAATGGGTTTAAGTTCATGTTCATGATGATACTTGCTTGTAGATGTGGACTCTTTAATAAAATATTGGACCAATGAACCCCTAAACTGGGTAAGATACTTGTTTATTTGTCTTAAGGATAATGTCTGCTTTTAAAGGCTTATCTTTTTAACTTTTATTAGATAAACGGTGTATAATTTTGGAGTTAAGAGTTACGGATTAGTTATCATCTAGCTAGATTTTTCAATTTATGGAATATTGCTATTATCATTTTGTGAGGGATATTTTAGCTATGTGCATCTTATTTTGGTTCCCATAGACCCATTTATTTATTTCTTGAGCTTAATATCACATTCATCGGTCAGTCTTTTTATGAAAAATATATCAATTGTGTACTAATAAATTCAAATCTAGAATAAAGCTAGCAAAATCATGATTAATTAAGCAAAAATCTACAATGAAAGTTTCACAGTAGAATCAGATCCTATAAATTCAAAACTATATATATATATATATACATATTGTTATACAAAAGTGAATCACTGATGCTTCTAAACTGCACAAACGCATCCATATAATAAAACGATAGAATGGGTGATTGATCATACAACTATATATATTGAAAACAAAATACAATTAACTCTTCAACCCGATTAATCTTACGGTCTCTAGAGGAATCATGTGGATGGTGACTACAAGGTTCGTACTCATAAGTTGAATTGGGGATTTGAATTCGTTATTGAATATAATGTGCCACGTTTTTTTATTTCTAAAAGTTGTTTTCTATGAGATGATGTAAAGAGAGAAAAAGGGGAGACAAAGGAACACGATGGGAGTCATATGAAAGGAATACAACAACGAAACGTGGCGAATAAAACACAACCAAACGTACGTTTCTAATGTTAAATAAGTTTTATAAATATTTTAAAATTGGTTTAAATAAGAATATAGAGAAGTAGACAATGGAAGCCAAAGCCTTTTGTCTCCCTCTTTCTTCTCGTAAGTGTTTGTGTCTGCTTTAAAAACACTGCCATGTCTCTACTACTTTCCATGTTCTTCCAATCCCACCCTTACATCTCTATCTCTCTCTTTCCTCCAATTACCTTCTCAATATACAATTTTTGTACTGTTGAAGAAAGTGTTTTAAAAACAATTTTGTAAAAGAAAATCCACATGTCCTTATTGGAACCAAAATATTGATACTGAAAGTACCACCTAAAAAGTCTGGCATGTGATAATACCCTATTTTTGGAACTTATGTATGAGTCATTGCTAATTTATTAAGGATTGATGGTATTTTAATTTGGATAACACACATCATGAGAATTAGGGTTGAAGTAATTTTGACAGTTGTATTAATGTTATGTATTTGCAACTGTTTAGATATAGTAATTAGTTAATTACTATTTGCAAATATATCTATGCTGCTCTCTCTTTTTTGTGTTTTCTTTTTACCCGGAGGTGAAAATTATTAAAAACAGGAGGTGAAAAAGACAGCCACGCCAAAGAGAAGGAAAAGTGACCAGGGAAGAACATGGGGTTATCCACGTGGCGACTTATTACGAGTTAATAATGTAGACCACCTCTTGTATTCGTACACGTGTCCTCAACTTCAGTTCATGAAACCTGACTCATTTCTTCAGACCAATTAGATTTTTTGTTCTCCCATAACCGTCGCCGTCACCAGCCATAATTCCTTTATATTTTTGATTGGATTTTTTTTTCTTGATTGGAAATATCAAATCGGTTTAAGATAAAACAACTCAAATCATACAAAACTATTGAAAATAACCAATTTCAATTTTGATTCATTGTATTATCTTAATATTTTTTTTTATAGAAACTAACTAAGTAATCTGGGCATAATCAAACAAAACACGAACAACCACATATTTTCTTCAAAAAATGTCACATAAAGTAAATGTAGCTAGTAAATGTAAGTAAATTCTTGACCTATGTTCAGGATTTCATATTCTATGAGAAAATATATGAGTGACTTAATTTGCCAATCATCCAAAAGTAATACTATCAAAATGAATTATTATATTACCCAGCTATCCAAAAAAAAAAAAGTTGAGAGAAAAAACCTAATAAGTAGACAGGCCTAGGGAGATATTTTTACTCATATCCCAAAGAAGGAAAAACTTATCCACAAAGAACCGTTTAGCTTTTTGCTTAAAACACGAAATAGTTAGCGTCACAAAAAAGATCACACTTTGATTGAATCTTTACCAAATAAATGGGATTGAATTGTGAAATTTAGAAAGCAATCGTTACGTACGTCTTTAGAGATTTCCTATTTAGGAAACGAGACGAAACGATGGACCATGTGAGGTTCAACATGTTTCCCAAACCAATTTGAATCCGGATACGTGGAATCTTCAGTAGCCACATTTTTTGGACCCTCTTTGTCTTTTGCTTCTTGACCATTTGTCCATTTTCCATATATATCTCCATCGGACATTTTCTTAATTGTTAAGCCATTAGAGACATCTATATTACTAACTGTATGAGAACTTGCTGTAATCTATCGACGTCAATATATTCACCGTGTAACTACTTATCATTTATTAATTACTATGATTAAGAACATATCCACATGATTTGGAAAAAAAGTTGTAAGTGATTTTAAGGGTTATGCGTGAATATATAAATAAAATAAGTTATGATTGGTTCAACTTTTATTGTAAAAGCTAGTACAGGTATTGTAAAGTCTTTACAACCATCGACCCTAGGGTTTAGTATTAAGCATTAACATCGACCTAACTCCTATAAAGACAGGATTTAGGGTAAATTACTATTAACCTCGAGTTTGAGAAAATATTGAGATCCGCATTAATTTGAATTTCCTGGTTAGCTGTTCAAGCTTTGAAGGGCTAAACATAGAGGGGCGATAGGATTTAGGATTAAAGTACAGTGACCCTTATCAGCATATATAAGCACAGTGAGGAAGAAAAATAAGTAAATCTCTTTTTTTTTACAAAAATAATAATAGAAAATTTTTCAACTTCAAAGCCAATTTATATGGTCAGTGTTGGTTTTTTTGTCTAATAGATTTTTGTGTATCGTTAGTGGTTATTTCGTGTTTATTCACATTTGTATATCTCCGTTAGTGAGTATTTTGTGTTTTATTCACATTATTTGATTTAGTTGTAGTTGAATTTATCGTACCATAACACCTTATTAAATCATTCAAAAGCATTACATGACATTTTGTTTTATCGTTACAAAATCCAAACTTTTCAACAGAAAACAGATTACCATTTATTTTTGCAATGTCTAAAAATTAAAAACTATTAGTCCATTCAGCTTCAACCAATCTTTTAAGTTGGAATAAATGCTATACATTAACTTATATATGATGTGTATAACCAAAACCTTGAGATATACGATACGCATGTACTATATAAGGCTACAAAATCTTAGACCCACGGAAAGAAATTGATATCTTATCTTATTTTTTTTTGTTATGTGCAAATTACACTACATTATATTGGTATTAATCAAATGTATTGCAATTTAGTGACCTAGAGCCATAGGCACCCCCACGTTAGGTAGACTTTAGTATTGTACTTTAGATAGATAATCATCCAAATAAATTGCGACAAACAACATTAGTTACATGTTTGTGACTGTGCTCTCTCGTCCAATACGTTACTTTAATTGGAAAGTCGTATCTTAATAAATAAATTCATCGGGAGTTGGTGCCCTTCAAAATGTATGTATAGACGATCATTTATTTTTTGCTTCTCCGCAATGATTGGCTGTGTTTATAGATTTTTAATTTTCTGTCGTAAATACTTTGGGAAAAGTAATTCTATACCAATCTTTTTTTCATCAAATATATTCCCTGAATTTCGCCTTAATTTGAGCGTTACATGTTTATAATTTTCTATTACTGATTTGAAATACGTAGTAGTGTTGTGCTTGATCAAATGCCAACAGGAAAATTCGACCCCATCTCGTCTGGAACGAATCGAATGTTTAAGACTTTGAGTATTAGAAAATTCAGTATCAAATTAAAAATTAGCTCATATATTGAACCGGCTCCGCTAAAACACAATAGAGTTACAAACCAATTTAACATTTTTTGAATTTTCTTGCATAGAAACTCTAAAAAACAAAACCAGAAGTTCGCAAGAACATATTTTTTGCTTCCATGATTGCAAAATGAGGTATGTGAATAGACCGATGAGCATATGTCTTGATCAACACTATCAAGTTTCAAACAAAGAAAAGGTAATAATACTTATCATGGTGTGACAAAAACATAGGAGCATCGTTTGGTTTTTTAGCGTTTGCAATCATGATTAGCGCGTCTTAAAAACTGACGAATGCGTCTTATTAGATATGGTTTATTAATGAACCAAAAAAATAGGTGCGTACTGATATATCTTACCGGCCCTATTGCAATTTTTAAAAAAAGTTAGTATATAGATCGTTAGCGTTAGTTCTTTTGTGAAGCTACGTACGAGATCATAGTGAATAAAAACATGCATGCAATTGAGAAAATTGTAGCAAATAGAAAGACTCAGCTTGCTCTTTCACGTCTTATTGGGTTACGTTCCTTTCAATGAATAGCTAGCTAATAAGCATTGGTAAGTTAAAAGAATTGACCTAATCACGTTTACCAATAAATGAGATTGCGACACCAGTAAATAATCTGTTCACAATTTCACTAATAAACAAATAGAAGCTAGTGACCCTAAAAGTAAAAGCTTTAATAAAGCATACTCGAAATGTTTTTCTCTTTTCCTTTTTGGGTCAACACTGAAGTTGTTTTATGAAAAAACAATTGGGACACAGCCTCTCTCCGTCTCGCGCGTCGCCATCATTGTTGAAGCCAAAAAGGCCATGCACATCTACAGACCAATGAATTTCAGAAATATTTTGCATAATTTTAAATAGAATACTAAATATATGATATATGGTGCTAGTTTTTTTTTTCGTTTTAAAAAATGCTGATATTGTATTTTATTGTCTGATAATATATATCTATATATATACATGTAAATTTTTTGTACTTAATTTAAATAAAAACTCACTATATAGTGTGCATTCACATAAAAGATCATTTCTATATTTATAATAGTTAATTGTTGGAATTCGTTGGTTTAAAAATCCAATAGAATTCCATGGATCCTTCTGTAGTGGATTAATAGGCATGATATCTTAAAACAGCTAAGCCTTAATCTTTAGTTGTTTAAAATAACAATTAAAGATTCTCAATTACTCGATTAAGACACTAATCACCACCACAATCTTTACGATTAAAACATTGAACGGCAAAACACAACGTGGACGGTCCAAAAATCACTCACGTGGAGTAAAAATTAGATAAACTTTCCATAAATATAAAAACAGTACAATATATTGTCTCTCTTTGCCACTTTCGAGGTCCAACCTGTCTCTGGTTCCTCTACTACATCACATAACACGATTAGAGCTTTAAGCACATGGTTCGCAACTAAACAGATCTTGTCATTAGCTCCTTAGTTTAAGTTTATAAATTTCCATAAATAGTTTTCGTAAACGTGGCATTGCTAATTTGCTATGAACACAAGATTCGTCACCGATGACAGCTATAAAAGAGGAGGCTTTTCTAGATTGCTCTTGGGTTTGGTCCTAGATTCGTGGGGTTTGAGTTTTTAACATATTTTCAAAAGAAAATTCTCTTAATTAGTCTTAATTTATTGCTCTAAGTTTACAATATTCTTTCTATTTTGGTTCTTGCAGCTTTAAGCGCGATCTTGTATTATTTTCATGGTGGTCCAAACTAGTACCTGGCACAACATAGAAGCATATGGTATTATTTAACTAATAATGTTTTTAATCAATCGAAGTATACATACATTAATTTATCGGTTGATATAAAATTATATTTCCTTTTCCAGACATTAACCAATCAGATAAGATCTACATTAGCTCTAACTAACCACAGTATAATAAATACCAAATTTTTAGCATGTTCGATTCAACATTTTAAAGTACTTCTTCTTTAACATTAATCTACCAGTAGCGTTTGAAATTTCAATTACTTATAACCAATAGTTGAAATTTGACTTTTGGTTTAACTATTAACTATTATTCTCCAAAGATATGCTTCGCTTTTCTTCTAATTGTAACATTATGATTGATAATTTTCATGCAACTCCTTTTCTCTAGATCGTAGGTAGGAGGATATTAGGTTAATTTGACTACGCTAGAGATTTAAATTAGTACGCTTTCGAACAAGTCAAAAGACACCATCGGGTTAGCCACT
The DNA here is from genome assembly GCF_000001735.4 of Arabidopsis thaliana. Classification (NCBI taxonomy): domain Eukaryota; kingdom Viridiplantae; phylum Streptophyta; class Magnoliopsida; order Brassicales; family Brassicaceae; genus Arabidopsis; species Arabidopsis thaliana. The sequence continues at coordinate 17,323,863 of NC_003075.7, forward strand.
AAGAAAGCAATCATCATATACATCAATTAATTATAATACTACTTATATACCTGTACTATATACACTCATGCATAAAAAGTAAAAACGATTCTCTCTTTATCAAATTTAGATTCTGGATCGTTAAAAAGTAGTAAAAAATGAGAAAACTTTTACAAGATAAATTTGATGAGTCACCCTCATCATATTATAGTTAGAGGCTAATAATTTATAAATAATGTCAAAACAATTTTCTCTATGTACATATTATTACGGAGCGATTACATATATCATTCACAACTTTAGTCATTTTGTTAACCCTAATATAATGTGATATCAAAACGGAATATTAATAACGTTATACATTACAATTTTTGTAATAAATTTTGATTTTAATCACTAATCAGTTACTTGTTGCCATTATATTGATCGGGGATCCCTTATTGATAGGCCCAATATGAATGAGCTCAGTTATATTTTGGGTTTTTTCTCATAGCATAAATGGCCCAATGAAAGCCTATTAAGTGATCGAAGGTCAGACGTTGGACTCCTTGTATGAAACCAACAGACTAGGCCCAAATTATCAACTCAAAATTGACCGTAACATATACGGCGCCGTTTTTGTAGACCTGAGTGTGATAAAGTGAGCTGTTAAATCTTCACTTAACCCCATTTTTAATCACGAAATTAGAGTGGTGATTAAAAATACAACTAAAGTTGTTTCAAGTGATTGTTTTCATTTATTTAAATTTTAAATTAATCCAACTTATCGTTGACGGAAAATTTGGGAGAGAATATTCTCGATGGGGAAAGGAGGAGGTTGTGTTCCGAGCAAGAAGAAGAAGCCGGCCACCACCGGCGATGGTCCCGGAATCGATGATGATAACGACGCTACTAATGCTCCGATCCAAATTGACGATGATCAAACCACCATTGACGGCGATCGAACAACGGCGACGAATACTGGAGGAACAACAACACCAGCGATTACTACTACGGCTGCTAAGATCTCGTCACCGCTCAAGATCTTCGTCGTGTTCTATTCGATGTACGGACATGTGGAGAGCTTAGCGAAGAGGATGAAAAAGGGAGTGGATAGCGTCGAAGGAGTGGAGGCGACGTTGTACAGAGTTCCGGAGACGCTTTCGCAGGAGGTTGTTGAGCAGATGAAGGCGCCGGTTAAGGATTTGGAGATTCCGGAGATTACGGCGGCGGAATTGACGGCGGCTGATGGATTTCTGTTTGGATTTCCGACTAGGTATGGTTGTATGGCTGCGCAGATGAAGGCGTTTTTTGATTCGACGGGATCATTGTGGAAGGAGCAGAGTCTTGCTGGTAAGCCTGCTGGATTCTTTGTGAGCACTGGCACTCAAGGAGGTGGCCAAGAGACCACTGCGTAAGCTTTTGCTTCTTTCTTATACTCTTTAGTACCATTTGCATTGGTTCTAAAGTATATTAGTTGAATTTGGAGTACAAGTATTGAATTGCTATAATCACAGAGTCACTATGTGAAATAAATGCAACCTTGAATTTGATGTATATAGGTGGTTGCTAAAACCTGAAAGGTTGTTGTGGTCAGGACTTTGTCTAGTACTTTAGAGGAAACTTGTCAGAGATGGCTATCATTCTGGTGAATTGCTTGCTTGATCTTTAATTGCTTTCTTAACTACACCATTGACCATTTCAAGTCCAATCTGGTCACCATTGAATAGTACCCTGGTCTCTCTTTTGGTACGATAGGCTTGCACTTATGCTACGCTTATGTTAGCTCTAGTAAGGGGAGATCTTTAGAACATGTAAAACTGGATTATTTTAGATTCTCACTTTCTCATCACCCAAAGTACCAATTCTATAGGCATGAGTGTTGCCTCCGATAATTTGCATGTGTTTAAGCTCTGAGATAGATTCCTCAATGTATGTGGACTCTCTTTAGTCATCATTTGCACTTAGATATTTGTCTGTTTTACTTCAGCTGATTCACTCGGTTGCTGTGATAGTTTGCGAATATAGAGAAGCATAACAATGCGGAATCTTAAAGCTTTTGCGTATTTCTCCAAGTGTGCAATGTGGATATTTTTATTGCCATCGTTTCCACATTAAAGCTCAGAAACACTTGCTGATTTCCATCTCGTGTGTGTTCTGTTGCAGATGGACAGCAATCACACAGCTTGTGCACCATGGGATGCTATTTGTACCAATAGGCTACACATTTGGAGCTGGAATGTTCAAGATGGACTCGATACGTGGAGGCTCTCCTTATGGAGCAGGTGTGTTCGCTGGTGATGGGTCAAGAGAAGCAACAGAAACAGAATTGGCTCTTGCTGAACATCAAGGAAACTACATGGCTGCAATAGTCAAAAGACTTGCTCAACCTTAAAACAAAAACAAAAATTGCTTCCTCTATTTGTCTCTTTTCATTCAATTCCTCCTCCTGCTAAATAATCATAAAAAAAAAAATCTTCCTTTCTTTTCTCAATTCCATCGAAATTTCTTTCTTTTCTTTATGAGTGTTTTCAGTTTCGCCATTAATGGTTAGTGTGTACATGTTTCTTTATATTATTTGTCTCTTATTTATTCCTTGTTGTAAAATAAAAACAAAATTTCATTACGTGTTCTTTCATTGGAGTTGTTGATTGGATATTTTATCAAAAACTTATAATTTCACAAATCGTTAAAGTGTAGGAAAAAAAAATAATTAGTTGCGTCAGCCATTAGGATTCCTTGGAACACGTAAAGTTTACTAACATAAAACTGTGATATCTGTACTTTTTTATATCTATCTGCTGCTGCATCTGTGTTCTGTTCGTCCTTGAAGCAGTCAAATTCTTCTCTGAACTCCAAACATCGCCATGTCCGAGATTCTCTCTTCGTTGAGGTCACTAATGGCCTCTCACTCTCCTCCTCTTGATGCTTTGGTTGTTCCTTCCGAAGACTATCACCAGGTTTGATTTATTTTCAATTGAATTACCCTTTTTTGATTCATGATCCGATCTCAGATTACTTGATTATACGTCTACTATTACTTAATCATGTATTGTTCATTGATTTGAGTGAAAGTTTCGATTTTTAAATTGTATGTAGAGCGAGTATGTTTCTGCACGAGACAAACGCCGTGAGTTCGTGTCTGGATTCAGTGGAAGTGCAGGTCTGTTTCTATTTTCTATTGTTCTGGATTCAAATATTGTTAGAATTGAATCGTTGATCGAGAGTGAATTGAATTTGATCGGCGATTATAAATATATAGGTTTGGCACTTATCACGAAGAAGGAAGCAAGACTTTGGACAGATGGTCGATACTTCTTGCAAGCATTGCAACAGCTTAGCGATGAGTGGACACTAATGCGGATGGGAGAAGATCCTCTTGTTGAAGTTTGGATGTCTGATGTTAGTCCTCAACTAATCTTTTGATCAATCCATAAATTTTGTAACTTTGAGATGTGTTCTTTGATTTAGCTTATGGTTTAACAATGTAGAATCTACCTGAAGAGGCAAATATAGGTGTTGATTCATGGTGTGTCTCGGTAGACACTGCGAATAGATGGGGGAAATCGTTTGCCAAGAAGAATCAGAAACTAATCACCACAACTACTGATCTTGTGGATGAAGTTTGGAAGAGTCGTCCACCTTCTGAGATGAGTCCGGTTGTTGTTCATCCTTTGGAGTTTGCTGGCCGTTCTGTTTCCCATAAATTCGAAGATTTGAGGGCAAAGCTTAAGCAAGAGGGTGCTCGTGGTTTGGTCATCGCTGCTCTTGATGAGGTGTGTTTTCGTAGTAAAAAGATCTCTCTTTTTCTCAGTTCAGCTTTGGAATGTATTTTGATTGGGGGTTTGATGCAGGTTGCTTGGCTATATAATATCCGTGGAACTGATGTTGCTTATTGTCCCGTTGTTCATGCGTTTGCAATCCTTACCACCGACTCTGCGTTTCTCTATGTTGACAAAAAGAAAGTGTCTGATGAGGCAAACTCTTATTTCAATGGGCTCGGTGTGGAAGTCCGGGAATACACAGATGTGATCTCAGATGTGGCCTTGCTTGCTTCGGATCGACTTATTTCTTCATTTGCCTCTAAAACTGTCCAACATGAGGCTGCAAAGGATATGGAGATTGATTCTGACCAGCCTGATCGGTTATGGGTGGATCCTGCTTCGTGCTGCTATGCACTTTACTCCAAATTGGATGCTGAGAAGGTCCTTCTGCAACCATCCCCTATATCCCTCTCAAAAGCCTTGAAGGTAATAAAGAATGATTTTTGAAACGAGTGATCTCTTTCGACGTGTTTTAGTTTATTCATACATGCTTATTCTCACTTATGTTAGAACCCGGTTGAGCTCGAAGGGATCAAGAATGCACATGTTCGTGATGGTGCTGCTGTTGTCCAGTACCTTGTTTGGCTCGACAATCAGGTACTGAATAAATGAAAATTTTGTTTCTTGAACACTACTACTATATTGATGATTGATTATGTCACTCAACATTGTGAAACCATAGATGCAGGAGCTCTATGGAGCATCTGGATACTTCTTGGAAGCAGAGGCAAGCAAAAAGAAACCATCGTAAGCTTCTTCTTTCTTCTTTGTTTTGTTTTTCCCGATTTTGCAAACCATTTTTCCATGATTCATGACGCAATGAGTTTTTCTTCTGCAAAAAACAAAACAATACAGAGAAACCTCTAAGCTTACTGAAGTGACTGTGAGCGATAAGCTGGAAAGTCTTCGAGCTTCAAAAGAGGTAATGTTTACATATAACATATTAAACTTTTGTCTTTCCATGAAAGAGATGAATCACATTTCTCGTGTGGTTGCAGCATTTTAGAGGTTTAAGCTTTCCTACTATATCATCGGTTGGTTCAAACGCTGCTGTTATTCATTATTCACCAGAGCCAGAAGCTTGTGCCGAGATGGACCCCGACAAAATTTACTTATGTGATTCAGGAGCACAGGTAAATATCACATGATTGAGTGTATACTATAAGCTTACCTTGTATTTATCAAAGTCTTTGCTCTATAATACAATTTCGTTGTTGTTGTCTTTCTGCAAAGTATCTCGATGGAACAACTGATATAACCCGAACGGTTCACTTTGGAAAACCTTCAGCTCATGAAAAGGAATGCTATACTGCGGTATGTACTTATTGATGATAACCTTTTGAATATTACATTCTTATTTATTTGGAATAAGCATATTTGCTGATATATGTTCAATGTGCCGCATCCTTAGGTCTTCAAGGGTCATGTTGCACTAGGAAATGCTCGGTTTCCAAAGGGAACAAACGGTAAGTTATGATCTCCTTGAATTTTGTTTCTGTACCAACTTGAGATTTGGCTATTGATCTTTTATATGTTGCATTGGCTATATCTGAATTTACAGGCTATACACTTGATATTCTTGCTCGAGCTCCTTTGTGGAAGTATGGGTTGGATTATCGACATGGTACTGGTCATGGAGTTGGTTCTTACCTTTGTGTTCATGAAGGCAAGTTATGAGATACCTCTTTTTATTCTCTCTTTCTTATAAATATCGAGTCATTGATAATAATGTTTTTGAAATTCTAGATGTCATCAACTAACTTTCTGCGATGATTATGTATGGTTTAATATGTAGGACCTCACCAAGTTAGTTTCAGACCGAGTGCCAGGAATGTACCTCTTCAAGCTACCATGACTGTAACAGATGGTCCGTCTGCAACAAAAACTCGGTAGTTCTCCTGTTCGGGTTAACCTTGATCATATTCTAAAAGCTGTCTATATTCATTTATTTGCAGAACCTGGTTACTATGAAGACGGGAACTTTGGTATTAGGTTGGAGAATGTTCTTGTTGTCAATGACGCTGAGACTGAATTCAATTTTGGCGACAAGGGCTACTTGCAATTCGAGCATATCACTTGGGTACTTACTCGTTGTCTGTTAACTAATACCGTAGTTCTCATATCAACATGCACATCTGAGTAACTCTCGATCTCTCTCTCTCTCCAGGCACCATATCAAGTGAAACTTATCGATCTAGACGAGTTGACACGGGAAGAGATTGACTGGTTAAACACATATCATTCGAAGTGCAAAGACATCTTAGCCCCATTTATGAACCAGACTGAAATGGAATGGCTCAAGAAAGCTACCGAACCTGTAAGTGTATCCGCTTGATCCCCTCCCAGATTTCTCTTAAATAGATGTTTATCAATGGCTCCTTCACTTCTCTCACTAGTAAACCAAAAACATTCAAGTCATACACAGATTATTTTCTTTAGTTTTGCATTCAAAGTTCATGTTTCTGGACCACATGTCTTTATTCATAGCAGATTCTCAGTTGTTGAACCATAAAGAGAACATTATGTTTATCGTTTTGATATTATTAAATTGTCAACTTTTTGCTAATTAGTTTTAGGTGAAGTAAGCAGATGGAATGTGAGTCATGTTGAGAGCTTCTTCTGCTGTCTTCTTCAGTTCCTTAACATTCTTTCTCATCTCTTTTCCTTCTTCTTCATCCATCACTCTCTTCACCATTTCAGCTATCACCTCCTTCTTTACAATCCCATCTGCAACATTAATCTGCAACGCAATCTTTAGCTCCCCAGAAACCATCCTCGCGTTCATCTTCTGCTCTGAGTACAACGGCCAAGCTACCATTGGCACACCATTCACAATACTCTCCAAAACTGAGTTCCATCCGCAGTGAGTCACAAACCCTCCTGTTGACTTGTGTGCCAGAATCTCTTCTTGTGGTGCCCATGTACGGACCACCAAACCGATGTCTTTGGTTCGGTCTAGAAACCCGTTGGGTAAGAAATCGAGAGGTTCTGTCTCATTCTTGGTCTTGTCGAACATTGATGCCGATGGGTCGTCTTCAGCCGGTGGTCTGACTACCCAAACAAATCTGTGGCCAGTCAGCTCCAAACCGTAAGCCAGCTCGTTTGTCTGCTCGAAGGTTAGTGCCCCACCACTCCCAAAAGAAACATAAACCACTGACTCTTTGGGTTGTAAGTCAAGCCAGTCCAGCACGCCATGTTTCAAACCTGGTTCTGCTGGTCTAACCAGCGGTCCAACAGGATAAACCGGCACTCCTCTCATAACCCGACCGAGATTCTCTGGATCCAAGAAAGACCCGATGGTCACTTGCTCCAGACTGTGCCACGTATTCACAAACACCCCATCTGCGGTTATCACCTCATCCCCAATACGCTGAGACTCAGCGAGTTCCCGAATATATTTTCTCGGATCTTGAGCCCGCTCAAACTTAACCGGGCTGCATCCGGGTATAAGCAATGCTCCTATGCTACTCAACTGCTTATACAACTCCTGTTTGTCAAGACTCGCCATATAAACCGTAAAAGCTAGAAACCAAGCACTGGTAGTAACCAGAACATGTTTTCTCATGATCCCAAGCTCCTTAGCCACCTCTAAAGCTTCCGTGCCCAACAAGTCAACTACGAAAACCCTAGGCCGCGGTTCTAACTCCATGACTGAAGACTTGATCTCTGGTAATGCCTTCCTCATCATCTCTGCTAGTTTAGTCAATAGTGAACCACTCAGATCTTGACCCGAAACATCGAGTGGAATAAACCTGATCACAAATTTTGGATCTTCTTCCATCAACGTTTTTCCAATTAGGGATTTCGAACGTGAGACATCGTCTGTGACTAGGAAGACAGTGACACGGTCGAACCCGTGGTGGTTCAGGAGATGTTTACCGAGTTCTAAGATGGGTACGGCATGTCCCATGCCCGGACTAGCCACTAGAGCTCCGTGAAGTTCCATGGTCCTCAGAGTTTTTTTAGTGATATGCTTTCTTTAATTGGTGGAATGAGAATGTGTTTGGTGATTGGACGCAGTTGGGGTTGAATATATAGAGAAGAATTACGAGATTATTAAGATTGCAGTTATCGAAATGGACGAACATCTCACAGCAATAAATCATTATAACGGAGTGGATATAGTAACATATTTACCATTAGTTAAACCCCAAACTAAACATTCAAATACATTAATTGAACTGTAATATGATTAAATACTAGTAATAAGTGGTAAGATGTTTTTTTGTTCACTAATGTAACGTTGTACAAAGACCTAACATATAGTAGTTGTGTTTGAGCCGTCGTTTGTTTTGCGTGTTACAATGATGTTTGGATGAGATGAGCCACGCATAGAATGATAGAAACATGAATTAAGATGTGTTTGTTTGTTTTACCTTGTTTTGGACAAAGCTACAAAATGCGATCATGTGACTTGTTGAAACTTACTAGTTATATATATGTATTTTAAAATGAAAACGAATCCAAACTAAATAGCTATATGAAAAGAAGCAACTCACCACTCTCACCTATCACGTGGACCCAACGTGGGTCATCTCATAGTTCCCTCATCAAATGGGCAATGAAAATATTGTCTTGTGCCGTGAATTACGACAAATGAGAATTTAACTACGACATGCGGAGATAACAATAATAGTATCAACAATAGTATAAAAAGAAAGAAAATTAGAAAACAATTTGCAAATGGTTGGAAGAAGTTGTTGTTGTTTAGGTCCCAACAAAAGTGAACAAAAAAGACAGGCCACATGGTGGGGGTCCATTATCCTCCCCGCTCGTGGAGGTTTCCTTTTTATATCACCTAACTCAACACAACAAACTCTTAAACTAATCACAATAATTAAGAAACCAAACTAAAATTAAACTCTGGTCTATGGAAAGCTAAGTGGATATCATATTACTACATCCGCAAAGATATTAACTCTTTACAAACCGATTTTTTCCTGTGATCAATTAAGATATTATATATCTCTAAGAACATTATCATCATCACAGTGATAAATTAAGTATAAACGGAGAATGTAACGGTATGTTTAAGGTTCGACCCTTTTCGACCTTCCTCGACCATGCGAGCTCCGGCTCCAATGTACTGTACAATGCTGAAGATTTTCTCTGTTATGGTCCACAAGGAGACTGATCTGATCTTTTACCACCATTTTCAAACTGATTTCATGTTTCGATTTACCGGTTTTTCAGCATCTGGCTTTAGTGCCACCGAGAGTGAGTTCGAGATCTTCTACGCCAACTTCATGAATCATTTCGCCTTCCCACGGCTTAACTGTTCCATTCTCAAACTCAAACTCTGCCCCTCTCCCATTCATTCCGGACATTCCCCAGTCTGACCTTTTCATATCAATGGCCATAGAAGTTTGCTGAACAAGGTTAAATGTTGGTGAAGTAGGAGCAGTAGATTGGAAATTGATCCACCTTCCTGAATCCTCGATCGAATCCTCCTCGGACTCATCACATTCCGGTATTGTAGGTGGCGTTTGGTGACCAGCACGACGAGTCTAGATGGAGCAGAGATAGCGAAAAGCGGATGTCTCAAAACGTGTAAAGACCCGCCATTTGGTAATTGCTCTGAAGTAAGTTTCCGCTTCGAACCACGAGAAGTAGGAGATGACAACGGAGGAGTCACAGGCGCACTGTTGGATATTCTAAGAGGTGGAAGGTTAGCAGGAATCGAAGAAGCGATGTTGTGTAGGAACGGAAGAAGAAGGTATGAAGAAGGGTTTCCGTCATAGCGAGATGGACTCGGGAAGGATGATGAGACTGGACTTCCGTGGTACGAAGGTGCAGGACTTGGAAAAGCTGATGATTGTGGACTTGGTTGGATTGATGAATTTGTGCTGAAGTTTGTAGGAGTTCCTGAAATATCTGATGCTGGTGGCTTAAACCCCTGTTTCCACAAGAATCAACCATTTTAGTGACCAAGACTAGACTAAATCAAAACCACATGATGATGCAACCGTCAAAGTCAATGTTTTAGTCAAGACTCAAGAAGCAAAAGAGATTTCCCCAAAATTTCTCAATAATCAAACTTACATGATCTATAGAATTAGATGATCCAAAGCAGAAACCATCGAATTCATAATCAGATCTAATCACTACGAAGACCAGATTTCAATCCAAATAGGGGGAAATTGAAAATTCAACCCAATCGAACAGTGAAAAGTGAAATCCAAATCGCAAGATCTCAAGAGTCTCTAACAATTCGATTGAATTAAAACACAACAATCGCACAGATTCATCGATTGAATTATGAGTAATTGAGAGAAGCTCAGATTCCGATCTAAAAATTGAAATCCGGAATTTTCAGTTTTACCTTGCGATAAGTGGTGCCATCGTCTTCGACGATCCAACCAGCTTCGAGACAGAGAGCTTTAAGAACCTCGTTGTTATCGCAGTGCTTAGGAAGCTTATAGTTACCTTGAGCTCTAAGACCAGAGTAAATCTTAGCAGTGATGGCTCTTCTTCTTCTTTCTCTCTTCTTATTGTTCTCTCTCTCTTTCCACGTCGGAGTACGTCCCGACGATGATCCTCCTCCTCCTCCTCCTCCTCCGGCGGCCATTGAAGAGCTCTGAATCTCTGAATCTATCTCTAAGTCTTTGTCAGACTGGCGCACGAGGGATAGAGAGAGAGAGACGAAGCTTTCTTTTTAGTTTTTTTGTTTTTTTTTTTGTTTTGGGTGTGTGTGTGAGTCTGAAGCGGATTGGCTGTAACTTTCATTCATTAAGTATAAATAAATTCAAATATTCATTTGTCTCCACACGTGTGGTCTGTTTCTACACGTGTGATCGATTTATTTCTGGAAGTCAGCTTCCACGTGTCCTATTTATGTAACGCACGAGCTGTGGTCCCTTCCCCGTTGTTTCCCTCCCGTCCACTGTTCAATGAATTCGGATCTTTCCTTCTTCTTTTTTTTCGTATTTTCTTTAATTTAAATTTGTATCTTAAAAACAAAAACAAAAAGCGTTGTAAGAATTAAGAATCAGTATAAAAACTGGATATACTAACGATTTTGCATTGTTTTTTATGACGACATATTGCACATTTTCATATTGTAACGCATTAATACAACTCACAAAAGCTTTACACCAAATTTGATGTTATTTCTTGGAGTTGTCAAAACGTAATTCGAAACTGATCTCATTTTCCTAACATAATTTTTAACCTAGTATAGCATCTAAAGAGTTTTAAAACGGTCATATTGGATTTTAGAAAATGACGAACAAATTATTCCAAAAATTACATGTTTATTTGATTTTCCCAAATTCATTGATGTGAATTAAAAAAATGTATCCACATAATTAGGGAAGCTAGCTAAAACATTTTTTAGTAATATTAAAAAGGATGGAAATAAGATAACAAACAGCAATTTGGCTATTGTGGTCGGAGCACGTGCGGTTCCAGTTAGGCGTGAGCAAAGCCAGGAAGCAGAATCACCCAGCTGGACTCATGCCATTATTATTTTTTTAGCCAACTAATTAATATAGTACTTTAACAAATCCTATTTACATATTTGTTAAATTTTCACAACCTTAAATTAATAAAAGTAATTTCATAAAATGTCATTTGTTATTATTGCAGACAATCAAATGAAACAAAAAAAAGTTCCTAATAATTGTGTTTATTATTTTATTTTATTAAACCACGTCTTCTCATTTATAGTCACAAATCCAAAAACTACTAAAGTTTAAAATGAAAAATAAAATCGGTGACGCCAAAAAAAATCCAATCTGTCAGAGTGACTTTGGATCAGATCATTCACGTGGGGGAATCTTTAACATAAATTTTCAATTTGTACGGCGTGGTCACGTACATTTAATCTTACTTAGTACTTACTTTTAATTTAATTTGTTGATTATTCTAATTAATCGTGCGGCGTCCATTTAAGTCATAATCCAACTATTCTCACTATTGTTCAATGCATCGGTCAATATTGGTTAGTATTGCGTTTTAAAAAGAAAAATTATATGTGCTTTTGTAAACGTTTCGATTTGTTTGCTACATTACATTACATATTTCTTATAATCACAATATTATTGTATCACTAGCTCATTCTGCATGTAGACATTATGAAAATTGTCAGACAGCCGAAGATCTCGGCATTAATATTAACGAATTTGGGCACTTCGTTATTAAATTGAATGAAACATGATTTGTCTAGTATATGTGTCCGAGGCCCATGGGCCCTTAATTTCAGACTCAGCAATATTTCTGATATTTTCCTCCTGGTAACATGGAGGAGCTAAAGAAGAAGACTTTTCTAATAATGTTATTTCTAACAATAATTTTCAGCTCTAAATTGAAAATTACCAAGATTAACATATAACTTAAATTATACGTTACCAATCCATTCACATCCCAAAAATGAATAAAGATAAATGTAATCACGTTCCCGACACTTACCATGTAACGATCCACCAAACAAGCTACGTTACGTGCTTAATGATCTTTTTAAATCCAATAAATACGTTAATCTACATAATTAAATGGCTTAATGGCCACTTCATGACTTATCCAGAAAGAATCATCCAAAGAAATATGACGTCAGTAACAAAAAGAATATCCAACATGTTACTGTAATTAATATTAAATTCGGCGGTTGTTAAATCGTACGAGAAAACTATTCGTGTCGGAACTTTAGATCCGATATTTATAGAAAGCAACCAAACTCCGGCTCCGGTTACTCGGGAGTTCAAGTTTTGGATTTTGATGGGTCATGCTCGAACTCGTACCGGTATCATCTCCGTCGCTTTTAAATTCTTCAGGTCTCTGTTCCCTCGCCATCACCGTACTAACAGCATGAAGATAAAGTTAGCTCCTTTTTGACTTTTCTCCTTTTGGGTTTTATTTGATTCGAATCAGAATCTGTTCAAACTTTTTAGGGTTCTAAGATTGGCTCGTGGATCTGTTTAATCGATTACTTTATCTTTGAATTTAGTAGTAATCATAAAAAAATGGTTAACCGTTTCATTGTCTCTGGTTCTGAATCTTACAAAACTCAAAACTTTCTTTTGTTTATTCTGTTTTTGAACAGAACAGGAACGTTTTTGGGGGTTTCGATATCATTGATTCTTATAAACTTAGCTGCGATCATGGAACGTGCAGACGAGAATCTATTGCCTTCGGTTTATAAAGAAGTGAGTGAAGCATTTAACGCAGGACCATCAGATTTAGGCTACTTAACATTCGTTAGAAACTTTGTTCAAGGACTTGCATCACCATTAGCAGGAGTTCTTGTCATTACCTATGATCGTCCCATTGTTCTTGCAATAGGTACTTTCTGTTGGGCTTTATCAACTGCTGCAGTTGGAGCCAGCAGCTACTTCATTCAGGTACTTTTTGATCTGTTTCTTTAAGGACTTTGATTTTGAAGTTATAAGTTTTTGAATGGTCTTGTGATATAGGTTGCTTTATGGAGAGCAGTGAATGGTTTTGGATTGGCAATTGTTATACCCGCGCTTCAATCGTTTATTGCAGATAGTTATAAGGATGGTGCGAGAGGAGCTGGTTTCGGAATGTTGAACCTCATTGGTACAATCGGTGGTATAGGAGGAGGTGTTGTAGCAACTGTTATGGCTGGTTCAGAGTTTTGGGGCATACCGGGATGGCGTTGTGCTTTTATAATGATGGCAGCGCTCAGCGCAGTGATCGGATTACTTGTCTTTCTCTTCGTTGTTGACCCGAGAAAGAACATTGAACGGTAAACAAAACACTCAAGAATTGTACCCTGAATTTTAAGAGTAAGACCAAAGTTTGATGAGGTTTTCTGATTGTAATTGTAGAGAGGAACTAATGGCTCATAAGATGAATTCGAACTCGGTTTGGAATGATTCATTAGCAGCTGCAAAATCTGTCGTCAAAGTAAGTACCTTTCAGATAATCGTCGCGCAAGGAATCATTGGTTCGTTTCCGTGGACCGCGATGGTTTTCTTTACAATGTGGTTTGAGCTTATTGGTAAACGGCATTTCCTACAAAAAACACTTTGAACATCCATTGTTTGTCAAGAACTGAGATCTTGAGTGTAAACAGTCTTTTTTTTTGTTTGTTTTAGGCTTCGATCATAACCAGACTGCAGCTTTGCTTGGGGTATTTGCTACAGGAGGAGCGATAGGAACATTAATGGGAGGGATAATAGCGGATAAAATGTCGCGGATATATCCGAATTCGGGTAGAGTGATGTGTGCGCAGTTCAGTGCATTCATGGGAATCCCATTCTCTATTATTCTTCTGAAAGTAATCCCACAAAGCACAAGCAGCTACTCAATCTTCTCGATAACTCTCTTCCTGATGGGTCTTACCATAACTTGGTGCGGATCAGCGGTCAATGCACCAATGTTTGCAGAAGTCGTTCCTCCAAGGCACCGTACAATGATCTACGCGTTTGACCGTGCTTTCGAAGGGTCATTCTCATCTTTTGCTGCGCCTTTGGTTGGAATTTTGTCAGAGAAACTGTTTGGGTATGACTCAAGAGGTATTGATCCTTTGAAAGGTTCCTCTGTTCGTGAGGCTGATGCCCTTTCAAAGGGGCTTCTGTCAATGATGGCTGTTCCGTTTGGGCTCTGTTGTCTCTGTTACACTCCGTTGCATTTTGTTTTCCAGAAAGATCGAGAAAACGCGAAAATCGCGAGCTCTAAAGAAACTGAAATGATCTGAGAGACTTGCTCATGTAGTCATGTTGTGATTCTTTTTATACCACAAACGATTTTAAAACCACTATGTGAAGCAAAGGTGGACTTTTAACCGAGACCAACTGAATTTGAAAGCTGAAAACGCTTTTTGTTCTGATCAAACCGAATAAATCAAAACGTATGTATATATGATTTGAAATTTTGAATCTAAACCTGAAACTTGAATAAACTTGGAACACGTGACCGTAATTGCGGTTAGAAAAATAAGACCGTTGTAAACGGAGCGTAATCGTGATCAATTTCCTTTTTTCTTACAAGTCCAATCATGAAAAATGGAAAATAATAATCTAATGTTTCTTTTTTTTGCGTGAACCTCTCTTTATAAACATTCATCTTTTCTTCTTCTAAACCCTAAAAAGTTCTTCTCTTTCTCTGTGACGGTTTTACAAATAGAATCGTTGATCGCTCGTGACCGTGAAATTTGATGATCCATATACATCGCCGAACTGTAACAACGCCATGTCGAGAGAGGTCACGATCACTTTCGGGAAAATTACAAAGTGATTCTCTTTGTCGATTCCTGCTTCTCTTTCATCTTCGAATTTCGTAGCGTGGTGGAAGAAGATGATGTTTCTGATTCTTATTCTCCCTTCGTCTCTCGATATCTTCTCTCATACTCCTTCGTCTTCGGAGGTTTTCTTTGACATCAAAGGACGTCGTCGGATCTTCAATGCTCTGGTTCGGGAGATAAGGATCAATAACAGCGTTGGGTCTTGCCGTCTTGGATTGGATTCTCATAAACAGCCCAACAGAAAGCCCATTCAGATACCCATTAAGAAACAGGTCAATTTCTATCCCTTTATTAATTTTTAATAGCTTTAAAATTGTGATATTGTTTTTATTCGGATTTTATAAGCTTTTTACACTTGTATTTGTTTTTAAAATAATATATACAAATATAAATTTGGATTCAAAGTTTACATAATGATAGGAAATGTAACCGGATTTTGGATCCAGCTATTATGTAGATTTATCATTCAAATTTTTAATTCGGATTTTTAAAAAATAATTTTTAAAACTTTTATTTTGCTATTATGATATAAAAAGCTTTTTCCTCTTGTGTTTGATTTTTTTTAAAAGTATTTGTTTGGATTCAAAATTTACATAATGATAAGAAATCTAACCGGATTTTGGATCCAGCTTTGGTCGTTAGTGATTCCAAATATTCAACTTGTTTTTCTTATTATTATTTAGATTTATCATTCAAAATTTTAATCGGATTTTTAAACATAGTTGTTAAAAATTTATTTAGTCTATATTCGGATTTTTAGAAGCTTTGTTTTTTAAAATAAAAATATTTATTTGGATTCTAAATTTATATAATGATATGAAATCTAACCGGATTTTGGATCCAGCTTTAGTCGTTAGTGATTCCAAACATTCAACTTGTTTTTCCTATTATTATCTAAATTTAGAATTCAAGTTTTTAATTCAGATTTTTTAAATTGTATTTTTGTTTCTATTCGGAATTTTATAAGTTTTTTCACTTGTATTTGTTTAAAAATATTGGATTCAAAATTTTTATAATGATAAGAAATCTAACGGAATTTTGGATACAACTTCAGTCGTTAGAGATTCCAAACATTTAACTTGTTTTTCTTATTGTTATCTAAATTTAGAATTCAAGTTTTTAATTCAGGTTTTGTAAAATTGTGTTTTTGTTTCTTTGGAATTTTATAAAAATTTTCAAACTTGTATTTGTTTTTAAAAATAAAATATATAATGATAAGAAATCTAACCAAATTTTGGATATAGTTTCAGTCGTTAGAGATTCCAACCATTTAACTTATTTTTGTTTCTTTGGAATTTTATAAATTTTTTCAAACTTGTATTTGTTTTTAAAAATAAAATATATAATGATAAGAAATCTAACCAAATTTTGGATATAGTTTCAGTCGTTAGAGATTCCAACCATTTAACTTATTTTTCCCATTATTATGTAGAATTAATATTCAGTTTTTACGGATTTTTTAAAAATATCTTTTAAATTATTAATTTTTTTCTTTCTAATTTGTGAAAGCTTTTTTATTGTTTTGTTTTTTCAGAAAAAAAATAAATATATTTCTTCGGATACTAAATTTACATAATATTTTACAAAATTTACATAATTATGTGAAAACTAACCGGATTTTGGATCCAACCTTAGTAGTTAGCGATTGTAAATATTTCAACTTGTTTTTTCTATTATTAATCATTCTAGGTTTTCATTTGTTTTTTCAAAAATAGTTTTAAAATTTTGAGTTTGTGTCTTTTCGGACTTTTAAAATTATTTTTCTTTAATCAAAATACTAAATTGATATAATGATTAAAGACAGGAATTTGGATCTAGCATTAGTCGTTAGGGATTGTAAACATTTGTTTTTTCATATTATTCCTTAGGCCATAGCAAGACTTTTTAAAACAGAATTGAAGCTTTTTTTAAAACCGAATAAATCAAAACGTGTGTACAAAAATATGAATCAAACGTTGAATGAAATCGATTATTTTCTAGATATCAAAATGGAAATCGAATAGGATAGATGTGATTTATATTTTAATCTAAACCTGAAACAAGAATATTGTTTTAGCAAACCCGAACCAAACAAAAAAAAATCCAGTTATGAAGGCTATATTTCAAACAGTATTTCGAATGAAATTTAAACAAATGATTTATAAGGAACCCAAGAAATGACAAAGATCAAACATGTTATACAATTCCTTTTAGTCTCCTTTATCGAATTCTCACGAACTTAAAGTTGACAAGATTTCGATATAAGGAAAGGGTTACTTTAACGCGGAATGTAATTTTACAAGATCAAACAAACAAACGAGGGTCCTTGAGAAAGAGAAGAAATACAATGGCGGACAAAGGGTTTGGTTCTTATCTTTTTCCTTGAAGAAGACAAACCAGAGCTTTGTTAGATACAACGCGGGAAAAAGGTCTGACCGACATATCCACCGGTCATGGCCCTGCGAACATTGGTCTCAAAGAGCTTTGGGTTATCCCTCAAAACTGCTGCAGCATCATGGTTCAAGGGATCTTCAGAATTGGGTTCCTGTGTGAAAAACAATCACTCAGTTCAGAAACCAAATAACACAAAAACCTTTGTTTGATCGAACTGTCCGGTTAATTACCGTGAACAGATGGAAGAGTCCGTAGATAACTGTGTTAATGTTAAGAACAGGTTTCCAATCTTCACGCAAGATGTTCAGGCAAACGTTTCCTTCCAAATCGATATTGGGATGATAAACCTAAACAAGAAAACCAACAAAGAGTTTCTACAACACAAACGATTTTGAAGTAGAAGCTGTAAACTATATAAGGCATGTAAAAGGAGGAGAGGCCTACCTTGGTTTTGCATTTAACTTTTGGAGCTTCATGTGGATACACAGGAGAGACTTGGAATGTGAAAACAAACGTACCATTGCTGTTTATTTGGTAAGAAAGAAACAAATAAGTTTCCAAAAAGTTTTTAAGAGACAAAAACGCAGGTTTCAGTGGGAAAAAAAGCACTACTTAACTGGTAATATCCATCATCAGGTTTAATGGATACTTCAAAGTTCATCAAATCATCTTTGCCATTTGGAAAAGATATTGAACAAGAGCTAGGAAGGTTCAACTCTGATATATCTGCACAGTTCAAAATCGGAAAAAACACCAAAAATTGAAACTTGGAGATGCAAGAACAAAAAAAAGATCAACAAGGCATTTATATACCTTTGTGAAGACGAAGTTCGCCAGCAGATTGCTTCTTAACAGAAGCTCCTCCTCTAGTAGCATTTTGAGCTTGTTCTCTTTGCTTT
Source organism: Arabidopsis thaliana (assembly GCF_000001735.4). Lineage (NCBI taxonomy): Eukaryota > Viridiplantae > Streptophyta > Magnoliopsida > Brassicales > Brassicaceae > Arabidopsis > Arabidopsis thaliana. The sequence continues at coordinate 17,342,123 of NC_003075.7, forward strand.
TCCTTTACTTTAAACAACCCAATCATTGTTTCTGACTTCTCTTAAGAAACTCACACCCACACACACAGCTGTGACAAATCAAAGAATGAATGATTAATTCTATGACAGATCAAAGAAGACCTTAAAAAATCGATCCTTTCGATATATCAAATCACAACTGCAACTAAACTCATATGCCCACTTTTATATTAATCTTGGTAACATAGCTTATTAGACTTTCACACAATAATTGAATCCCAAATCATAAGATCCCTAAAACAAAGCTATAACCAAAATCTCAGAAATGAAAACGCGTTATTACAAGACAAGCTAATCTACTTTAACAGGTTCAAAGATCGAAGACTTTCCTTCCACATAAGTAGAATCAGAAATCTCAAAACAACGACTAGGTCGAAACATCGAAAGTTAAACACCAAGACAATCAAACAAAGAGAATGAAGGAAGAAGAAGAAGAAGCTTACAAGTTGTTAAATTCGTTGCAAAAACACGAAAATCAAAACGAATTACGAGCGAATTAAAAAGGTCGCCGATTGATTAATCTCTCTCTCTCGCCTACCGGATTGTCGTCCTCTGAAGCTAAACGACGAAGAAACAGCAGAGAAATGGTTGCAATAATAATAAACACACAATCGTAGCTTTTTTCTCGACGCTGAATCAGAATAATTCAAAAATCTCGTACCTGTTTGTTGAGTTCCAGCTTGGCCCATTAAAGCCCGTTAGGCCCATTTCAGTTATATCTATCTTCCAACAATAAATTTGGTAGTTTGCGCGCTTTTAATAAGTTAAAACCAAGCAGTTGTCAGAGATCAACGAGCTCGTGTAAAATGTCCACAAGTGGGACTTGTGACCCGTATGCATTTTTTATGCCATTTTTACTAATTTCGTGTAACAAATCTACAAAACAAGATAATCATTAATCACTACGTAATCATCTAAATTCAATGTGTGGTATAGAAAAAAATAACAGATGAGATTTATGTGTTTAAGATTTTGATATTTTACCAAAACAACAATAGTATATATTTGTGGTATAGAATTGAAAATAAAAAGAAAAAAATCTAAAAAACTGACAAGTAATTTATCTGTAATCTAAGCCAGAAAAATATCATCTTTATGCTATAAAAACATTTTCCATGGACTTAAAAACAATAAAACAAAAACAGTGAAAAAAGAAAAAAGATGCTTTTCAATAAAAGTGAAGATCGTCATCTCCACCACTAACAAGGCCCATTCCGTAACACAACCCTATCTGTTACTTCCTAGCTTCTCACTAATGGCCAATCCAATTCTCCATTCATAATTTTGACTCCACTTTCCAAAAAAAACAAAAAAAAATAAATACTAATATAAAAAATTCTCAAATCTAAAATTTCAGATTTCAGAAATCGCCATGGCTTCAGTGACTCTAGGTTCATGGATTGTTGTTCACCACCACAATCATCATCATCCATCTTCAATCCTTACCAAATCCAGATCCAGATCTTGTCCTATAACTCTTACTAAACCCATCTCCTTTCGATCAAAACGCACCGTTTCATCATCTTCTTCAATCGTTTCTTCTTCCGTTGTTACAAAAGAAGACAATCTACGCCAATCTGAACCATCCTCTTTCGATTTCATGTCGTACATCATCACCAAAGCCGAATTAGTCAACAAAGCTTTAGATTCAGCTGTTCCTCTCCGTGAGCCACTCAAGATCCACGAAGCGATGCGTTACTCTCTTCTCGCCGGTGGCAAAAGAGTTAGACCAGTTCTCTGCATCGCTGCTTGTGAACTCGTCGGAGGTGAAGAATCAACCGCTATGCCAGCAGCTTGCGCCGTCGAGATGATTCACACCATGTCGTTGATCCACGACGATCTCCCTTGTATGGATAACGACGATCTCCGCCGTGGAAAACCGACCAACCACAAAGTGTTTGGTGAAGACGTCGCTGTTTTAGCCGGAGACGCGCTTCTCTCTTTCGCTTTCGAGCATTTAGCTTCGGCGACGAGTTCTGATGTTGTTTCTCCGGTGAGAGTGGTTCGAGCCGTTGGAGAATTGGCTAAAGCGATAGGAACAGAAGGGTTAGTGGCGGGTCAAGTCGTGGATATTAGTAGTGAAGGGTTAGATTTAAACGACGTCGGTTTAGAGCATTTGGAGTTTATCCATTTGCATAAAACGGCGGCGTTGCTTGAAGCTTCTGCTGTTTTGGGAGCTATTGTTGGTGGAGGAAGTGATGATGAGATTGAGAGGTTAAGAAAGTTTGCGAGATGTATTGGTTTGTTGTTTCAGGTGGTTGATGATATCTTGGATGTGACGAAATCGTCGAAAGAGTTAGGGAAAACTGCTGGGAAAGATTTGATTGCTGATAAGTTGACGTATCCTAAGATTATGGGTTTGGAGAAATCGAGAGAGTTTGCTGAGAAATTGAATAGAGAGGCTCGTGATCAGCTTTTAGGGTTTGATTCTGATAAGGTTGCTCCTTTGTTGGCTTTGGCTAATTACATTGCCTATAGACAGAACTGATTTGTGTTCGATTCCTTTTGTCGGGAATCATTATTAGATTGGAATTGTAGAAATCTCGGACAGGTTCTCTAGAGTTTGTTGGTGTAATCATCTCTATGTTTTCATGTACTAAAAAATTTGGATAGTAATGGATGAAATATGAAGAGGTTCATGTGTCTGTAATAGAGTCCCTGGTTGGTTTCAGTCTTTTTGAGTATTAAACTCTCTGTTCTTTTGGCTCGTATTTGTAATGATGAACAATGTGTTTTAGGACAGGAACTCTGGTTGGATCTGATAGATTCGCTAGTTCTTGCCTTATTGGTGTTCAGATTAGTTATCCAAAGGTACGGCGTTGTTTTGGGGCGTAAAACCAATCAAGTCAACGGAGCATACAGAGTTTAAGATGGACCGAGGCGAATACAATACATTAATAATTATTACTATATGTTTCTTGAATGGGCCAATCTCATTTGTTGGTTCCCAAATTAAAAAGCCCAATCCAAAAACAGAGTTCCAAAAAGCCCATTTAATTCTGCTTAGTACCATTTTATTCTGCTTATTCGAAGTCTTATTCTAGCTGGCACCAACAATTTTTATTTTTATTTTATGGCTTTTTCATCGTGAAAATCACTTATTGAATAGCAAACTACTGTTAGTTCGAAATCTGATATATATATATATATATATATATATTTTTTTTTTTTTGGAACTGACTATGATTATAACTTCTAATTAAGTCTTAAGTCTATAATCTTCGAGAATCATCAAAAAATGGCAACTTCAGTTGAATAAAATATGCCACCAACCTAAAACCATATACATCGATTCACCAACTCTCTTATTGGAATCAATGCGATATTCGATCTCAATCTTGTTGTACGATCGACTTCTGCATAGGATTTGCTACATTTGCTCCGTACACAACTTGCCGTTTTATTTATTTATTTAAAATCAATTTTTTACTCATATAAGTAATAAAATTTTATGGTGTATAATCAATGTGTAATGGCTTCCGTTCTTTTCGGAATATCCGTGTCTTGTGGTGTTGGTACAGGTAGCGTGAAAAATTTAGGATTTTTATTCTCACTTTCTTAATAATATCTTTCATTTTTTTTTTTTTGTGAATCTATGTTTTCAGTTCATTTCCTATTCATATATGCCATGTGCTGATGTGCATAGATTCGTCTAATAAGAATATCACATTATAAAAAATATTCTAACGTACGTGAAAATTAGATGTACCAAAATGGTTTATGTGATGTCTCATGTCTTAATTAGACCGAGATAATCGTTGAGTCGGAACTATGTAGTATAAAATAAGTTTGTTGACATAGCAAGGCATATTTAAACAGGGTTTACATGATCTTGATTTAAACACACACTAAATTTTTATTATCTCCATCACCATCAAATTTGAATCAGCAGTACAACCAAGATAACATGTATTTGGATTTAAACGTAAATATCAGGTTTATCATTTTAATTCTACGTGTTTATAAATTATAGAGAAAATTATATTTTAATTCTACGTGTTTATCATTAATTTTATTATTTATTTTTTCAACATGTTTATCCGGTGATGCTATTTTGAAAAACAAATTTGTAGATAAAACAGAAAATGTGGCGACACGTCCGTGTGTTTAAATTTACTGAATTACCTAACCAGACACAGTAGTTACATCCACATTACATCACATTTGTTATCTCTTTATTAGGTGTGCAAAGGATAAAAACGAAAAATGTGGCAACACGTCATTGTTTCAAATATTTACTAAGTTTTCCTTATATAGACATTATTACATCTCAAAAAATCATCTCTTCAACATTACCATTTACTACTAGATGCAAGAGATAATAACAAGATAAAACAGAAAATGTGGCGACACGTTTTTGCCTTTCTTTTTAATTCTGTTGTGTAATTTACTCATAGTCAAATAAGTTATCAAGATATTATATCTTTTTAAAATTTAATCGGACGGTTATTGAGGCATCGAAAGCTATCACCAACATAAATCTATCCACGTGGACGGTAGTCACCTATCAATATTCACGAAAAGGCAGCGTTTATTGAATTTCTCGTGATATATCTGCTGACGTGTATAAGGCCCCACAAGATTTATGTTAAACGTAAAATTAAAACTGTAACAGAGAACTTTGGTTACCTATATAAAGCTCGCTCTTGCTGTTTCATTTTTTCAAGTAGTAACTGAAATCGAATTCATTTTCTTCTCTTCCTTTCTGGGATTTCGATTTTTCGTATTTTTTTTTTGTTCTGTTCGTCATGGTGATGATGAAGAAGCTTTTGTCGAACCGTTTGTTCAATATGTCAAAAACGGCGTCGCAAAGTCTCATGAACTGTCGTACTTCGTCTTCTTCTTCGTTAGCCATGCGAACTAGGGTTCCTAAAGATATAGGAGAAGCCACGATTGATCCAGAGCCTGGAGATTTGACGATTTCTCAGAGGTTTTTGAATAAATTCTCCATGAATGGGATTGATACGACTTCGAAGATGTCTATTGGGGAGAGTCTGATGGAGAAGCTTAAAGAAATGGATATGAACAAGGATCGGATTCGATTAGACGGACTTTCTCATCCGAAGGAGGAGACGTTAGGGCTTACTGTGCAAGACGTGAAGAAGTTGCTAAGAGCAGCAGAGATCGAAGTTATTAAAACGAAGCTGATGGAGACAGGAAAAATCTGGATTCGTTACTCAGATTTCTTAGGTGTTTGTAGTGATTCTTCTTTGGATCCTTCTCAAGGAGCTTTGATCGCTAAGATGCTTGATGATTCAGGAAACGTTATCGTTATGGGAAACTCTGTTTGTTTAAGACCTCATCAGGTAACTTCTTCCTCCTCTTTGCTTTTTTTTACCATTTGAATTCTTTTTTGTCTATGCAATTCTCTGATAAGGTCTTGTGTGTTGATCAGTTAACCAAATCCATAGAGGGGCTTCTTCCTTTATCACAAATCCATAACCCGAATGACCCAAGAAGAAAGGAGCTAAATGAGCTTGAAGCTATAAAGACGGTCATTGACCAAAAAGCACATTCTTTGGTGAGAAGAGAGCTTTGGGCTGGTTTGGGTTACTTGATCATCCAAACCGCAGGGTTTATGAGGCTAACGTTTTGGGACCTGACATGGGATGTTATGGAACCGATCTGTTTCTATGTCTCATCGGTATATTTCATGGCGGGTTACACATTTTTCCTCAAGACATCGAGAGAGCCTTCCTTTCAAGGTTTTTACCAAAGCAGGTTTGAGGCTAAACAAAGGAAACTGATGCAATCTGAGGATTTTGATGTTGGGAGGTATGATGAGCTGAAAAAGCTGTTTAATCCCAAGCCTTCAGGTGCTGTTCCCAAGATTCTTGGATCTCTACAGAATTGATCATTGGTGTCTCGTTGTCCTACTAACCTGAGAAAGATATATTGACCCCCAAAATTGTGTCAAACTATAATTTTTGAATATTTCATAATCTTTCTAGGAAAATAGGAAAAAGACAAAAAAAAAAAAAAAAAGTTCTATTAGTGCGGCTTATGTAATTTGGAAGAGTAGATAAAAGAATCGATTGTGATGTAGATTTATAAATTTCAAGTCTGACTTTCTGAATGTTAAATGTTACAATACTTCCATGCATATGCATATGAGATATCATTACTTTAAACATGTTATCTATACCAAAAACTCAACAAAACCTTGTCATTTGAGGCCTAAATCTTAGTTGAAGCCAATTCCGAAATTAGTTTTAGTTTTAACTTAAATGATTTTTAGTTTATAAATTAAACAAGTATAACATATGCTTAATGATTGTTTCGGCGGGCTTACATAAATGATTGATAGAACATGTTATGCGTGGGAGTAGTCGTTGTAAGTTCACCGTCCAAGTCTCCTTTTAATTAATTCACGAGAAATCAACTACGACCGTGTAAATAAAATACTTAGTTTGGTAGGTCAAGAATCACTTCTGGAAAATGAGACTAAAGAAAAGAGTCACTTGTGGAAAATACTATCAAGTGGACAAAACCAAATTCCTCATAGTGAAAAAGAGATATATTACACTGTTCCTGCCGCATTTGTTTGGTACGTATCTAATATTTTTGTTTACTCACGTGGTACTATAACGCTTATTGCCAATATAACGATTAGGACAATTTGATTTCTACTAATTTTATTTGATACGTATCAAATATCTTCTGTCTTAGCTGGTCATCAAATTGTGTGAAATAGTAATTTAATACTAACTCGTTACTGATTACTGATGTAGATTCATCTTCGTAACGATCGCCCGATCCATATTCCAATATTTGCATTTTGTTTTACGTAATGCACTCTTTCTCATCTGTAGCTCCTTGAGTAAAACTTAAAACTTAACCATGAAGGCATCTGTAAATTGACGCTTGTCTGAATTTCTCAACACCAAACTCTCTTTCGTGTCTAGAGGTTCTTTGGTTTTCCCACCTGCTTTTCGATTATGGTAATGGTCAACTTGACGCGTACCAAGTTTTCTGATCTTTTTGAAGATATTTCAAATATGGTTTGCTATTTCGATTTTCGACAATAACAGTAAAACCCCATTAAGACCATAAATCTTAAAAATTTTCATAACCGTTTTACAATATTCATTTATGTAGCCAAATTAAATTTGTCACGTAAATGTGACAATTAATATTGGTCCACATCATTTTGCTTTCATGACAAGACCGGCCATTTAGTGACCTACTGTATGTTCTACAACAATTATTGGAAAATGGAAATTAAATATCCCAACAAAAAAAATAAGAGCAGAAACAGAGATTCACTTTGCGAAAAAGTCGCACGCACACATATAAAAGACAGGACTAGAGGAACAGAGGAAGAAGAAGAGTCACTGTGATCACCACCACCGTACGATCAAATTCAAACTATGTCAACGGCTCTGATTAACTCTATTACCTACTTCCTCTCCGAACATCCATACATCGTCGGATTCCGTTGGAGTAACAGCCAATCATGGGGCTCCACGTGGTCTTTCCTCTTCACATCAATCTCCCTCTATATCGCCGTCTCATCCTCCCTCCACATCCTCCTCTCCGCCGTACGCCGAAGTAACCGTTCCGTTCCTTTAGGTCACATCCCCGAAATCCACAGCCTTCTCATGTCGATCCTCTCCGCCACCATTTTCGCCGGAATCCTCCTCTCCGCTGCCGCAGAGATCCGTGACACACGGTGGTTATGGCGGCGGAGCAAAACCGCCACTCCTCTCCAATGGCTTCTCTGTTTCCCTCTCGGGACTCGTCCCTCTGGTCGTGTCTTCTTTTGGTCATACGTGTTTTACCTCACGCGCTTTCTCCACATGTTCCGTACGATTTTCGCCGTTTTACGTAGCCGGAGGCTCGCCGTGTCTCAGCTCTTTTGTAACTCCGTCATGGCCTTCACGTCTTTCCTCTGGCTAGAATTCTCGCAGTCGTACCAGATTCTAGCGATTCTATCGACGACTCTGGTTTACTCGGTGGTTTACGGTTATAGATTCTGGACCGGGTTTGGTTTACCCGGTTCGGCTTTCCCTTCGTTTGTGGTGAATTGTCAGTTGGTTCTCGTGGGCTGTAATCTCGTGTCTCACGCTGGGGTTCTTACGATGCACCTCTTTAAAGGTGGATGCAATGGGATTGGCGCGTGGGGTTTAAACTCGGTTCTCAACGGTGCGATTTTGTTGCTTTTTCTTAACTTTTATGTGAGAATGCATTCGCCAATGCGACGCCATATTAATAAAATGAATAGCCAACGTAACGCTTAAGAATTAATTGATCCTTTTTACTAGTTTTTACTTTTTACTCAATAAAACAAATCTAATCTTCTTTTTTGTCTTTCACTTTTAAAACTGAAGTATAATCTAATTTGTTTTCTAATAACTAAAATGTTCTGCGTCTAGGTCTGTACATCTTCTCAAACCGGGACAATTTTTTTTTTATAAACCATCGATCTCTGACTTTGCATGAGATATTTTACATTTGAACTATTGGCTCTTAGTTAACGCAATCTAGTTCTTGTTTTTCATTCTTTTAAATCTAGTTTTGTGTTTTTTAAGTGGAAAGAAATTATGTCGATTATTTATAAATATATCTTTAAAAATATTTATTTATTTCATAAGAGGTTTTTGATCCAAAGACTCAAACTTGGGGTAACTTTATGACGTAGATATACCACAATACCCACCAAAATGTGGTGATAGAGGAAACAAAGGTTTACATGGTGGATCATGGACGAGGATGATCAAAAGCTTATACTCTTTACCAAGTGAAAATGCATTTTGGATAAGAGGAAAAATTATTAAAAGCGAGAAAACATAATATGGTTTGAGACTGATGTGTTAGATTGTAAGAGCTGCAATTGTATCTCTCTACTTGGGGACACACTTTTGATTTTCTATTTACCGTTTGAATGCCGTATAAGGAAATGTACAGGTCAAACGAATATGGTCGAGTGTTCGCCTTAGACCATTGTATAAGGAAATGAACTATGTCGACTATATTTAATATTTGGGCCTAGTATAATATTACTACACTTAATCAAAGTTAAGGCATTTATAACTGTAGAACAAGATGGGCCTAAGGCCACGGTTTTCTACTTAACTAGGCACACATATGACATATCCCATAGTAAAAAAGCTTACATAATAAGGCCCACATCTGAAATCTGATTCTCCACTGTAAAAATAAAATCCTCTTAAGCTCTCGATCGATGGTTCTGCAATCTCACAAACCAGAAACAAAGAGTCCAGGCTCTTGCAACCAACCGCGGAACTTGTTGAAAGGCGACGAGGAGAGAGAATTTCAAATCTCTCCAGATCAAAGTGAAACACAAGTACAACAAGTAACCGACAAAGTGAAGCGCAAGTACTTGTTTCTTTCCTTTTCCTTTAATATTTGTTAATTTGAGAAAAGTAAAAACCATAAAATATATATAGTTTCTGTCCGAATCGGCCTATCTTCACAAAATCTCGATTCCAATCAAGAATTTATGGCAAGAAAGGTCGATCAATCAATCAGATGATTATGGATCTAGAGATCTCTAAATTTGTGTTGTTGTGAATTGAGAATGCGAGAGCATTCGACGATGTACAATTACGCCCCCGAAGTGCCACCGCAAAGTAAAAGGAAGAAGACGATGAATGAGGCGTCTCCGTCGTGGTCTGGATTACCGGATTCTGTGGCTGTGAGTTGCATGGCTCGCGTCTCGAGATTGGACCAAACAGCCTTATCTCTCGCTCCAAGAAATACCGCTCTCTCGTAACATCCCCTGAGCTCTGCAGCACGCGATCGCTGATTGGTTGCACTGAGCCATCTTTCTTCGTCTGCTTGCGCATCTTACCTGATCCAACCCCTCGCTGGTTCGTCCTTACGGGTAGTCGTCGACTGAGGCCGGTCCCATCGCACCCCTATCAGGCTCCGGAATCATCTTCTTTTGTGGTAGTGAATTGGGGGATCTATGTTATGTAATCGGTGGAATCATAAACGGCAATCCCACTTCCGATGTCTTGTTCCTCAACTGTTTTTCTCAGACATGGCACCGCGTCCCGTCTATGAAGATGGCTCGTGCTTCCGCATCGGCAAGCCTCATAGACGGGAAGATCTACGTTTTTGGAGGGTGCCCAGAGGACGCTGATTCCTCAAACTGGGCGGAGGTATTCGATCCAGTTTACCAAACTTGGGGTATATTTAATACGCCGAAGATGGCCCATAGTATCAACCAAAGTGTGGTGATAGAGGAGAAGAAGGTTTACGCCGTGGATGAGGAGGACCAAAGCTTTAGCTTCTTGCCAAGTGAAGGTAGAATCTGGAAAAGCGGAAAAAAAGATTCTAAGGTAGGAAGTAGACACGATTGGTGTGTCATTGGGAAATTACTATACTGTCGTGCTACTCGCGGTAGAATACTATGGTGCCAACCAGATGAGTTGGACTGGAAAGAGGTAAAAGGTTTGGAACAGCTACAATTGTATCTCTCTGGTACAAGATACATCTTCAGACGTACCTCTGATAAACGACCGTCAAAGACCAACGTCAAATATGATATTAGAAAAATCTCTAGTAACTCTGCTGGGAACATTGTCATCTTCGGGAACGCACATATTGGAGACCCTGAGTGTGTGGAGCTTTGGTCTGCCGAGATTTCCATGGAGAGGCGCGAGGGAGGTGAGATTTGGGGGAAGATTGAGTGGTCCAATGTTGTCTTCAAACTTGATCCTCTCTCAAACTCATATAGCGTTGATGTCTTATTTTCTGCTTCTGTCCATTTGTGATATATTCATTCCAATATTTATTTGTATTGCATATTACTCAACGAATCAGATTGTGGGATATAAGCATATAGTAGGCAATTAATCATTTAACAGTAACAACATAACAGTTAGAGCCTCTTTCTTTTAAGAGGTATGTGGTGGAATTTGATGCTGAATTCTCATTAATGACTCGTTACCAACATAACAGGTAAAACCAACGTATCTTGACCCTTCTAGAAGCTAAGCCTCTCTATGCTTGTGCATCCTCAACTGCTATAGCAGCATGCATGATGCTTCAGCTGCTCATGAGTGTGTAGGAGCTGCAGAAAACTAATCTTGGACTCCTCCTATAAGGATCACACCCAAGGAGAATCTTGGTGACCAGGTTTTTGTGTGGAAGGAAAATGCTGCTTTTGTTGCGTATAGATTTTGAGGAAACAGAAAGCAGTTTTAGTGAACATATAATAATTAGGTTTTATATGCATACACTATGAAATCAATAATACTTAAGATCAAAAGAAAATCAAATTATCCTTGTAACATAAATAGTGATTCACGAAACAAAAGTTTTGCTTGCTTCCACATAGTCTCCATAGGCGTCTTCTTCTCTGCTTTCCAAGCTCTTTATCCTGCAATACTTGTAGTAGATATACTGCAGTATTATCTGTTTTGATTTTTCGAATTAAGGTAGCAAAGCTCAACCTAATGGCAATAAGATAACTTGTTTTCCACGTTGAGACTGTGCAAATGGTTAGAAAAGGATACAAATAGATCTAGTACGACGCAGACAATAGCATCAAGCAACCAAGGAAGGTTTGGTTTGATGTTGTCCCATTCAGTTGTTCGGACAAGAATACTACCAACATATGTTGCATTGGCTACTAGCGCGAAGATGAACATCAGTGGATTCAAACCCTGCCAAATATCAAAACATACTGTTTGTTAGATCGCATACCACAATAACATTTAAAGTATACATAAGGGAATATCTGTTGGTTGACTTGTAGTTTTAGTTTTTTTTTACCTCGACGCTTCCTCTTTTGATCTAGTTGTAGAGAAAAAAAAAAAAAAGATTAGTATCCAATATCATAAACAAGAAGCCAAGAAGAAGTAAATCAAGATTTGCTAAAGATGGCTTACGTTGAGCCAAATCTGAGGAATGCGACCGCCCATGTAAATGGCGGCCATTAGCCATCCCAACCATTGTCCCAACGCGCTATGCTCTACTATTCTTTCCTGCACAAAGACAACAATGTTTTGATATCATTTTCTCGCATTTCACTCATACCTTTAAAACAACAAAATGCTATATGTGTCACACACGTTTAGAAGCCGTCTGCTTGAAGCATGTGCATATTTTTCCGCTAAGCTCTTTGCCTGAAGCGGAAGACTAGCCGATGCAGCCAAAAACGTTCCAAAACCTGCCTGAGAAAAAGAAGTCCAAAATGGGTCAATATTTGTTCTCTTAGCTTAAAGTGATTTTAAGTTGGCTAAGTTAAAAAGAAATTACAAACCTGTCTAGGTATTGGCCTTGGTTTTGTAATGGTTTTAGCCGTTATGACAGGACACGTCGACATTGTCTCATCTTCGTCCGATGACGAACCATCATTGTCGATTGCCAGAGCCGAAGGGCCACTCTTAGCCACTCGAAAATACGATGTTCTTAAGGGAGGTGTGCCACTTCCGGCCAACGATCTCGCCGACCTGAACAAATAGCCCCCCGCAAAACCACTTGTCAGTTGTCACAATTGAATATAGAGAGCGGACATATATATTCTATGATATAAGAAAATTGAGAAAGCTAAAGGATAGGTTCGAGATTTTATCAGCAATTATGTAATTATTTTATGAAAAAAATCGTTACCCTTTCCCTCTGTTTCTTCAAAAGCTTGAGAAAACGACAAGAAAAAACAGAGTATGCAGGGGAAAGCATATAATAATAAAATATACGAAGCTTTTGTCACAAACTTTAACTTATTTGTAGACAAATTAGAGTAAATAAAATATGATTTATGTTTAATAATCCGTACGTGTAATAGAACTCTCTCCGAGAAGAATCTTTGTAAGATCCTCCTGGGATGGAAATAGCAGATCCCATCGTCTTTGGTGGTTTCAATGGTCTCTTCTCTTCATCTTCCTCATCCTTAACAAAAAAAAAAAACCCTCATTATGATAATCAACACCTAAAAATGTAATCAACTCTTATAATTATTACCTTTTGACAAATCTTGGTACGTCTATGTCTACAAAGTTTGTAGATGTAATCGTAGTAAATAGTCTGGATCACCAATACTACAGTGCTCACTGTGTAAAGCTATAGAGAGAGGAAAAAAAAATAGTTACGGGGCTGATTTGTAAATAGAATAAAATAAAGCGGTCGAATAAAATAAATAAATCCGAACAATTGACGCTAATTTTAATAGAAGCGACACGTAAGCTTTGTAGCGACATATGTTTATTTATGCGGCGAGAAGACGGTGATGTTACCAAGGCTGTGTAGAACTGAGTCGGCAACTACACAATTCAAAATAAGATAAACAATGAGAAAACAATAATAAGACATGAAAATAATTATGTACTATAGATGTTTTGTGTATCTTACAGTAGCTGGTTCAAGAAGACAACCGACGAGATTGAAGATATCACTGCACCGATTGATAAAATTCATATAAAATAACGTTAGGGAAAGAGAGAGATTATGATAACAAAGAAGAACTTGAGATGGTGTACGGACCCGGCGACCCAAGCGAGGAGGAAGGAGAGAGAGACACCGTTACTTGACTTTGTACGGAAGTTAGTGATGACCTGAGGAATCTCTGCGACTCCCCAACAGAGGAGGCTAGCGATTCCAAGTGCGAATGAAACGTCGTCGTTTAAGTTACAGAGACAGTCATCGAAGTATATCTCTACCCATCTCACGCATGTCTTCTTCTCCTTCAAGCAGTAACCTAAAGACACCATATGTCTCTTTGTTTAGGTCTTCTCTCTCTATATATGTTATATATGTCTTACTCTGTCTGTGTGTATGTCTCTCTCCCTCGGAGGTTCTTGATTATTTTATAGGATTATGGGTGAGGAAAATGACAAATCATAAGGAGATAGGGGAGAGAGATATCTGTAAATACATGTATTCATTCATATACTTGGGACCATTTATTTTACTTCGTATATTTTACCCACCATATCTAAGCTTGTTACGTTATACTTTATTGTAATGTTTCGAATCATTACATTATTAATCTTATAATATAGTTCTTTGATTGCTTTACTTTTGGATTAACAAGCATTAACAAGTTGTTAATGTTAAGGTGATTAATAATTATCAAGGGCACATAAAAACAAGAGATTTCAAAAATTAAAGTTGGAGGGTGGAGAAAACAGTCGACCTATGATTAATGAGCATATTCTCTTTTATCTTTTGATGCTCTGCTGAATCTCAGATGTTCAGCCTTTTTAGTACGGTTTATTAGGTATATTCTTTTTCACGATTCTCCAACATTTTGGTATACATTTCTGCGAAATATATATAACCTAAGCCCTAAGAAATTGTTTTCGTCGTCATACATATATGTTTTTAATGTTCTTTCAGTAATCCTAATCCATTGGCCGAAAATGTATGCAATAGTTAAAACCACATCTAATCCGGTTTGGTTATGTTTTGTACTGATTATTCAAATCAAAGTGTACGAGAACTTAATTGGAGTAAACTCCATGATGTTGACATTTTATGGTATAAAAGATGCTGTAAAAGCTTTACAACATTATTGATTAAGCAACTTGCATTTTGTAGTTTACTTGCCTATTGATGTTAATGAATCTGGAAAAGCCCGACAAAGTTGTACATTTGTAACTTTGTGGCGTAGCCACCATATTCGTGCGATTGGCTGCCCCCAAAACAACGGTCCACATTTTTACTGAACCAGGAATTTAAAATTTATTTTATTTTTGAATGAAGGTGCCAAAGCCAAATAGCCTGCTTAGTGCTGACTGCGTGGTGGCATCATGTTACGATGATGACGACATCTTTCATGAACCGACTTTCGAATTTAATGACATCTTTTAATGACACCTTGGTGAACTGTTTTGCATAAATTTCAAGTTAGTTAAAAAAAAAAGGGAAGATAGTTCTGTATATAATGTTGCAGTTTTGATTTGTTTCTCAAACACTAAAAACCAAAATTAAAATTTTGCAACCTTCAAATTATACTTTACAACTTTTTCAAAAGGCAATAGAATAATTTCAAGATTAGCTAGTGGATTAATGAAATTCTCTGGTTCATGAATTCTGAAATAACAAAAAAAAAAGAAAAAGAAACAAAGGTTAATACGTTTTGTCACGTTACGTCGTTTTTGCCCTCGACAAGACATTATGAACGATCAATTCATTAGCCCTAATTCTAAATGACGAGTACTCTACCAACCATTAATTTTGTTAACATCATACGATATAATGTTGACGAATGACGATAATATCTAGAAAAAATTGAATTCTTAGAGGTGACTTTTAAAATATGTCATACCAAAGAAATATATCATGTCCACTAAAACGTCTTCACTTTAATCGATCGTAAAAACATCAAGAATCCGTTTGCTCTCCCTCTCCAACATGAGTATCCTCATTTTTTTTTAACAAAAACTTTTTAATATATACTTTAAAATTAGATTTCAATATTAGCAAAAAACCATTAATTTCTATATCGATGAATAAAATTTTGATTTGGTTATAAGAAAAAACATTAGCTTAAATAAAATTTGTTGAAACATAAACGCTTGATAGAGAAAATGTTTTAGAAAAAAAAACCAAAGAGAGAAGAAAGAAACGGCGACGAGGCGCCGCGACAAGTTGGATGAGGAAGTGGGAAACACGTGTGAATATATCATCCTATCTCTCTATGTTTATCCTCATATCCCACATCTTCACAATGTTTTTTGTATCTCTTTATCATCATTTGTTGATAATGTCTAATATTTATATTTGGAAATTAATGATTGACAATTGACTTGAGACGTTTTCGTTTTTTATACTCTAGAGAATTGACTGAACATCTCGATCGAGAGAACTCATCTTCCCATAATACTAAGTTACTTGAATGTTGTTTTACACGATCTTGTAGACCATAGTAGTTTTGATCAACAAAATATCATTTTACAAACGATAGAAAGATAGAGAGCATGGAGTGTATTTTTTCACAATGTCTGTATTTTAATTAACAGATGGCAAGCATGCATACTATAATATTAATCTAGTTAGACAGGTCAATATGA